>NC_135899.1:37142357-37578934 GCF_964194155.1 Cetorhinus maximus
GAAGAGGCAAAAGTGGGCCAAGCGATAACAGTCCTACTGACTGGACACAAGCCCTGGGAGAAAGCAGATGGGCTAAACTAGAATAAAAACAAAAAATTCTAGAAATACTCAGCAGGTTAGGCAGTATCTGTGGAGAGAAACAGAGTTAACATTTCAGCTCTGACCTTTCGTCAGAAACTTTGTTGGATTTTGGGTGGCTCTTCCTATTGTCAGAGAGAACAGCTCCTGCACTCACCCCCTGCTCACCCCCACACTGATGCTGTCAGTTTGAAAGCCTCCGAGGATGAAGAATGCTATTCCCACACTAGAAATCTCTGTTAAACATTTACCAGGAGGAACTGAGACAGCAGCTGCAATAAGTGAGGTTTAATTCAGATGGGACAATGACAAGTTTAAATCCCCACCTGATCTGCTGCTCAAAGTTGCCTCCGTTTCACTGGTCAGTTTCCCAAGCTTCAGAAAACTCATGTTGTTCATATTTGGAGCAATTTAAATTTTAGACAATGTTCCATGTGGTATGTAAAACGTCTATTGCCCTCAAATCCTCTTTTTATTCTTTCAGCGACATGTGCATCACTGGCCATGCCAGCATTTTTATTGCCCATCCTTAATTGCCCTTGAGAAGGTGTTGGTGAGCTGCCTTCTTGAACTGCTGCAGTCTATGTGGTGTAGGTACATCCACAGCGCTGTTAGGGAGGAAGTTCCAGGATTCTGACTCAGCAACAGTGAAGGACCAGCAATATACTTCCAAGTCAGGATGGGGTTTGACTTGGAGGGGAACATGCCGGTGGTGGTGTTCCCATGTGTCTGTTGCCTGTGTTCTTCAAGTCGTGGGTTTGGAATGTGCAGTCAAAGGAGCCTTGGTGAGTTTCTGCAGTGCATCTTGTACATGCATACTGCTGCCACTGTGCATTTGTGGTGGAGGAAGAGCCTGTTGGAGGTGGTGAATGGAGTGCTGATCAAGCGGGCTTCTTTGGCCTGGATGGTGTCAACCTTCTTCAGTGCTGGTGGAGCTGCACTCATTGAGGCAAGTGAAGAGTATTCTAGCACTCCTGTGCTGTGAATGCGTTGGTGTCTGCGGAGGGTCGATGAATCTGAGGATGATTTGTCGCACATCTCACGCGTGAATGGCTTCTCTCCTGTGTGAATATTCTGGTGTCTCAGGAGGCTCGAAGATGTCACAAAAGCTTTATCACAAACCTGACTTGAATGGTTTCTCTTTCATGTCACTGCCCTTAACAGTAGTTGTTACAGCTGCAACTTCTGTGTTAGGAGATCTTTTGAGCCTGTGGAGGCCTCCTCACACACCTCACACTTGAACAGCGTCTCACATGTAGGAATGAATCAGTGGTTCACGAGGATCGATGAATGATTGAAGCTCTCACCTCCCATTCACACTTCTTCCCAGATTCACCTTGACCGATCGTCCACAGCTGAACCTTTGGAAAAGTTGGTTCTGATGGAAGGTTCCACACCACTGACCAGTTTCAGATCTGATGATATGTCAAAGCTCCCCTGACCCGCCCGATTTCCAGATGATGGTTTCACTGCCCAAACTTCTCTGTGTTGAGCAATGCTGTGAAGGGACTGGATGTCTTTCCACAGTTGTGCAGTTGGTCCTTGGGTGATGGCCAGGACCTATCTGGGGTGTTAATCCTTTCTGTATGATCTGGTGTAGTACAGTGCAATTTTTCCGTAAAACAGGAAAAGGAAATGCGTTTCACTCCAACTCCTCTTCCTTTGCTGAAGGGGCTGACTCCTCAATTAGAGACTGTTCCACAGTGAGTGTCAGTCTGCTATTTCCCTGTGTCGTGGATCGGATTCAAGTCCTTTCTTTTTCCTCACTTGACTGTCACACATCCTCTGTTTCCAGCAGGGACACTGGATAGTGACCAGAAGCAGACCCTGTGGCTACTTTCTTTCCTCTATTCAGTGCCCCCATGTTCCCAGGCATTGTGAGGACAATGGAAAAGACAGTCGGGCAGAGTGTAAAACGGGCTATCAATTCACAATGAACTTGAGTCGTGCTGGCAAAGACCAGTTTTACCCTTAGAGTATGTGTTTAATATAAAAAACACTCAGGAGAAAAGTTAATTCAATGTAAATTTTGAAATTTATGCACCTCTTTTCCAAAATTATTTGAAGAAAACACACTGGGCAGTAAGTGCTAGAAGCTAAGGAAAATATTGCTTCAGTGCAGCTGATTGAAGGGTTCTGGTTTATCCTGGGAAATTAGACACATTGCACTTGCTCAGACTGCATGCCCAATTCAGTTATCAGCCACAGCACTGGGGAAAACTATCAAATCCAAGACCAAGCCTTTGGGAAAGGCTGAGGCCTTCAGATAAAATTTTTAAAGAAGGCATTAAAAAACATTTCAATAAATGCGTCTCCAGGTACGGCAGCCAAATTGCTATAGAGATTAGAGAGATAGGGAGGGGCAAGACCATGGATGGATTTGAAAACAAGGGTGCGAATTTTAAAACTGAGATGGTGCTTGACCAAGAGCCAATGTAGATCAGAGAGCACAGGGGTGATTGGGGAATGGGTCTTGGTGTCATTTACGACATGGATAGTAGAATTTTGGAGGAGCTCAAGCTCAATACAATATGTGAGATCAGCCAGGAGAGCATTGGAATAGTTCAGTCTAGAGCTTACAAAGGTATCGATGAGGGTTTCAACAGATGAGCTGAGGCAGGACACATTGGACTCTCCTGTGAGTGGAGCTTGTACCTCTTCCTAAGCAGTGTCCCTATTCCTGACCAAAATAAGGAAATGACAGTAAGAGCCAGGGATAGGAACGGAGAACCCTTCATAGAATAGTGCGGTACAAAAGCAGTGTGGCAGTGCTGCACTGTCAGAGGTGCTGTCTTTCAGATGAGATCCTTCTGCTCTCTCTAGGTGGGTGTAAAAGATCCCATGTCACTATTTTGAAGAACAGGGGAGTTATCCCTGGTGTCCTGACCAATATTAATCCTTCAATCAACACCAGTATAAAAACAGGTTATCTGGTCATTATCACATTGCTGTTTGTGGGAGCTTGCTGTGCGCACATTGGCTGCCACGTTCCCTACATTACAACAGTGATCACACTTCAAAAGTACTTCATTGGCTGTAAAGAGCTTTGGGGCATCTGGTAGTTGAGAAAGGCTTTCTATAAATGCAAGTATTGTTTTTCTTTTTTGAGGAGGTTTCAGAGATAGGGCGGAGCAAGGTCTTGGAGGGATTTGAAACGACTGGAAACATCCAGATGCCAACACAAAGAGAGAACTGACCATTCACCATCCACAGGAAAATAACCAGCTCCCAACACACACACAAAGAACTCAACAATAGGAAATCAGTTAGAATCCTCAGACGCTCTGCATCTCCCAGATAATTACACCTTACCTTCTCATGTTCAGTAATGACCCACAAACAAAACTCAGCCTGTAAATCAGAGGGGAAATGCTTCCAATAAACACACTCAATATCCAACACTCAGCTCCAGCCAAACAGTTCAGCACAAAGCACCGAGTAAACAGCTCTCTCAGCTGGATCTTCTCACATAGCATAAGGGGCATTTCCACACCTGATTCCCCACAGGATAGTCAGACTGCCTGAACATTAGTGTGGATATTATGTGATGTAATTATTATAAATTCTGCTCCTTCACTCACTGTCTTCTCACTTGGTTTTCAGTCCCTACAGGAAGTGAAGCAGCTGTGGAAGAGGAGAGAATGGGCAGAGTGGGTGGGCTCTGATTGACGTCTCTCACAGCCAATCCAAATATTTCTGGAGCAACAGGAGTTTCCTGAAGCGTGGGAAACTGACCAGTGAAATGGGGGCGACTTTGAGCAGCAGATCAGGTGGGGATTTAAACTTGTCATTGTCCCATCTGAATAAAACCTCACTTATTGTAGCTGCTTTCTCAGTTCCCTCAGCAAACGTTTGACAGAGATTTCTAGTGTGGGAATAGCATTCTTCATCCTCGGAGGCTTTCAAACTGACAACATCAGTGTGGGATGTGTAGACACTGATGTGTTTGACAGCAGTTCAGAAGGTGTTGCCTGTTGCCCATACCGCCCCTCTCTCTCTCTCTCTCACACCTTGAGTGACCTCCTTCTCCCCTGAATCTCCACCTCTCCTTCCTTCGTGCATTTCTCTCTTATATTCTATCTCTCCCTGTCTCTCTCTATCCCTCGCTCTCACATTCCTCACAGTCCCTCTCCCTACCTCTCACATTCTTCCACTCAGTCACAGCTGGAGCCGCACTGGATCCTCCACCATCTTGTCCTCTCTCCTCCTGATCCACCAATAGTGGTGCAGAGATCCCAATTCTTTTTTTTTCTATTGAAATAGGAGGGTTGTTGTAACTGGGAGAGGGGTGGGGCGATGGGGAGGGGGCTGTTTATTTATAAATAATTTATAAAAAGATCCACCCCAGTGCATCCTCGCTGGGAACAGTCAGGAGTGAAGAGCTTCCTGAAGTAATGGAATATTTCACAGGGTTAATGTCCAGTCCGTGCCTTCAGGAATCCTGAGTCTCAGCTAAAACTAATGGGCTGTTTCCTTGGGGAGTAATGTCTTCCCTCAGATAGTTGTGAATCTTTGGAATTCTCTATCCTGGGCTGTGGATGATCAGTCATTAAATATATTCAAGGTTGGGACAGGTCCTATTGGTCTCTCAGGAAATCAAGGGATATGGGGAGCTGGCAGGAAAGTGGAGTTGATGCAGGAGATCAGCCCCATGATGTATTGAATGGCGGGGCAGTTTTGAGTGGCCGAATGGTCTCCTTCTGCTCCTATTCCTTATGTTCATGATTTCAGCTCTCTCAGAAGAATGCCTAATATTACAGATCCTGTGTACAGATATGGAGGTGCAAAAGGGGGCAGGAGTTCACAGAGGATGAAGGAAGTGAGACACCAACACAAACAAATGGAGGGCAAAATCTCACAGAGGAAAAAACATGAAAAATCTGACTTAAAATTAAAGACAGTGACAATTATGGAGATGGAAGGAGCAATGTCAATGAGCCTGGCGACCTTGAGGATGTCTCCTCTTACCATTCTCCGCATGATCTCCTCTCCATTACTGAACAGACTGGCTCTCTGGGCTGGGGCTGAATTCCCATCGCTTGCCTTAGATGATGTTGGTCCAGGGGTCGAGTGTGTATTCTGGGATGACAGAGTCGTTGTACTGCTTATAATGGGATAAAGGCTTTGAGGACATGTTGAGTGTAACAGATTGGCATTGTATCTGCACATTTTGGCTCCACAGATTTGGCAGTGCTCCAGAATCGTGCCCACTGGGCACTTAGTTGAGTCTCAGATGCTTTGTGCTAAATGTTATCTCTGGTCCAACTCCTAACCCGATGACCCAAATCATAGCATTACTGGCTGCTCGGTAAATGAGTGGGAGACCCAGGGTTCATAACACACACACACACAGGCACACACGCCCACATGCGCGCACACACACACAAGCACACACACATATACGTGCATTCACACACCCACATGCACACACACGTACATATGCACACATACAGACATGCGCACACACACACATGTGCACATACATGCGCGCAGACACACACTCAAACCCATGCACATAAACATGCTCACACGCACACACATACAAGCTCACACACGCATGCACAGACACACCCACGCACACACACCTACTGTGTACATCTGCTGTTGTCGTATCACACACACTGATATGAACTGTCACGTGCCTTTATGAACTGAATTGCAAAGTCTCTCATTGATATGAGGTCCAACTTCAATCGAAACAATGTAGTTTATTTTATAGAAAATACACAAATGAACAGAATTCACAATCAGCCCAGTCAATTTCCTAAACTGATCAGATTGTGTAAAATAATAAAGAGACAATCTCACCATGTCCTGATGTGTAGGCTGACTTTCAACTGAAGCTGTTCCAAAGTTCGTTGATCCTGACTTTACTTCCTGGTTACTGGGGTTTTTTCACTCACTCTTTGTCTGTGTTTGGGAGAAGAGGGCCATTGGCCCATTCAGCTGTCAATTACAAGGTCTTGCTAGATTGGAACCTCCCTTAAAATTACAGCAAATTTGCCCAAAAAAGGTGAATTATTAATGTTGAGGAAACACAATCTTCGACTGAAATCTTGTGGGTGATGGATTAAACAGTGGGAATGACCAATCAGAATTGCTGTTGCTCCGAACTCCCTATGGGTATCTGATTAATACTTCAAATCACCATGGCAACCAATCTGGTTCCATCCCTGCGGGACAAGTGGACATTGAGGTTTGAAGAGGATGTCTGATTTTGTTTGTATTCAGGCTGGTAGAGTTTACTTGAGGATCGATGACTCTGAGAATGATTTGTCCCACACCTCACACATGAATGGTTTCTCCCCAGTGTGAATGTATCGGTATCTCACCAGGCCTGGTAATTTTGCAAATCCCTCATTACAAACTTCACAATTGAACAGCATCTCCCCAGTGTGGATACATTGGTCTTCTTTAGGTGATGTTTGGTGATCTGGTCAAAGGTTAAATTGGTCTTCTTGAAACGATTGGACTGATGGTGGGAGAGGTTCGAGACAGACACTGCTGAGACAGACAGTGCTTTGGAACGACAGCTCCCCGTGTGGGCACTGGAGGGTAAACAACACAGACAAATCTCAGTGCAACGGAAGCAGGTGACCCAGCTCCAAGTCCGTGTGGAGACATTGGTGTATAGCGAGAGGAGTAGGCACACATCACACTGGAAGAGTTTGTCTTCCCCACGTCTTTGCTGATGTTCTAGGAGGTCCGACAACTGTATGAAGTTTTTATTACAGAACTCACACCGATAGGGTTTCTCCATGTGTGACTGTGTTGATAGACTGGAGATATGCTGACTGTATGAAAACCTTGTCATAAACATCGCACCTGAATCCTCTGGTGTCCCAGGAGTGTCAAAAACGACACAAAAGCTTAATTGTAAACCTCACATTTGAAGGGTTAACACCCGTCTGAGTGTCCCATGATGGAGCAGGAGGTTCGATGATCTCATGAAGGATTTGTAGCACTCCTTGGACATGAACATCTATTCGCTTATATGAATGTGTTGGTGTGTGCGGAGGGTCGATGAGTGAGTGAATGATTTACAACACACCTCACATCTGAATGGTTTCTCACCAGTGTGGATCCGCTGGTGCTTCGGGAGATCGGAGGAGTGGGTGAAAGTCTTGTCACAAATATCACACCTGAAAGGTTTCTCCCCTGTGTGTATGCGTTGGTGTACACGGAGGTCTGTTGACTTTAAGAAGGATTTGTCACACACCTCACACTTGAATGGCTTCTCCCCAGTGTGAATGCGTCGATGATTCCCGAGTGTTGATGAGAGTGTGAAGGCCTTGTCACACACCTCACACTTGAACGGTTTTTCCCCCGTGTGAATCCTCTGGTGGAGCAGGAGCTGTGATGACCTGGAGAAGGATTTGTCACACACGTCACACGTGAATGGTTTCTCCCCTGTGTGAATGCGTTGGTGTGCGCGGAGAGTCGATGACCTTGCGAATGATCTGTTACACATCTCACAGATGAATGGCCGCTCACCAGTGTGAATGCGAGAGTGACCCACCAGAGCTGATGATTGTGCAAAGCCCCTGTTACACACCTCACATTTGAACGGTTTCTCCCCAGTGTGCATGCGTTGGTGTACACGGAGGTTCCCTGACTTCAAGAAGGCTTGGTCACACACCTCACACTTGAAGAGTTTCTCCCCTGTGTGAATCATCTGGTGCATCAGGAGATCGGAGGAGCAGGTAAAAGCTTTCTCACAAACCTTGCAGCTGAAAGGTCTCTCGCCTGTGTGAATCCTTTGGTGTATCTGGAGGTTCGAAGACTTTACGAAAGCTTTATCGCAAACCTCACACTTGAATGGCTTCTCACCTGTGTGAATTCGTTGGTGTGCAAGAAAGTTCGATGACGTTGAGAATGATTTGTCACATACCTCACATGTGAACGGCTTCTCCCCCGTGTGAATGCGCCGGTGATTCACGAGGCTCGATAATTCTGAAAAGCCTCTGTTACACACCTCACAATGGAATGGTTTCTCCCCTGTGTGAATGCGTTGGTGTGCACGGAGGTTTGATGACACTGAGAATGATTTGTTGCACACCTTGCATGTGAATGGTTTTTCCCCTGTGTGAATGCGCCGGTGATACAACAGGCTCGAGAATTCTGCAAAGCTCTTGTTACACACCTCACATTTGAACGGCTTCTCCCCGGTGTGAATGCGTTGGTGTCTGCGAAGGTACGATGACTGCACAAATGATTTGTCACACACCTCACACGTGAATGGTTTCTCTCCTGTGTGAATGCGTTGGTGTACGCGGAAGTAAGATGAGTGTGAGAATGATTTGTCGCACACCTCACACTTGAATTTTTTCTCTTCCATGTAGCTTCTCTTGTGTTACAGATGGAACAACAGATGCACCTTGTCTGCTAGAAGATCTTATGTGTGGAGCCTTCCTCACACACCACACACTTGAACAGCCTCACCTGTATGAATGATTCAGTGATTCATGAGGCACGATGAATGATTGAAGCTCTCACCAAACTTGGAGCCCACTCACACTTCTTCCCAGCCTCACCCTGACCGATCACCCACAGCCAAACCTTCGGAAAGGTTGGTTCTGATGGAAGGTTCCACACCCCTGACCAGTTTCAGATCAGATGATATATCAAAGCTCCCTTGACCTAAACGATTTCCAGATGATGGTTTCGCTGCCCAACCTTCTCTGTGTTGAGCAATGCTGTGAAGGGACTGGATGTCTTCCCACAGTTGTGCAGTTTTCCTTGGGTGATGGTCAGGGTCTATCTGCGGTGTCTATCCTCTTTGTATTCTCTGGTGTAGTACGGTGCAATCCTTCTGTAAAACAGGAAAAGGAAACATGATTTCCTCCATCTCCCTCTCCTCATTTGCTGAAGGGGCTGACTCCTCAATTAGAGATTGTTCCACAGTGGGTGCCTGTCAGCTATGTTCATTCAGTGGAGATTTGAAATTTCTCCCCTTGTTTTCCAAAATTATTTGAAGGAAAGACACTGGGCAGGAAGTGCTAGAAGCTAAGGAAAATATTGCTTCAGTGTAGCTGATTGAAGGGTTCTGGTTTATTCTGGACATCCCAAATTCTGCTACCAGCTAGAGCACTGGGTAAAACTATCAAATCCAAGCCCAGGCTTTCGGGAAAGGCTGAGGCCTTCATGTAAAAGCTTTAAAGAAGCTTCCAAGAAGGCAGCTCTTGCTCAGTACTGCCGCTCCGACTGGGCAACACCCCTTCGGAGGAACTGCATCAGGATAATAACCGCCTCCCAACACACACACACACACACACAACTCAACAATAGGAAATCAGTAAGAATCCTCAGACACTCTGCACCTCCCAGATAATTACACCTCACTTTCTCATATTCAGTAATGACCCATCAACAAAACTCAGCCTGTAAATCAGAAGGGAAATTCTTCCAATAAACACACTCAATATCCAACACACAGCTCCAGTCAAATAGTTCAGCACAAAGCACTGAGTAAACAGCTCTCTCAGCTGGATCTTCTCACACAGCATAAGGGGCATTTCCACACCTGATTCCCCACAGGATAGTCAGACTGCCTGAACATTAGTGTGGATATTATGTGATGTAATTATTATAAATTCTGCTCCTTCGCTCACCATCTCCTCACTTGGTTTTCAGTCTCTACAGGAAGTGAAGCAGCTGAGGAAGAGGAGAGATTGGGCAAAGTGGGTGGGCTCTCTGATTGACGTCTCTCACAGCCAATCCAAATATTTCTGGAGTAAAATGTATTTCCTGAAGCTTGGGAAACTGACCAGTGAAACAGAGGCAACTTTGAGCAGCAGATCAGGTGGGGATTTAAACTTGTCATTGTCCCAACTGAATAAAACCGCACTTATTGCAGCTGCTGTCTCAATTCCCCTGGTAAACATTTGACAGAGATTTCTAGTGTGGGAATAGCAATATTCATTTCGGAGGCTTCCAAACTGACAACATTAGTGTGCGATGTGTTGCCTCAAATGTGTTTGACAGCAGATCAGAAGAGGAAGACCCACAGCATCTAAGGCAGCGATGACGTGCGTGGTGGGATTCAGTGCTCAAGGAGTGACTCTGTTACCAGGAGAGTGACTCCGTGACTTAGGGATAGAGGTGGCACTCATTGTGTGAGTAGATGCCCCATGAGTTGGTATCTGTCAGACCTGCCCTGTCCAAGAGTTGTCTCCTATGGAGGATCAGCTCCAATTTCTGAGGCTCAACATTCACCTCATCTGGTTCCTCTCCCAGGGTGTCCCGGTCCATTCACCTCTCCTGGGATGTCCCGATCTGTTCACCTCTCCCGGGATGTCCCGGTCCATTCACCTCTCCCGGGATGTCCCGGTCCATTCACCTCTCCCGGGATGTCCTGATCCGTTCACCTCTCCTAGGATGTCCCAATCCGTTCACCTCTCCAAGGATGTCCCGGTCCATTCACCTCTCCTGGGATGTCCCAGCCCAAGACTGTTGGTGCCTGAACACCCAAACAGGTGCATTCAGCAGAAACTCACCACTCTCATTCCCATCTGGGGCCGTGGTCATTTCTGTGGTTGGTACCAGCTTCCTGGGTGATGTTTCATAAATCAGCTTTAAAGATCATGAAAGTTCAAATCACACTTTATTTAGCTTGCATTTGAAATTCCTAATATGGTCAATTTCAGCCAGATTATGCTAATAAAATTGACATAAATTAGCATGAACCCTTGGTCACAATCTGTGCACTTGTGGTTGTTGCATATTTGTCAAGGAGTTTTGCTGAATCAATTTTTTAAATTCAGTTGTTTGTGACCAAAGGAAGCAATTTTATTTATATTGTGATCTGATTGGCTTCATGATAAATGCAGTGTGTAAACAACTACAGGATAACTTCTCCACTCATTGTTTGTGTTTCAATCAATGTTGGGTGGGGTTTGTACAGGGAGCCCAGAGCCTGAGGAATTATTCGTGTGACCCTGACAACAAATTTAATCCATGTTCATGGAATAATCCATCTGGAGTTGGACTTGAACCCACAACCTTGTTCTCTGAGTCAGAGGGTTGTGGGTTCAAGTCCCACTCCAGGGCTTGAGCACAAAAAAATCATGACTGATACTCCAGTGCAGTACTGAGGGGTGGAAGAGATTACAGAGATAGGGAGGAACGAGGCTATGGAAGGATTTAAAAACAGGTTCAAAAACCTAATTGTTCCTGACAGACTGTTAGAGCTATGCCTAAACAAAAGAACTTTCATGAGTGAATGAAAGCAGAATGGTTAATCAGCAGTACTGATTGATGACAATCCCTTGGAAACTGAATCTAACACAACAGAAATATTATAAGTTATTGTCAGTCATGGCTTCGTTAGCAGTCTTGTCTCTGAGTCAGAAGGTTGTGTGTTCAAGTCTCACTCCAGAGACTTGAGCACTGAGGCTGACACTCCAGTGCAGGGAGTACTGCACTGTCAAAGGTACCAACTTTAGAATGAGTTAAACCAAGGCCTCGCAGCCCTCTCAGTGACAGTAAATCCATTGTTGAAGAGCAGGTGATTTGTCTCTGATGTCCTGGCTAATATATAGATACTGCCCAATGTCACAATGTGATCAATGTCACAAAAACAGATTATCTTGTCATTATCATATTGCTGTTTCTGGACGCTTGCTGTGCACAAATTGACTGCCAGGTTTCCTACATCACGACAGTGAGTACACTTCAAAAAGCACTTCATTGGCTGTAAAGTACTTTTGGATGCCCTGAATTCACGGAAGTTGATATATCAACCTTTCTTTCTTAGGGAAACATTATGCTTCCTGTGAACTGTAAATTTTAAACCCATTGATGGAGAAAGTATATCAGCCCACAGTGACATATATTGTGTACAGGACTCTTACTATAGGCTCCTGATGTTTCAGTGAATAGGAACACACATGCTGACAAATTAAAGAGTTTGAGTGAAGCTAACTAAACAAATGAATTTATTGTGAGTTATAAATCTACACAGATTGATAAAACAGCAGACAAACAACAACACAATATTCAGCTCACACCAAACTTTGAATCCATCAAATTAACAAAGCATTTGAAAATGACTCAAGATCTTTCCCAGAATATGAAACGAATCTTGGAAGAGTGTAAGGTGAACATATCACACCGTTATTACATCAAGATAGGATGGGTTGAGGAAACTCAGGTTTGTAGAAACTCACCCCCACTCCCTCACCATGCTCAGGATAGTAGTCCTCCCAGAAAGGAGAGTACAAACATTACCCATGGTATTAGTCAAATGCACATCACCTGAATACGATCTGTCTATAATTCACACCACCAACTAAAGCAGAGTCTAATTCTACCCCATAGCCACTCCTGAGAGCTGGCCCACTTTACTAACACACACACACACACATCAGAGGAAACTCTCTCAGAATACGACAGACAGAAGCTTCTCTAAAATCTCTGTGCTTTAGTCTGGCTCCCAATTCTGATCGTCAGAAATGACACCGAACTTTAGTGGCACAGGATGGAGCTCATGTCCATCATACAAACACATACACAATTAAAGAGATCGAGAGTGGTTTGTAAATCTGTTACAGACTGGACAACGACACTACAGTCATCTGAAAACTGTAGATTATGTGTGTCTATGGTGGTCAGATTAGTTTTGGGCAAGGGGGTGACCGAGGTAAATGAGTTTCCCATCTAGATGATACTTAATACTGACACCAGAGGGCAGTTGATCTTTGATACGGTGAATAGTCACTGTCAGGTTGATTGTAAATAGAATGGGGGCTATCACACAGCCTTGCTTGACACCAGACTGGACTTTGAAGGCTTCTGTTTCAGATCTCCCACTCAAGACAGTTGCAGTCATATCATCATGAAGCGATTGCAGGATTGTGATGAAGTTTCTTGGACATCCAAATTGTTGCAACACAATCCACAGAGCCTCATGATTTACTGAGTTAAATGCTTTGGTCACATCGATGAATGTAATGAACAGTTCCTGGTGTTGTTCCTGATTTTCTTCTTGGATTTGTCTGGAAACAAAGACCATGTCGGAGGTTCCTCGGGAAGGCCTAAAGCCAAGTCAGAGTTCTACGTGATGTCTGTATCACTCGATCCATGCAAGGGACTGATGCCTGCTGGACAGATCATCGACTTGTTCGATTGATGATGAACAAGCACCAAGACATCACAAGGCCCAAAAGTCCAAGGGGGAGTCAATGTCTCAGCCCTAAAACAGCCCGACCAAAGGGAGGAATTCCGGGTGCAGCTCACGACCAATCTGGAAAATCTTCACACATCCAACTCAATTCCCAAATAGTGGGATCAAAATTTTTAATTCCTCTCTGGCCACGGGGGTGGTGCCAGAGGACTGGAGAACAGCTAATGTGGTTGCGCTATTTAAGGGAACTACAGGCCAGTGAATCTCACGTCAGTGGTAGGGAAACTATTGGAGAAAGTTCTGAAGGAGAATATCTATCTCCACTTGGAGGGGCAGGGTTTGATCAGGGATAGTGAGCATGGCTTTGTCAGAGGGAGGTCATGCCTAACAAATTTGATTGAATTTTTTGAGGAGGTGACCAGGTGTGTAGATGAGGGTAGTGCAGTTGATGTAGTTTATATGGATTTCAGCAAAGTCTTTGACAAGGTCCCACATGGGAGACTTATAAAGAAGGCAAATGCACATGGGATACAGAGTAAATTGATAAGGTGGATTCAAAATTGGCTTAGTTGTAGGAGGCAGAGGGTGATGACAGAAGGATGCTTTAGTGACTGGAAGCCAGTGTCCAGTGGCGTATCACAGGGACCTGTGCTGGGTCCCCTATTATTTGTCATTTATATAAACGACATAGATGACTATGTGGGGGGGTAGGATTAGTAAGTTTACGGATGACACAAAGGCTGGCCGGGTGGTTAACAGTGAGGTTGAGTGTCTTGGGCTACAGGAAGATATAGATGGGATGGTCAAATGGGCAGATAAGTGGCAGATGAAATTTAACCCTGAAAAGTGTGAGATGATACACTTTGGAAGGATTAATTTGACAAGGAAGTATTCAATGAACGGCATGACACAAGGAAGTTCTGAGGAACAAACGGACCTTGGCGTGTGTGTCCATTGATCTCTGAAGGCGGAGGGGCATGTTAGTGGGGTGGTGAAAAAGGCATATGGGACACTTGCCTTTATCATTCGAGGCATAGATTACAAAAGTAGGGAGGTCATGTTGGAGTTGTATAGAACCTTAGTGAGGCCACAGCTGGAGTACTGTGTGTAGTTCTGGTCACCACATTATAGGAAGGATGTGATTGCACTGGACGGGGTGCAGAGGAGATTCACAAGGATGTTGCCTGGGATGAAACATTTAAGTTATGAAGAGAAGTTGGATAGACTTGGGCTATTTTCGTTGGAGCAGGGGCGACCTGATCGAGGTGTACAAGATTATGAGGGGCGCGGACAGGGTGGATAGGGAGCAGCTGTTCCCCTTCGTTGAAGGGTCAGTCACAAGGGGACATAAGTTTAAGGTGAGGAGCAGGAGGTTTAGGGGGGATGTGAGGAAAAACCTTTTTACCCAGAAGGTGGTGACGGTCAGGAATGCACTGCCTGGGAGGGTGGTGGAGGCGGGTTGCCTCACATTCTTTAAAAAGTACCTGGATGAGCACTTGGCACGTCATAACATTAACAAGGCTATGAGCCAAGTGCTGGTAAATGGGATTAGGTAGGTAGGTCAGGTGTTTCTCATGTGTCGGTGCAGACTCAATGGGCCGAAGGGCCTCTTCTGCACTGTGATTCTGTGAAAATAAAGCCAGCTGTACTAAACTCCTGTGCCCAGACCATTGGGTTCGAGCATCGTCGTCACCAGGACTGGCTCGACGAACATGATGCTCAAATATGTGACCTCCTGGAACAAAAGCAATCAGCCTTCATTGCCTGGCAGAGCACCCAAGGTCTCAACTCCAGAAGGCAGCATTTCAACAGCTCAAGACTGACACCCAAAGACAAATCTGGAAGATAAAGGACATGTGGTGGGAAGAGAAAGCTCCAGAGATCCAACAATCTGATCATCATGACATACAATTCTTTTTATGAAATCACCAGGACCACCTGTAGACCGAGATCAAATGGACAAAATCCACTTTGTTCACAGGATGGTGTTTCTCTTCTTAAGGATGACAAAGACATCTATTAATGCTGGAAAGAACATTTTGAACAACTCAACCATGAATCCACAGTGACAGCTGATACCTTCCAGTCTATCCCCCAGTACCTGTGGTAGAATCCATGGGTAAGTCACCATTGATGGGAGAGCTGCAACAAACAATCAAACAGGTGAAAAACAACAAAGCCTGTGGCCCTGATGGTATTCCAGCTGAGGTCTTCAAAGCTGGTGGACTTCTGCTCACATCAAGACTCCATAAACTCATCCTCCGGATTTTGGAGGAAAAAGAGCCCTACCCAAATTCAGGAATGTGACAATTGTAACTATCTTCAAAAAGGGTGATAAATCACACTGTGGAAACTATTGAGGTATTTACGTTTTGTCCATAGCAGGGAAAATCCTGACACACATTCTCCTGAATCACCTACTTCCTGTGGCTGAGGAAATCCTCCCAGAGACACAGTGACATCTGTGCATGAACAGGAGCTTCTATGCATATTGATGGTAATGTTTAGTGATATGTTCAAAGTTTAAATTGGCCTTCTCAAAACAATCAGACTGATAGTGGGAGAGGTTCGAGACAGACACTGCTGAGACAGACAGTGCTTTGGAACAACAGCTCCCCTGTATGAGCGCTGGAGGGTAAACAACACAGACAACTCTCAGTGTAATGGAAGCGGGTGACCCGGCTGTAAGTCTGTGTGGAGACGTTGGTGTATGGTGAAAGGGGAGTAGGTGAAACAATCCTGGCACACATCACATTGGAAGCATTTGTCTCCCATGTGGGTTCACTGATGTTCCAGAAGGACCAACAACTGTGTGAAGGCTTTACTACAGAACTCACACCAATCGGGTTTCTCCCGTGAGAGTGTGTTGATCGACCAGGAGATACACTGACTATGAAAACTTTGTCACAAACCTCATACCTGAATGGTTTCTCACTAGTGTGGATCCTCTGATGCTTCAGGAGATCGGAGGAGTGGGCACAAGCCTGGTCATAAATAAAGAGTTTCTGCTGGTGCCCCAGGAGAGTCAAAGTTATCAAGAAAGCTTTACCACAATTGGTGGGTTACTCATTTATGAGAATAGGCTGGTGTATGCTGAGGTTTGCTGACTGTGTGAAGGCTTGGTCACGCACCTCACACCTAACGAGTGTCTCTTGTGTGGATCTTCTGGTGTCTCAGGAGGTGAATCCTATGTGGGTTTGCTGATGTTCCACGAGGTGTGCAGGCTTAACAATTCACACTGATAGGGTTTCTCCCCTGTGTGAGTGCATTGATGGACCAGAAGATCCACTGACTGTGTGAAAGCCTTGTCACACACCTCATATCTGAAGGTTTTCTCCTGTGTCAATCCTCCAATGGACCAAGAGGCTCTTTAACGGTGAGAATGATTTGTCGCACACCTCATGTGAATGGTTTCTCCCGTGTAAATGCATTGGCGGTTGCGGAGGGTCGCTAACTACAAGAATGATTTATCACACTCCTTGCATATGAACGGTTTCTCCCCTTTGTGAATGCGATGACTGTGTGGAAGATTTGTCATGCACCTTGCAGGTGAATGGTTTCTCTCCTGTGTGAATGCGTTGGTGTATGCGGAGGGTCACTACCTGCGAGAATGATTTGTCGCACACCTAGCATGTAAATGGTTTCTCCCCTGTGTGAATGCATTGATGTGCGTGGAGGAATGATGAGTTTAAGAATGATTTGTTGCACACCTCGCACGTGAATGGTTTTTCCCCAGTATGTTTGTGTTGGTGCCTGAGGAATTGCAATGAATTCGAGAATGACTTGTTGTATAACCTGCATGTGAATGGTTTCTCCCCTATGTGAATACATTGATGTGCGCGGAGGGTCGATGACTTGGAGAATGATTTGTCGCACACTTCACATATGAATGGTTTTTCCCCAGTGTGAATGCGTTGTTGTACATGGAGGGTCATTGACTGTGAGAATGATTTGTTGCATGCCTTGCAAGTGAATGGTTTCTCCCCTGTGTGAATACGTTGGTGTGCGTGGAGGTTCCATGATTTGGAGAATGATTTGTCGCACATCTCACACACGAATGGTTTCACCCCTGTGTGAATGTGTTGGTGTGCGTGAAGGTTCCATGATTTGGAGAATGATTTGTCGCACATCTCACACGTGAACGGTTTCTCCCCTGTGTGAATGCGTTGGTGCTGATGGAGGGATGATGAGTGTAAGAATGATTTGTTGCACATGTCAAACATGAATGGTTTCTCCCTAGTATGTACGTCCTGGTGCATGAGGAATTGCAGTGAACCCGGGAATGATTTGTTGCATAACCTGCATGTGAATGGTTTCTCTCCGGTGTGAATGCATTGATGTTTGCGGAGGGTCGATGACTCAAGGAATGATTTCTTGCACACCTCACACATGAACGGTTTCTCCCTGGTCTGAATGTGTTGATGAAGGTGGAGGGACGATGACCCAGAGAATGATTTGTCATACACTTCGCATGTAAACAAGTTTCTCCTCTGTGTGAATACTCTGGTGCATCAGGAGATCAGACGACTGTGTAAAAGACATCTCACAAACATCACACCTGAAGGGTTTGTCCCCGGTGTGATTCTTCGAGTGTCTCGGGAGGCTCGAAGATGCCAAAAAAGCTTTATCTCAAACCTCACACTTGAAAGGTTTCTCTTCAATGTATCTGCCCTTGTGTTCACAGTGATCATAGCAGTTCTACCTTCTGTGTCAGCAGATCATGTGAGTCTCTGGAGCCCTCCTCTCGCAGCTTACGCTTGAACAGCCTCTCACCTGTAGGGATGGGTCAGTGGTTCATGAGGCTCGATGAATGATTGAAGCTCTCACCACACTTGGAGCCTACTTACACTTCTTCCCGGCCTCACCCTGACCGATCATCCACTGCCGAACCTTCGGAAAGGTTGGTTCTGATGGAAGGCTCTACACCACTGACCAGTTTCAGATCTGATGATATGTCAAAGCTCCCTGACCCGCCCGATTTCCAGATGATGGTTTCACTGCCCAACCTTCTCTGTGTTGAGCAATGCTGCGAAGGGGCTGGATGTCTTCCCACAGTTGTGCAATTGTTCCTTGGATGATGGTCAGGATCTGTCTGTGATGTCTATCCTCTCTGTATTCTCTGGTGTAGTACGGTGCAATCCTTCTGTAAAACAGGAAAAAGAAACATGATTTACTCCAACTCCCTCCCCGCCTTTGCTGAAGAGTCTAACTCCTCAGTTAGAGACTGTTCCACAGTGAGTGCCAGTCTGCTATTCCCCTGTGTGGGGGATCAGATACAAGTCCTTTCTTTTTCCTCACTTGACTGTCACACACCCTCCTGTTTCCAGCAGGAACACTAGATAGTGACCAGGAGCAGACAACGTGGCTACTTTCTTTCCTCCGCCCAGCCCCTCATCTTCCCAGGCATCATGAGGACAATGGAAAAGACATTCGGGTGGAGTGTAAAACAGGCTATCAATTCATTGTAAGCTTGAGTCGTGCTGGTGAAGACCAGTTTCATCCTTAGAGTATGCGTTCAATATAAAAAACACTCAGGAGAAATGTTAATTCAATGGAGATTTTGAAATTTCTCTCCTTGTTTTCCAAGACTATTTGAAGAAAACACACTGGACAGGAAGTCCTAGACCTAAGGAAAATATTTCTTCAGCATAGCTGATTGAAATATTTAGATATTTACTTGTATTGTCATAGCCTCCAGGGTAATGGGCCAAGCGCTGGAAAATGGGATTAGTGTAGTCAGATCTTTGTTGACCAGTGCAGACAGGATGGGCCGAATGTCCTCCTTCTGTTCTGTAAACGTCTATCCATAGATTGAACTGTTCTGGTTTATCCTGGGAAATTAGATACACTGCACTCACTCAGACTGCACATCCCAAATTCAGCTATCAGCCACAGCACTGGGCAAAACTATCAAATCCAAGCCCAGACTTTTGTCAAAGGCCGAGGCCTTCACATAAAATCTTTAAACAAAGCATGACAAGATATTTCAGTAAATGTGTCTCCAGGTATGACAGCTGAATTGCTATGATGGTGGATTAACAATCCAGAGATTGAGAGTTCAAATCCAAACACGGAAAGTTACATACATAGAATTACAGTGCAGAAACAGGCCATTCGGCCCAGTTGGATCATGCTGATCTTTATGCTTCATACCAGCCACCACTCACCCCTCTTCATCTCATCCTTTCCCCTTCGTGGTGCTTACCTAGTTTCCTCTGAAAGGTATTTATGCTAAGGGAGTTGGTGGCATAGTAAGAGGTGTAGTTGTATTGTCGCTGGACTTGTAATCCAGATGCCCCAGGTAATATTCTGGGGATCCGGGTTCGAATCCCACCACAGCACCTGGTGGAATTTGAATTCAATAAAAATCTGGAATTAAAAGTGTGATGACGACCATGAAACCACTGTTGATTGTTGTAAAAACCCATCTGGTTCATTAATACCCTTTATGGAAGGAAATCTGCCGATCTTACTTGCTCTGGCCTACGTGTGACTCCACATATACTGCAATGTGGTTGACTTTTAAAATGAACTCTGAAGAAGGCCAATTAGGGATGGGCAATAAATGCGGCTGAGCCAGTGATGCCCACAACCCATGAACGAATAAAAAAAGCCTCAGCTACTCTATGCTGTGCTCTGAACTTGAGAAATAAAATTTAAAATTAAAAAAATCACATGTAAACTTTCAGGTAATCCTAAAAACCCAATTACAGGGAAGGGAATCTGCTACAACTGCCTGGTCTGGTCTACATGTGACTTTGGTCCACACAACATGGTTGAATCTGAACTGTCCTCTGAAGTGGCCGAGCAAACAATGATAAACAATCACTATACATTCCATAACTAGAGGAAAATCAGATAGATCTGGACAATCCTGGCATTGTGTCAGAATAAAATTAAGGTGATCACAGCCCATGGAATCTGTAAAGTCTCTCTTACCGAGGTCTGAGGACAAGTAACTAAGTGAGGAGAGCTGCCCCACAGACTGGTCAAGTAGCAGTGATACTCACTGAATCGTATCAATCTGGAAACATCCCAGACTCCTCCGTCACCATCCCTGGGTATGTCCCATCCCACTGGCAGGTGGGGAAGTCTCAATATTGTCTCCATGGAGTCTCATGGCTTCAGGTCAAACAAGTTCAAGGAAAACTACCACTCCCGTCCCAAATGATGAATGAGTACTTCACTATGTTAATCATCACTAGAGAAGTAGACTAAGAACAGATCCCAAAACTGAGTATCCACGAGGTGCAGTGAGCCATCAGCAGCAGCAGCATTGTATTCCACCACAATCTCACAGCCCGGCACAGGCCTCATTCCATGATTATCATCAAACCAGTAGATAAACATGTCAGGAGCAGCATTGGCTCCCTCCCTACCGCTTGTCTCTCTGCCCACCGCCTCCTCTCTATCTGGGCTGAGATCAGGAACTACCCTCAACCCCACCGCATCCAGGGAGGGGACTGCAGCCTGAAGGTGCATCCTTCAGTGCTCCTTGACACACTGAGTTTGAACTAGTGTGCAGCCATTCCTACCCTGCTCTGCTGCCAGTTATAACCCTATCTCCCTTTACAATGTGTCTGCCCCCTCACTGGGAGACTGCTTCACAGCGAGAGTCAGTGGATAGTGAACCAGGATGGGAATCACACTGCTGCTACTGAATGCCTGCTCACTTTCTGACTTGTTACACAACAACAATAAACAACTTGCATTCATATAGCATCTTTAACATTGTTCAATGTCCCAAGCTGCTTTGCAAGGGTGTTAACAAAGTTTGGGAGCTTGCTGTTCGCACATTGGCTGCCACGTTTCTACATTAAAACAGTGACCACACTTCAAAAGTACTTCATTGGCTGTAAAGAGCTTTGGGACATCTGGCGGTCGTGAAAGGCCCTATATAAATGCAAGTATGGTTTTTCTTTTCTGAGGAGGTTACAGAGATAAGGTGGTGGGAGGTCTTGGAGCGATTTGAAAAGACAGGAAACATCCAGATCCCAACACACAGACAGAACTGACCGTTCACAGTCCACAGGATAATAACCAGCTCCCAACACACACACACAGAACTCAACAATAGGAAATCAATAAGAATCCTCAGACACTCTGCACCTCCCAGATAATTACACCTCACCTTCTCATATTCAGTAATGAGCCATCAACAAAAGTCAGCCTGTAAATCAGAAGGGAAATGCTTCCAATAAACACACTCAATATCCAACACACAGCTCCAGGCAAACAGTTCAGCACAAAGCACCGAGTAAACAGCTCTCTCAGCTGGATCTTCTCACACAGCATAAGGGACATTTCCACAGGATAGTCAGACTGCCTGGACATTAGTGTGGATATTATGTGATGTAATTATTATAAATTCTGTTCCTTCACTCACCATCTCCTCTCTTGGTTTTCAGTCTCTACAGGAAGTGAACCAGCTGTGGAAGAGGAGAGAATGGGCAGAGTGGGTGGGCTCTCTGATTGACGTCTCTCACAGCCAATCCAAATATTTCTGGAGTAACATGAATTTCCTTAAATTTGGAAACTGACTGTGAAACGGAGGCGACTTTGAGCAGCAGATCAGGTGGGGACTTAAACTTGTCATTGTCCATCTAAATAAAACCTCACTTATTGCAGCTGCTGTCTCAGTTCCCCCAGTAAACCATTGACAGAGATTTCTAGCATGAGAATAGCATTCCTCATCCTCGGAGGCTTTCAAACTGACAACATCAGTGTGGGATGTGTAGCCTCGGATGTGTTTGACAACAATGATGACGTGCAGTGGTAAGATCAGCACATGCACAGGAGAGAGGGGCACAGGAGTGTGATCTAAGGAGAGGGGTGAAAAGATTGTGTGACGGGGGAGTGACTGTGACTCGGAGATTGACTCTGTGACTGGGGGAGTGACTTGTCTAGTGACTCTCACTCCTTGCCAGACCTCTGTCAGCCTCTCGCCCCTTACCTGCTATCACACTCCGTGCCTGACCTCTCGCTCAGCCCCTCACCCTTCACCTCTTTTCTGACCTCCCATTCCAGGATTTGGGAGACATCAACAAATTCAAGGATTTTGGACAGGAAAAGGAGGTTGGAGATGGGACAGTAGTTTGCAAGGGCAGAGGGATCGAGTGTTTTTTTTTGAGGCGAGGGGTGATAACAGCAGATTTAAAGGAGAGAGGGACATCTAAAGAGAGAGAACCATGAACAATACCAACTAACCTGAATCACTCATTCAACCGGATCAGGATCAATAATCACCTGCCTTACTCACTCAGATGCTCCTGTGCGACTGACCTTCATGTCATCGGATGCCATGTTTAGGACCAGGACCCAGGCAAATAGGGTGGAGAGAGTCCTCTAGGCACAGAGCATCTAGTCGTCGGAGGGTACACTACAGCCCCGCCAGGTTTATCATCGGGAGATGGTCCTCCAGAGACACACATCTAGTGGTGGGAGGATGCACTTCTGACTAGTCTCACCGAGGAATGCCAGGGATTTTCAGACAGCCAATGGTTGTTCTGGAGCGTGGCTCTAATTGAGTCAGTGGGATTTAGGATGTTTGGTTTTTTTGCTTGTTATGGGGATCCTCTATCAGTACCGAGTCTGTAGGTTGTTCCTCACTCCTGGAGTCTGCCCACTTTTCTCCATCAGTTTCACTTCTCCCGACACCAGGGACTTTACCACCTTTCACAGCTTCAGGAATCCAGGCACAAAGTCAACACTGACACCTGCAGCTCTAATTAGTTACCACTTTAAATCAAATCAAACTTTCAGGCTGCCAGTTTACAGGGGGAAAAGCATTCTGTACACAGCCCTGCGACTTAACCCATTAGAAACTGAATCTAATACAACAGAAATATTATAAGTTTTTGTCAGTCGTGGCTTAGTTAGCACCCTCATCAGTAGGTTGTGGGCTCAAGTCTCACTCCAGAGACTTGAGCGTTGAGGCTGATACTCCAGTGCAGTACTGAGGGAGTGTGCACTGTCAGAGGTACCATCTTTCAGATGAGTTAAACTAAGGCTCCATCTGCCCTCTCAGTTGTATGTAACAGATCCCACGATACTACTTCGTAGAAGAGCAGGAGGGTTATCCCTGATGTCCTAGCCAATATGGATCCCGCAATCAAGGTCAGCAAAACAGTTTAGCTGGTCAATATCAGATTGCTGTTTGTGAGAGCTTGCTGTGCACAAATTGGCTGCCAGGTTTCCTTCATTACAACAGTGGCTACAGTTCAAAAAGCACTTCATTGGCTGTAAAGCACTTTTAAACACTGTGTTCATGAAAGTTGATATATAAATACGAGTCTTTCTTTCTTCAGGAAATGTTACACTTCCTGTGAACTGGAAATTATAAACCCATTGATGGAGAAAGTATACCAGTCCACAGTGACATTGACCAATATATTGTGTACAGGACTCTTACTGTAGGCTCCTTTGTGTTTCAGTGAATAGGAACACACCGTGCTGACAAATCAGGTAGTTTGAGTTCAGTTGAAAAAAGTGAATTATAATGTGAGTTATAAATCTCTACATTGATTGATAAAACAGCAGACAAACAACAACACAATATATGGCTTACATCAAAATAACTAAAGATTTGAAAATGACTCAAGATCTTTCCCAGAACATGAAATGAATCTTGGAAGAGTGCAGGATGAACATATCACACTGTTATTACATTGAGGTATGATGAGCTGAGGGAACTCAGGTCTGTAAAGACTCATCCCCACTCCCTCCCCATACTCAGGATAGTAGTCCTCCCAGACAGGAGAGTACAAACATTCCCCATGATATTAGTCAAACACCTGTCACTTGAAGAGGATCTGTCTATAATTTCATTCACCACTAAAGCTGGGTCTGATTCTACCCCATACCCATTCCTGAGAGCTGGCTCACTTTATTAACACACACACTCACATCAGGGGAAACTCGCTCAGAATACTACAGACAAAAGTTTCTTTTAAATCCATGTACTTTAGTCTGGCTCTCAATTCCGATGGTCAGAAAAGACACCGAATTTTAATGGAACAGGATGGAGCTCATTTCCATCATACAAACCCACCAATGGTTACAGAAATCCAGTGATCACATGGGTCCATAGACCAATCAATTTCTATTCCTGGAAGACACTCTTCCCCCAGGTGAGTGGACAGCGCTTTCTAATTCCCAACTCTCTGTCCTTTGGCCCTCCATTCACCACAATGCTTCTGTAGCCGTCAATCTAGTTTAACCACTCCCTTATATCCACGTTCTACACCCTTGTTCCCAAATTACTTTTACCCTTTTCCTTCCTGGTTGATTTCTCTGCTTCTCAAGTCCAAGGAGTGAACATTTGAGCGTATCTGGTATACAATTGGTTTAGCCATTCATCACCAGATCTGACTGGGCCACATCAAGCACTAGTGGTCTTGCTTTCCTCTGCCAAAACTGCTCATTACTCCAGGACCATCCTGAAGAGAAAAGATAACCCACAACATCTCCTCCCCAAAACCAACTGTGTCCTTGTGGAAGTTATGTTCCAGCTCTACAGGGCTCTGTTTAGACCCTATCCGGAGAATTGTGTTCAGTTCTGGGCTCCGCACCTCAGGAAGGATATATTGGCCTCGGAGGGAGTGCAGAGTTCAGAATGTTCCTGGGGCTAAAAGGGTTAAATTATGAGGACAGGTTGCACAGATGGAGCTTGCATTCCCTTGAATGTAGAAAACTAAGGGGTTAATCTAATTGAGGTGTTTAAGATGATTAAACAAGTTGATAGAGTAGTTAGAGAGAAACTATTCCTCTGGTGGGAGAGTCCAGAGAGTCATCGCATTAAAGTTCGAACCGGGCTGTTCGGGGGTGATGTCAGCAAACACTTCTTCACAAAAAGGGGACTGGAAATCTGGAACTCCCTCCCCACAAAAATCTGTTCAGGCTGGGGGTCAATTGAAAAATATCAAAACAGAGATTGATAGGTTTATTGTTAGACAAGGGGATTATGAGTTTCAGAGCCCAGGCAGGTAGACAGAGTTAAGATACGGATCAGCCATGATCTATTTGAATGTGTCACATGCTCAAGGGATTACTCCAGTTTCTACATTCCTTAAATTCCCCTCCATTGTTCCTCTTTATTACATCACTCAGACTGATCAGGCTTCTCCCCAGTGAGTGCAGTGATGGACCAGGAGACAAAGTGACTGAAAGATAAAAGCAAAATACTGTGGATGCTGGAAATCTGAAACAACAAAAATAGCTGGAAAAACTTAGCAGGTTTGACAGCATCTGCAGAGAGGAATACTATTAACGTTTCGAGTCCTTATGACTCTTCATCAGAACTGAAGAAGTGTAGAAATGAGATGAAATATAAGCTGGTTGAGGGGGGTGGGACAGGTGGAGCTGGATAGATAGGTGGAGGCAAAGAAGAGATTGCCAAAGATGTCATAAACAAAAGGACAAAGGGATGTTGATGGTGGTGATATTATCTCAGGAATGTGCTAATGGTGACATTAAGGGTAGAAAGCAGGACGTGCAAGTGACAGATGGCCTTAGTGGGGGTGTGGTAGAGGGAAGGGATCGAAATGGGCTAAAAAGTGGAGATAAAACGATAGATCAAAATAAATTTAAAAATTGGTGGGAAAAGAAAAATATATTTAAAATTTTTGGAAAAGGGGGGATCGGAAATGGGTGTGGATGGATAAGAGAGAGTTCATGATCTGAAGTTGTTGAACTCAATGTTAAGTCCTGCAAAGTGCCTAATCGGAAGATGAGGTGCTGTTCCTTCAGTTTGCGTTGAGCTTCACTGGAACATTGCAGCAGGCCAAGGATGGACAAGTGGGCATGAGAGCAGAGCGGAGTGTTGAAATGGCAAGCGACAGGGAGGTCTGGGTCATGCTTGCGGACAGACTGAAGGTGTTCCGCAAAGCGGTCACCCAGTCTGTGTTTGGTCTCTCCAATGTAGAGGAGACCGCATTGGGAGCAGCGAATGCAGTAGACTAAATTGAGGGAAGCGCAAGTGAAGTGCTGCTTCACTTGAAAGGAGTGTTTGGGCCCTTGGACAGTGAGGAGGGGGGAAGTAAAGGGGTGGGTGTTGCACCTTCTGGGGTTGCATGGTAAGGTGCCGTGGGAGGGGGTTGAGGTGTAGAGGGTGATGGAGGAGTGGATCAGGGTGTCCCGGAGGGAAAGGTCCCTACGGAATGCCGACTCAGGTGGTGGAGGGAAGATATGTTTGGTGGTGGCATCATGCTGGAGTTGGTGGGAATGGCGGAGGATGATCCTTTGAATGCGGAGGCTGGTGGAGTGGTAAGTGAGGACAAGGGGGACCCTATCATGGTTCTGGGAGGGGGAGGAAGGTGAGAGGGCGGATGCGCGGGAGATGGGCCAGACACAGTTGAGGGCCCTGTCAACCACCATGGGTGGAAAACCTTGGTTCAGGAAGAAGGAAAACGTTCAGAGGAACTGTTTTGGAAAGTGGCATCATCAGAACAGATATGACGGAGGCGAAGGAACTGAGAGAATGGGATGGAGTCCTTACAGGAAGCAGGGTGTGAAGAGCTGTAGTCGACATAGCTGTGGGAGTCAGTTGGCTTGTAATGAATATTAGTGGACAGTCTAAATGACTGAAAGCTTTGTCACACACCTCACACATGGAGGGTTTCTCTCCGGTCTGGATCCGCTGTGTCTCAGGAGTGTCAAAGACTTCAGGAGAACTTGATTGTAAATCTCACAATTGAAAGATTTCTCCCCAGTGTCTGGTGTATCGGGAAGGACATTTACCTTGTGAAAGCTTTGACACACACCTCAGACTTCTGATCAGTGTGAACGTGTCAGTGTTTCATGAGCAGTGAAGACTTAATCGCACATCTCAGGCTTGAATAGTTTCTACCCTGGTGATTCACCTGGCCTGATAATTGTGCAAAGCCTTTATTGCACACCTCACACTTGAATGGTTTTTACCCTGTGTGAATGTGTTGGTGTGCACGGAGGTTTGAGGACTGTATGAATGATTCGTCACACACTTCACACATGAATGGTTTCTCTCCAGTGTGAATGCGTTAGTGTTGATGACTGTGTGAAGGCTCATTCGCGCACCTTACACTTGAAGGGTTTCTGCCTGGTGTGAATCCGCTGGTATGCCAGGAGGTCAGAGGAGTGGGTGAAAGCCTTCTCACAGACCTCACACCTGAACGGTTTCTCCCCCGTGTGAATGCTCTGATGTCTCAGGAAACTTGTAGATGTCATGAAATATTTATCACAAACCTCACACTTGAAGGGTTTCTCCCCTGTGTGAATTGCCTCCCCTGGTGGTCCAGGAGGTTCGAAATCCGGTAAAGGTTTTGTCACACATCTCACACTTGAGTGGTTTCTATCCAGTGTGAATGCGTTGGTGATTTGTGAGTGTTAATGAGCGTGTGAAGGCTTGGCTAGACGCCTCACACTTGAACTGCTTCTCCTCGGTGTGAATGCATCGGTGCTTCACAAGTGTCAATAACTGTGTGAAGGCTTAGCCACACACCTCACACTTAAATGGTTTCTCTTCCATGGAGCTGTTGCTGTGTTAATTGTTGTACAGCAGATGCACCTTATGTGTTAGGAGATCTTATGAGCCTGCGGATTCCCCCTCACACACCTCACACTGAACAGCCTCTCACCTGTAGGAATGAGTCAGTGGTTCATAAGGCTCGATGAATGATTGAAGCTTCCACCACACTTGGAGCCCACTCACACTTCTTCCCAGCTTCACATTGACTGATCGCCCACAGCCAAACTGTCGGAAAGGTCAGTCCTGATGGAAGACTCCAAACCATTGACCAGTTTCAGATCTGATGATATGTCAAAGCTCCCCTGACCTGACCGATTTCCAGATGATGGTTTCACTGCTCAACCTTCTCTGTGTTAAGCAATGCTGTGAAGGCACTGGATGTCTTCCCACAGTTGTGCAGTTGTTCCTTGGGTGATGGTCAGGATCTATCTGTGGTGTCCATCCTCTCTTTATTCTCTGGTGTAGTACGGTGCAATCCTTCTGTAAAACAGGAAAAGGAAACATGATTTCCTCCAATTCCCTCTCCTCCTTTGTTGAAGGGGCTGACTCCTCAGTTATAGACTGTTCCACAGTGAGTGCCAGTCTGCTATTCCTCTCTGTGGGATCAGATGCAAGTCCTTTCTTTTTCCTCACTTGACTGTCACAAACCCTCTGTTTCCAGCAGGGACACTGGATAGTGACCAGGAGCAGACAATATGATGACTTTCTTTCTTTCAGCCAGTCCCCAATGTTCCCAGATTCCTTGAGGGCAATGGAAAAAACAGTTGAGTAAAATTGGCTATCAGTTCACTGTCAGCTCAAGTCATTCTGGCGAAGATCAGTTTCACCCTTAGAGTATGTGTTTGACATAAAAAACACTCAGGAGAAATGTTAATTCAATGGAGATTTTGAAGTTTCTCCCCTTGCTTTCCAAAATTATTTGAAGAAAACACACTGGACAGGAAGTGCTTGAAGATAAAGAAAATATTGCTTCAGTGTAGTTGATTGAAGGGTTCTGGTTTATCCTGGGAAATTAGATACACTGCACTCGCTCAGACTGCACATCCCAAATTCAGCTATCAGTCACAGCACTGGGCAAGACTATCAAATCCAAGCCCAGGCTTTTGGGAAAGGCTGAGGCCTTCAGGTAAAATCTTTAAAGAAGACATTAAAAGACATTGCAATAAATGTGTCTCCAGGTATGGCAGCCGAATTGCTATGGTGCTGAATTAACAACCCAGAGATTGAGAATTCAAATCCAACCACGGAAGTTGCACATATAGAATTACAGTGCAGAAACAGGCCATTCGGCCCAATTGGTCCATGCTGGTGTTTATGCTTCACATGAGCCTCCTCTCACCCTATCAGCATCTCCTTCTGTTCCTTTCCCCCTCATGTGCTTATATGGTTTCCCCTTAAAGGCATCTATGCTATTCACCTCAATCACTCCATGTTGTGAAACTGAATTTGATACATTTTTGAATTTGTGGAATGTAATCAAAATAAAAACATAAAACTTTCAGATCATCCTAAAAACCCAAATATTGTCCGGAGGGAAGGGAACCTGCTGCAGCTGCCTGGTCTGGTCTACATGTGACTCCAGTCCCACACAGCATGATTGACTCTGAACTCCCCTCCACTTCGGCCTAGCAAACAATGATAAACAATCACTACAAAGTCCAATAATAATAGGAAAATCAGATAAGTGGATAATCCTGGCATTGTGTCGGAATAAGATTAAGGTGATCTCAACTCAGTAAAATCTGATTCTTCATACCAAAAGTGCATGACCTCACACTTTCCTACATTAAACTCCATCTGCCAAGTTTTTGCCCACTCACTCAACGTATCTATATCCCCTTGCAGATTCCTTATGTCCTCATCACAACATGCCTTCCCACCTTTTTTTGTATTGCCAACAAACTTGAATACTTTGCTCTCTGCCCCCTCCTCCAAGTCATTAATATAAATAGTAAATAATTGAGGCCCTAGGACTGATCCTTGTGGCACTCCACCAGTTACGTCTTTCCAACCTGAAAAAGACCCATTAATACTGACTCTCTATCTTCTGTGTGTTAACTAATCCTCAATCCATGCTATACATTACCCCTAATACCATGAGCTCCTATCTTGTGCACTTTTTATGTGACACCTTATCAAATGCCTTCTGGAAATCCAAATACACTACATCTACTGGTTCCCCTTTATCAACTCTGCTTGTTATAACCTCAAAGATCTCTAGCAAATTTGTCAAACATGATTTCCCTTTCACAAAACCATGTTGACTTTGTTTGATTGCTTTAAGCTTTTCTAAATGTCCTTAGTAATGGACTCTAGCATTTTCCCAACGACAGATGTTAGGCTGACTAGCCTATAGTTTCCTGCTTTTTGCCTCCCTACCTGCTTGAACAGAGGCGTCACATCAGCAGTTTTCCAATCTGCAGGACCCTCCTGGAATCCAGTGAGTTCTGGAGTATTTCAACCAATGCCTCCACTATCTCTGCAGCCATTTCCCTTACTACCAATGTACTTTTATACTTTATACTGGTGAAGTAATTAATTTCAATAAAGTGTAAAGAGCACGGATACTAGAGTAATTAATTGATAAATTAAACAAAATATGATAGCAATGGCAGGATGGGTGATCTGTTGTTGCTGCAGCAAGTGGGAGCTGCTGGACACCAAGGTGATCCAGAGTGAACACATCTGTACCAAGTGTTTGCAGCTCGGGGAGCTTCAGATCCAAGTTAAGGAGCTGGAGTCTGAGCTGCAGTCATTGCACCACATCAGGGAAGGGGAAAGTTACCTGGACACTTTGCTCCAAGGGGTAGTCACACCCTTCATGTTAGAATATTCGAATTTGGTCTGTGATCAGGGACAGGAGGGTGTGACTGCAGGTGAGGCAGGTATGGTGACCCAGGGGGGCAGCGCTCAAGGAACCTCGGCCCCTGCAACTGTCGAACAGTTACAAGGTTCTTGCAAGCTGTGCGGACGAGAGCGGGGACTGCAAGGAGGATGAGCGAACTGACCATAGCACTGTGGTACAGGGAGCCATTCAAGTGGGAGGAGGAAATAGGAACGTAGTAGTGGTAGGGGACAGTATAATTAGGGGGATAGACACTGTTCTCTGCAGGCATGAGCGTGAGTCTCAAAGGCTGTGTTGCCTGCCCGGTACCAGGGTTAAGGACATCTCCTCAGGGCTGGAGAGGAACTTGGAGTGGGAGGAGAGGGATCCAGTTGTCGTCAGCCACGTTGCTACCAACAATGTTAATAGATCTAGAAAGGAGGTTCTGCTGAAAGAATTTGAACAGTTCGGAGTTAAATTAAAAAGCAGAACCTCCCAAGGTAATAATATCAGGATTACCATCTGAACCATGGGCAAACTGGCATAGGGTAAATAAAGTCAAGATGTTAAATGCGTGGCTCAAAGATTGATGTGGGAGGAATGGGTTTCAGCTCATGGGGCACTGGCATCAGCACTACGGTAGAAGGGAGCTGTTCTGGTGGGATAGGCTTCACTTGAACCATGCTGGGAGCAGTGTTCTGGCGAATCAAATAACTGGGGCTGTGGAGAGGGCTTTAAACTAAATAGAGTGAGGGAGGGTTCTGGAGAGAGGATAAGCAGGCTTACAAAGCAAAAGCATGTGGTGGCATTGCAGGGCAGTTATTTAGGTAATGGTACCCAGAGTGTACAAACATAAAAAAACAGCAGCAAATAGGGTCAAAGGAGGAAAAAATGGTAAAAAGACAAAATTAATGGCTCTTTACTTAAATATACGTAGTATTCATAATAAAATAAATGAATTAACGGCACAAATAGAGGTTAACGGGTATGACCTTCTAGTCATTACGGAGATATGGTTACAAGAAGATCAAAGCTGGGAACTAAATATTCAGGGGTATGTGACTTTTCAAAAGGACAGGCAGGAAGGAAAGGGTGGTGGGATAGCTTTGTTGTATGAGATGGGATAAGTAATAGCAAGAAATGATCTTGGAACGCAAGATATGGAATCCTTATGGATGGAGGTGAGAAATAACAAGGGGAAGAAGACACTGGTCGGAGTAGTCTATAGGCCCCCTAACAGTAGTTATGCTGAGGACAAAGAATAAATCAGGAGATAATGAGGGCATGTGAAAAAGGCAGTATATTAATCATGTGACTTTAATCTTCATGTAGATTGGGAAAACCAAATTGGCAGATGTAGCCAAGAGCAAGAATTCATAGAGTATATTCAGGACAGTTTCCTAGGACAATATGTTGTGGATACAACCAGGGATCAGGCTATTTTGGATCTGAAAATGTGTAATAAGGCAGGTTTAATTAATGATATCAGAGTAAAAGATCACCTAGGAAACAGTGACCATAACATGGTAGAATTTAGCATTCCATTTGAGAGTGAGAGACTTAGTTCAGAAACAACTGTACTAAACTTAAATAAGGATAATTAACAAAGGAATGAGGGCAGAGTTGGCTGGAGTGGACTGGGAAAGCAGTTTATCAGAAAGGACGGTTGGTGAACAATGGCAGACGTTTAAGAAAATAATTCATGACTTACAACAAAGATATATCCCAGTGAGGATGAAGGATTGTAGGAAAGGGATAAACCAACCATGGCTAACCAAGGATGTTAAGGATAGTATCAAAGTGAAAGAAAAAATATACAATGTGACAAAGATGAGTGGTAAGACAGAGGATTGGGAAAGTTTTAAAAACCACCGGAAATGACCAAAAAAAAATAAAGAGGGAGAAAATAAACTTTGAGGGTAAACTAGCAAGTAAGATAAAAACGGATAGTAAAAGCTTCTTTAAGTATATAAAAAGGAAGAGAGAGGCCTAAGTCAATATAGGTCCCTTAGAGAATGAGGCTGGGGAAATAATAATGGGGAACCAGGAAATAGCAGAGGAGTTGAATAAATACTTTGCATCATTCTTCATGGTAGAAGACACTAATAGCATACCAATAGTACTAAATAATCATGGGGCAAAAGCGGGGAAGGAAAAAAATGCTATGACTATCACTAGAGAAAAAGTACTAAGGAAATTAGTGGGGCTAAAGGCCAATAAGTCACCTGGATCTGATGGGAGGCATCCTATAATATTAAAGGAAGTAGCTACAGAGATAGTGGATGCACTGGTAGTAATCTTCCAAGAACCCTTAAATTCTGGAATAGTCCCAGAGGATTAGAAAACTGCCAATGTAACACCCTATTCAAAATGGGAGGGAGACAAAAAACAGCTAACTAGAGGCCAGCTATCTTAGCATCTGTCATTGGGAAAATGTTAGAGTCTATTATAAGGATGTAATAGCAGAGCATTCAGAAATGCAAAATATAATCAAGCAGAGTCAGCATGGCTTCATGAAGGGGAAATCATGCCTGGCAAATTTACTAGAATTCTTTGAGGAGGGAACAAGCAGGATAGATAAGGTGGAACCAGTAGGTGTAATAAATTTGGATTTCCAAAAGGCGTTCGATAAGGTACCGCACATAAGGCTACTTAATAAGTTAAGAGCCCACAGTGTTGGGAGTAGTATATTAGTATGGATAGAGGATTGGCTAACTAATAGAAGACAGAGAGTTGGGATACAGGGGGCATTTTCAGGATGGCAATCTGTAACTAGTGGAGTGCCACAGGGGTCAGTGCTGGGGCCACAGTTATTTACAATATTTATGACTTGGATGAGGGAAATGAATGTACTATCGCCAAGTTTCTGGATGACAAAAATAAGTGGGAAGGCAAGTGGTGAGGATGACACAAAGAGTTTACAGAGGGATATAGACAGGTTAAGTGACTGGGCAAAACGTGGCAGGTGGAATATAATGTGGGAAAATGTGAGGTTTTGCATTTTGGCAGGAAGAATAGAGGAGCTGAATATTACTTAAATGGAGAAAGACTGAAGAAAGCTGCAGCACAGAGGGATTTGGGGGTCCTTGTGCATGAATCCCAAAAAGCTAGCATACAAGTTCAGTAAGTAATAGGTAAGGCAAATGGAATGTTGGCCTTTATTTCAAAGGGAATGGAGTATAAAAATAGGGAAGTCTTGCTAAAACTATACAAGGTTAGACCACACCTAGAATACTGTGAACAGTTTTGGTTCCCTTATCTAAGGAAAATACTGGCATTGGAGGCAATATGGAGAAGGTTTACAAGGTTGATCCCGGGTATGGGGAGATTTTCTTATGAGGAGAGGTTGAGTAGGTTGGGCCTATATTCACTGGAGTTTAGAAGTATGAGAGGCAACCTTATTGAAACATACAAGATTCTTAGGGGACTTGAGAAAGTAGATGCTGAGAGGTTGTTTCCCCTTGTGGGAGAGTCTAGGACCAGAGGGAATAATCTCAGAGTAAGGGGGCACCCATTTAAAACAGAGATGAGGAGGAATTTCTTCTCAGAGGGTAGTCAATCTGTGGAATTCTTTACCACAGATGGCTGTAGAGGCTGGGTCGTTAAGTATATTCAAGGCTGAGATAGACAGATTTTAATCAGTAAGGGAATCAAGGGGTGTGGGGAAAAGGCTGGAAAGTGGAGTTGAGGATTATCAGATCAGCCAGTGGCGCAGCAGACTCCTTGGGCCAAATGGCCTACTTCTGCTCATTTGTCTTAAGGTCTTATGGCCTTATAAAACCCCTGGATGCAGGCCATCAGGTCCTGGCGACTTGTCTGCATTTTGCCCCATTAGTTTGTCAAATACTTAGTCCCTCATGATAGAGACTGTTACAAGATCTTTCCTCCCTTAGCTCCTTGCTTATCTGATACCTTTGGAATGTTTATAGTGAAGACTGTGAAGACTCCTGCAAAATATTGGTTTAACTTATCCGCATTTCCCTGTTCCCCGCTATCAATTCTCCAGTCGCATCCTCCAAGGGTCCCATGCTCACTTTAGCTATTCTCTCTTTCTTTTTATATACCTGTAGAAGCTCTTGCTGTTTGTTTTTATATTTCTTGCCAATTTACTTTCATAATCAATTTTCTCCCTCTTTATTAGCTTTTTAGTCATCCTCTGCTGGTACCTAAAAAAATCCCAATCATCTGACCTACCACTAGCTTTCGCCGCTTTGTATGCCTTAGTTTTTGATTGGAAACTCTCTTTGACCACCTTTGCTAACTACAGGTGGTTCATCCTTCTCATCGAGTCCTTCTTTTTGACTGGGATAAATTTTTGCTGAGCATTATGAAATTTCTGCTTAAATGTCTGCAACTAACCTTCCCCTTAGTCTATTTTCCCAGCCCGCTCTAGACAACTCTTTCTTCATGTCTCTGTAATTGCCCTTATTTAAATTGAGGATGCTGGTCTGGGACCCGAGTTGCTCGCCCTCAAACTGAATTTGAAATTCTACTATGTTGTGATTGCTACTCCTGAGAGGATCCTTAAATATGAGATCTCTTATTAATCCTACATCATTACACATTACTAGATCTAAAATAACCTGTTCCTGGGTAGGTTCTGCAACATATTGCTCTAAGAAACAATCTCTGATGCATTCGACAAATTCGACTTCCATGTTACCCTTGCTAATCTGATTTGTCCAGTCAATATGCAGATTAAATCACCCATGACAATTGTAGCACCCTTCTTACACGCCTCCATTACTTCCCAATTTATACTATGTCCTACAGTGAGGCAACTCTTCATGGGCCTATAGACGACTCCTACCCATGACTCGGAGGAGGGGGCAGAGTGTAATGTATCCAAATTTGCTGACGATACAAAAATGGGTGGGAGAGCACGTTGTGATGAGGACATAAGGAATCTGTAAGGGGATATAGACAGGTTGAGTGAGTGGGCAAAAACTTGGCAGATGGAGTTTAATGTAGGAAAGTGTGAGGTCATGCACTTTGGTAGGAAAAATCAAAAGGCAGACTGTTATTTAAATGGAGAGAGACTCCAAAAAGTGCAGCACAGAGGGATCTGGGTGTTCTTGTGCATGAAACACAAAAAGTTAGCATGCAGGTGCAGCAAGTAATTAAGAAGGCAAATGGAATTTTAGCCGGTATTGTTAGGGGCTTGGAGTTTAAAAATATGGAAGTCTTGTTACAACTGTACAGGGCATTGGTGAGACTGCACCTGGAGTACTGTGTACAGTTTTGGTCCCTGTATTTAAGAAAAGATATACTGGCATTGGAGGCAGTTCAAAAGAGATTCACTAGGCTGATTCCTGGGATGAAGGGGTTGACTTATCAAGAGCGGCTAAACAGGTTAGGCATTTATTCATTAGAGTTTAGAAGAATGAGTGGTGATCTTATTGAAACCTACAAGATTCTGAGTGTGCTTGACAGGGTAGATGTTTCCACTAGTGGGGGAATCTCAAACTCAGAGACATAGGGTGGGATTTTCCACAGCACCCGCCGCCGTGATCTTCTAGTCCCGCCGCAAGTCAACGGACTTTTGGCAGGTCCTGCCGGCGATGGGGCCGGAAAATCCCAGCCATAGTTACAGAATAAGGGGACACTCATTTGAAACTGAAATGCGAGGGAATTTCTCTCTTAGAGGATAGTGAATGTCTGGAATTCTCCACCTCAGAGAGTTGTGGAGGCTACATTACTGAAAGTATTTAAAGAGGAGGTAGATAGATTTTTGAAATATTGGGGAGTTGAGGGTTATGAGGAGCTGGCATGGAAGAGGAGTTGAGGCCTGGGGCAGATCAGCCATGATCTTATTGAATGGTGGGCAGGCTTGAGGGGCTGAATGGCCTACTCCTTCTCCTATTTCTTATCTTCTTCTGTGACTTCTTCCACTTGTTGGTCCTTATTTCCACCCAAACTGATTTCACATCACGATCTATTGCACATCTATCACCACTCACCACCGCAGTGATACCTTCCTTTAATAACAAAACTACCCCACCTCCTTTTCCTTTTTCCCTATTTTTCCGGACCATTGAATACCCTTGAATATTGAGTTCCCAGTCTTGGTCACCCTGCAACCACGCCGCTGTAATAGCTATCAAGTCATATCCATTTATTTCTATTTGTGCTATCAACTCATCTATCTTGTTACAAATACTGCGTCTATTCAGATAAAGAGCCTCAAGCTTCGATTTTTTACCATTATTACTCATTCTGGTTCTAATTTCTGCTGCACTCTTCTGCTCTTCTGCTTATATTTTCTGCCCCTTCATGTCACACTTGGATTATCGTTTGCTTCTTCACTACCCCGCACCTCTGCTCTCTAATTTCTTTTTGATTTTTTAAACTTCCCTTCAATTGAACTCTCCCCCTAATTAGTTTAAAGTCCTATCTACAACTCTAGTGTTACAAAATCGCCAGGACACTGGTCCCAGCATGATTCAAATGAACCCCATTCCAATGGAACCGCTCTCTCCTTCCCCAGTACTGGTACTAGTGCCCCATGAATCAGAACCCATTTCTCCCACACCAGCCTTTGAGCCACACATTTACCTCTTTAATCTTATTTACCCTACACCAATTTGCACGTGGCTCAGGTAGTAATCCAGAGATTATTACCTTTGTGGTTCTGCTTTCTAATTTAGCCCTGGCTGCTCATAGTCCCTCAGCAGAAACTCTTTCCTAGTCCTACCTATGTCGTTGGTACCTACATGGACCACAACAACTGGATTCTTCCCCTCCCACTCCAAGTTGCTCTCCAGCCCAGAAGTAATGTCCTTAACCTTGGCACCAGGTAGGCAACAGAGCCTTTGGGATTGTCTGCCTTTGCTGCAGAAAACAGTATCTATTCCCCTAACTATGCTATCCCCTATTACTACGACATTTCTCTTTTCTCCACCCAATTGAATGGTGCTCTGTACCACGGTGCTGTGGTCAGTTTGTTCATCCTCTCTGCAGTCTGTGCCCTCATCCACACCAGGAGCAAGAACCTCATTTCCATTGGACCAGCCCATCTGAGACTCCTCCAAAACTAAATCCTGGATCCCCATACCTGCCTCACTCACAGTCACAGCCTCCTGTCCCTGACCACAGACCAAGTTTGATGTAATTAATTTAAGGGGTATGACTGTCTCCTGAAACACAGTGTCCTGGTAACTATCCCCCTCCCTGATGTGTCGCAGTGTCTGCAGCTCGGACTCCAGCTCATCAACTCTGAGCCAAAGTTCCTCGAGCAACCAACACTTGCTGCAGATGTGGTCACCTTGGATCGCACTGGTGTCCACCAATCCCCACATACTACAGCTGCAACACATCGCCTGCCCAGCCATCTCTATTCTATTTAATTAACTTGGATGTTAAATATTTTAAAAGTGAATTTTTTAACTGTACTCTTCAGCTGTAATAACGTCTCCTGATTTAAACCACTTGGCCAATCAAAAGAGACATGCAAGAGATACCCTCCAATCACCTATCTGTTTTCCTGTGATGTCACACTTGGCCCTGATAGGTAGAAACAGGTTGAAAGGGCTCTCTGCCGCCTGTTTTTTATCTTCTGCCGCCGCTGTCCTTCTCACATAGATCCGCTCTTCGTGTGCTGAACTCCCGGCTCTCCTCAACATTTAAAACTGTAAAAATCCTGGGTCTCCTCTTGCTGTTTTAAACTAAAAATCCCGGCTCTCCTCTTGCTGTTTTAAACTAAAAATCCTGGCTCTCCTCTCGCTGTTTTAAACTGTAGCACACGAGATTCCCATGCAGGACATGTAGGAATACGGAAAACCTAAGCAACGATAAACAGGCATTTTACCTGGTCAAGACTTCATTAAGACATAGTGCAATTTTATAGAACGTGTCGCAGATGTCAGGTAAACCTCAACAAGCACCTTTTACACCATACCAGTTTTTGAAGAACCATTTAGTCAGGTATTAGCAGATTATGTAGGATCATTGCCCAAAACAAAAGCCAAACATCAATATATACTGACAGTCATGGATATGATCACCCAATTTCCAGAAGCTATTCCTTTAAGGACAATTGCAGCTAAGGTGGTAGTGGAAAAGTTAACTCAGTTTTTCACTTGTTATGGCCTTCCAATTAAAATACAATCTGACTAAGGTTCTAACTTCATGTCTAAAATTTTCCGGGATATAATTAGCAGTTTGGGTATCAGACAACTAAAGTCTACCACCTATCATCCACAGACACAGGGAACTTTAGAGAGATACCATCAGACTCTCAAAACCATGATTAAGACCTATTGCCATGAATACCCAAAGGATTGGGACCAAGGATTATATTTCTTACTGTTTGCTACCAGAGATTCTCCCAAAGAATCCACTGGATTTAGTCCATTTGAATTGATCTATGGTCATGAAATAAGAGGCCCATTAAAATTGATTGAAGAAAAGTTCCATAAACAGAAAGACGAATCCTCCATTTTGGACTACATGCCCCTTGTTCTAGAAAGGCTTACAGGAGCATGTAAAGTAGCACAACAGCATTTAAAAATCTCAGAAGCCAGAACGAAGGAATGGGCAGACAAACATGCTACAACTAGAACGTTCCAAGCAGGAGACGAAGTATTGATATTATTACCTTTGCAGGATGAACCCTTGAAAGTGAAATTCAGTGGTCCATACACGATTGTTAGGAGGGTCAATGCAGTGACTTACCTGACAGATACTCCCAAGTGTAGGAAGAAGAAACGGTTATGTCATATAAACATGTTGAAACAGTATCATCGCAGAGGAGATGATCAGAAAGAGCAAGTGTGCCAAGTGATAGGAGTAGTGGAGGATGACAAAGACAGTAAAAGTCAGGTAAAAGGAGAAGTAGACAGTGCACCAAGTGAACCTCTTACAATTCGACTAGCCAATATGAAGATAATGGGACAGTTAGGCACTGTGTTCTTGTATTTAGAGGAAGGACCACGGGAAGATTTAATAAGGTTGCTTAGGAAGCATAAGGAAATTTGTAGGGATACACCTGGATGTACTACGTTAACTAAACACGATATGGACGTAGGAGACTCAGTGCTGATAAAACAACATCCATATCGGTTGAGCCCAGAAAAACGATCTCAGTTAAAAACAGAGATCAAATATGTGCTAGAAAATAAATCGATTGAGCCCAGCCAAAGCAGCTGGAGTTCACCGGTCATGTTGGTTCCTAAGCCGTATGGAGCCACTAGATTTTGTATAAACTAGAGGAAAGTGAATGCAGTAATGAGGACAGATTCGTACCCACTTCCTCGGTTAGAGGACTGCATCAATAGGGTTGGCAGTGCCTTATTTCTTTCTAATACTGATCTATTGAAAGGATACTGGCGAGTGCCATTAACATAAAGGGCTAGAGAACAATCCGCCTTTGTTACACCCAGTGGATTGTATCAATGTCTAGTCCATGCCCTTTGGGTTTAAGAAGGCCCCAGCTACATTCCAGAGACTTATGAATCGGGTCGTAGCTGAATGACCTAACTGTGTGGTTTACTTAGACGATGTCATAATATAAATACCTACACATGGGAAGAACATGTAAAGCAGTTACAGGACCTGTTTAAACAGCTGAAATTAACTGGCTTAGTCTTAAATCTGGCCAAAAGCAAGTTTGCAAAAGCAAGGGTAACTTATCTAGGTCACATTGTAGGACAAGGGCAGGTGTTGCCAAGAACAGCAAAAGCGAACGCTCTAATAGAATTCCCCATTCCTAAAACCAAATGAGAAATCATGAGGTTCCTGGGAATGAGTGGATTTTAGAGGAAGTTTGTGCCTAATTTCAGCTGTACCTCTAACCAATGTGTTAAAGAAACAGGTAAAAGTGGTATGGTCAGCAGAATGCTAAGCAGCCTTTGAGAAACTGAAGGCAACCTTAATAAATGAACCCGCGTTGGCTGCCCCTGACTTTACCAAACTTTTTAAAATGGCGGTTGGCGCTCGTGACTTAGGGGTAGGGGCAGCTCTGTTACAAGATGATAAAGGATTAGGGATAGAGAAGCTGGTGGGGTACTTTTCTAAGGAACTAAATCAATATCAGAGGAAGTAGTCTACAGTCGAAAGGGAAATTCTAGTGTTGCTGTCTCTTCAACACTTTGAAATTTATGCCTGACACAATAACAAGGAAACACTAACCTACACTGACCATAATCCACTGGCATTCATTGAGAAGTTTAAAACTTGAAATGTGAGACTGTTTAGATGGGGTTTATTGTTTCAACCATTCAGTGTAAAGATTGTTTGCATTGCTGGTAAAGATAATGTGATTGTGGATGCATTGCCCTGGGTGTAAGTTACTTAAATCAGTTAATACTTAAGGTTGTATAAGGGGGAAGGAAGAATGAATGAGTGTAAGTCTCTTGTTTGTTGTCTATGTATCTCATTCCCTGTGATGAAATGCATTTTTTAAATAGCATTTAACCTTTTTAAGGGTGGAGGCATGTAAATAACATAATTTTATTTTTTCTAGGACTGTGGCTTTAAGATTGGACTGTGGCTTTAAAAACGACCATGGCCGCAGTTTAAATGAGATGTTCACTGGAGCAAGAAGAAGAAAATCTACAATGTTGCTATCTCCTGGAACAGTGTGTGTCAGGTTGGACAGAATGGTACTGGAACGGAGACCTGGTTTAAGAGGGATGGCGTTTTGATTGGTTCCTGACCAAGTGGCCAGGTTCTGTGTGAGGTTAGTGCAGTTGATCAGCTCCTAGCCTGAAAAGAGTAAAGACCTGAAACCCCTCTCTCTCTTGTAAGACTCCAGTAATCCTGCCATTGTAGCTAGCTGGCTATTCCTCACACTGCTGGATCCTACTTTCTTTGAGAAACCCCTGTCAGGAGGAAAAGGGGAAAAATCACCTGTCGAGATGTTAAAAGCAATTTTCAATCAGAGAATCACAGACTGCAAGTGCTGGGAGACCACCTCATGTCAGCCACAGTGACCTGCAAGGAATTTGGAAGAAAGCAATCAAAGTCAACCCATCTAATCCTGAACTCTGGATTGGTGCTATTGAACTGTTTTATCTCACCCTTAAAATCCATATTTTGTGTGTCTTATGTGTGTGTGTGTGTGTGTGTTTGTGTATAGGGGTTTAAGCAGGGGTAGAGTTTAAGTTATAGAGTTAAAAGTTAGCAGTTCATATTTCTTTCTTTTGCCACTGGGCCTCAGTGCTGCAGCCGGACTGGGCCAGGCCTCCGTGCTGCGTGCCGGGCACCCAAGCTGTGAGCCATGCCGGGCATGCTGTGAACCAGACAGGGCCTCCTTGTTGCAATCCGAGCCAGGCCGGGCTTCCTTGTTGTGAGTCAGGTTGGACTGGGCATCTGTACTGTGAACCCGGCCAGGCCTGCGTGTTCCGGGTGGAGCCAGGTGTGAGTCAGGCCAGGCCAAGCCCCTGTGCTGTGAGTCAGGCCGGGCCGGGCCTCTGTGCTGCGAGTCAGGCCAGGCCAAGCCCCTATGCTGTGAGTCAGGCCAGGCCAGGCCTCTGTGCTGCGAGTCAGGCCAGGCAAGGCCTCTAGGCTGTGAGTCAGGCTGGGCCGGGCTACTATTCTGCGAGTTGTGCCAGGCCCCCGTGCTATGAGCCATGCCGGGTCCCCATGCTGTGAGCCAGCCTGGGCCTGCACGCCTTGAGCCTAGCTGGGTCTCTGTACTTTGAACTGGGCTGGTCTGGGCCTTTGTGCAGCAAGCTGGGCTAGGCTGGGCCTGTGCACTATGAACCGGGCCTCCGTGCTGTGAGCTTGGTGAGGCCGGGCCTCCTCCCTGCGAGTCGGGCTGGGCCTCTGCGCCATGAGCCGGGCCAGCCGGGCTGGGCTGGGTGTCTGAGCTGCAACCCAGCCTGGGCATCCATGCTAAAAGCCAGGTCGGGCCCCAGTGCATTAAACCGAGCCGGTCTGGGCCTCTGGGCTGCAAGTGAGGCTTAGCCAGGCCTCTGTGCCATGAGGCTGGCTGAGCGACTAAGATCACTTCCTCTAGGATGTGCATTTCCTCAAGAACCCAAAGATTCTCTCGGATATTTCACTGAACAAACCACCCAAAATTCCCCACATTCACTTTATTCCTTGGTTCCCAAGGTTTGTCCCAACAAATTGCCCTCCCCTCAATCCCACTCTGCTTCCACTGGGCCTGGAGCCTACACCTAGCTTCACAACAGACTGCAGGGAAGTCTGGAAGCTAAGGAAAGGAATCCCAGGAATCAGTAAGGTCAGCCTGGTTTTTGATCCAAGAGATGGGAAAGTGATGTCCTGCTGCTGGTGATAGAAACAGACACAAGGGCAGTGTTGGTCCATTCGAGGGCATCATCCTGCCACTCATGAAGTGCCAGAGACTGGGTCCTCTATCAGTCAGATGAAGCTTTCCACGGCTATGGAGATGTCATCAAAGTACTTCAGAGGGACAGGGCCTTGGCTCCCCCATCAGGCTCAGCATTTACTGGAATGGTGACTGAAGGGACCAGGAGTTGTCACTTGTGTCTCCATCGAGTTCTAAGTGAGGTATAAGAGGAGAAAACAATCTCTACAAATGAGCTCAGTGATTCAGCATTGACCAGTGTCCATACATTGGTCGGTTCTGTGCCACCCGCCTCTGGAGAGGGAATGTGATCATCAACTAAATTTCAACAAATTGGGTCTCAGGAACAAATGCTGAGATTCACTGTAAACCCATCCAATGGGGCCAAGCCACTCCATAAACAGCAGTGGGAAAGTAGATCATGAGAGTGGGAAGAGTGATCATTCTATTCAGTCCATGACTCAGCACATTTGAGCTTCAATGTCCCAGTTTTTACAGATTGACACCTTCCTTCCTGAAGGGTCAAATTTCATCTCATGTCTACAATACACATCTTCCCGTTGTTCAATACTTTTGTTCTAGTTCTCTTTGTGCTGCTTGCTTTCCAATTCCTTTGGAACAGGCCTCATGTGTGTTCATCTGGATTGAGTGGGGAGCCTCATTTTGTTCAGAATCCAGTTCCTCAAAGCTTTATATTTTCTGATCCTTTCCTTCGTCATCTCTCGTTCTGAGTGATTCTTTGATGCAACAAACCTGCCATTCTCTCAATTGCAGGGGAAATCCAGCATTTCCCCATCTGACCAGCACAGCAACAGGTGTGGTCAAGATGGATGGTGATTAGTGAGTGGACATATCCTACCTCTTTACTGTCTCTCTCTTGTCTCTTGTACACTTCTGGAAATGTGCTGTCAGGAAATACACAACATCTGTCAGACAGTCCAGCTGTTTAAAGATGAGCTGAAATAAAGAAATTGAAGAGGTCAAAGGTGGGAAATCCCAATATTTACAACATTCCAACTGGAACCATAAGGAAATTAATGGGAGTGGACAGGGACTGATCGCAGGAGAATATTGGGAACAAAAGGTGTTTATATCTTAAAAGGAATGAAATTTGCTGCACTCTAGTGTTTCATCCAGCAGCAGAACACCAGAAACCTGTGGCTGGAGAGGGATAACGGTGTTTGGAGGAACTTCCAATGTCAAACTCTCCTTTACATATTTATAACTTAGAATGACATGTTAATGAGTTGTCATCCTTATCATGACCAAGAGGCCATTTCCTTCATTCCCAGAAGGCTGTGCGAAGTCCAGTCATGTCGTCTCTCAGAGCTCCAAGAACACAGCAGCAGGGTGGGGCTCCCACTGAGACCTGGCCTCAGCTTTGGTCACAAAGGCTACAACTCAAGCCCCAAGAGTGGAGCTGAGCTAAGCCAGGAGACTGACACCTTCGGCTAAATTTTCCCAGCCCAGTGTTAGCAGGGTTGGAGGTGGGGATGCTGGGAATATTGCGGAGGGGATCCTCCTCGGGCTGGCTCCCTAACACATTCCCGCCTTCAGGGAAATTTCCCTGGGCTAACTGGGAATCCCCTCTGATTGTTGTCAGCAGCATCAAGTCCCAACAGAACTGCCGTTATCTCCCTCCACAGGGAAATCCAGCATTTGCCCATCTGCACTGCAGCAGCAGCTGTGGGAAAGATTGTCCGGGTTTCCCAGACTAATGAATTGAATCCATGAGGTGATTGTCTTTACAGCACTGCTTGTGGGTCAGGAGGAATGTTTGCTCCAGGCTCAAAAAACTACTCAGTGTAACTGAACCCCCCATTCCCCGCCCCCTCCCTCCTCCCACAATCAGTGATCTGTCTTCCTTCATCCAACCACCATCTCCTCCCCCACACACTATTTCCCTCCCCAGCCATGCTTCCAGAAATCATGAACCAACTCCCCCCACCCCAAGTATTGGGATTCACTCACACGATCTCTGTCTCTCCCTCAGTACACCTATCTGCTCTCACAGGCTTCAGCCTGGTAAGCTTCCCCACCTGTAAGGCCTCCATTGTGCCATGCAAGTGCCTGTGGGCAAGAACACGACAGAAAATATTTCAAGATTGCTGAAAAGAGATACATGTTGTGAAGCTTTTCATCTTACACTCACCAGGACAAATGCAAGAATTCCAAATTTCAAATGATCACAACTACTCATACTACAGGTGAAAAGTGTTTTGATTGGTTGGCAAGTTGACTCTGATTGGCTGAGGCATTACCATGGAAAATGCATGAGGAATTATTGACTCCCTAACATTCTGGATAATCCAAAAAAGGCACAAGACTTGAACATATTCCTTCTGTTTGCTGAGAACAGGTCCCTGTGCATGAATGCCTGTCACTTCATGCAAGTGTAAATGAGCCACATTAAGAGCTGGACTGATTATCTTCAATTGGTTATTGGTGTAGTGTCATGGTGAGGCTGGAAAGGAAACTTATGACAACCTCTGTCCCCTTTTCAAACTGCCCGTAATCAGTGAATTTAAAGAAAAGGAATTGTGTATGTAGTTGTCTTTGTCCCTGAGTGTGTCAGCAAAAAATTGTACAACAGCAGACTTTCAGGAAGTCTTTTTTAAGAAAAAAAGATTATTGTTTATTTTTAAACAATAAAAAGTAAATAATGAACGTGACTTCACTCGGTCACACATTCACTCACTAACACACTCTAGAAAAATTACACGGGTAAAAGATCGTGCACTGTTACAATTTATATAGAAAAGGAAATGTTCGTATATCACTTGCCTGATGTAATCTGATGATCAAAGTTGCAGGCCTGATGAGAGGTCTTCTTTAGTTGAGGGATCAGTTAAGGGATTTTACAGTCCGGGTAGAAGAGGTTTGTAGGAATCCCCTTGAAGGGATGAAGATGGTTTCTGGTCGATTCTTCGATCGATAAACAGTCGGTTCTTGTGTGGGTTGATGTTCAGGTAGAAAGTCGTCTGCTCCTTGGTTTGTCTGCAGAATATGTGGCTGATTATTGCCGTGTCCTGAGGCTTCGGAGACTGCGGTCAGAATGGCAATTTAATTTTTTTTAAACTGACATTGATTCTGCTCACGTTGTTCTGGAAGCTGCTGCTTCGCTCAGGCTGCCACTGTCGACAGTCACAATCCATTCTCTTTGTGATACAGTGCGTTAGTTCCCTGACTGGGTTCTGGACTCCACACAGCAGTTTCACCTGATGGTCAGTGGCCATTTTGTGGACACAGTGACCTTCTTTCTAACCCAATATTTGAACAGCTTCACTGTTCAATGTCCATATTGAATAAGGTCCATATTTTAAATTATGAGTATGCCATACCTTACATGACAGTAGCTATTAGTGCACTCAGGATTGTTCAGCAAATGCTGCCCAATCACAGAATCACATCTGACACTAAACATTTTCTTTTGGGTTTTGTAAGCCCGGGCTGGTTAAATCCAGTCTGCCTATTATGAACAGCTGAAGGAGCATGTTGTTTGATCTGATCAGCCAGTCGCTGGAATGTACAGCCTACGTACCTGGCATCACATAGACACTGAAATCCAAACTCCCAGAGTGACAACACACTGATGTGGCATAACCAGCGGCATCCTTCTCCTCCCCAGAAGCTGCTGACTCTGGCTGGGTTGAGTTTTACACTCACTGGTTCCTGTCGCTCTCCTCCTCAGAAGTTACTGACTCTGGCAGAGTTCAGTTCAACACTGAACAGTTTTGCTCCAATATGAGACTCATGTGCCCAATCTACCTGTGTGACAAAAGCAACAGGAGGAGGCCCTCCAGAAAGTTCCACCATTCAATTGGATCATGGCTGATCTCTATCTTAGCTCCTTGTTGCTACGAATTACTGACATCTACATGGCGCCTCAATGTAGGAAAATATTACAAGGCAGTTCAGAAGAGCATTAATCAGACAGAAAGTCACCTGAAATTTTTTTTAAAATGTAGTTTATATGGAAGACGCAGCAGCTAACTGGCTAGGCGTGCAAAGCGTCCAGTTCGGCCAGTTTCTAAATTATTTTAATCTTGGATAATGACGGACTGTCCTAACCAGAATGCATGGCGCGGGGGAATACGGTCTATCTTCATCTGAAGCGGCGCACCATGCTAGCGCGGAAAGACCCCGCCCCCTCGGACTTTGCCTGTCAGCGCGGAGCATGCGCGCTCGGTGCTGCTCCAGGAAGCTGAGCGGGGCCTCGCGCAGCCTCAGCAACAGAGAGTGCGGCTCTCAGAGGCTGAATCAGAGCCGCCTGGGGAGCATGCGCACTCTCAGCGCCTGGGGAAAATGATAGAGCGGTTTCTGTATCGCGGTGGATTGTGGGAACTACGGCTACCATTGGTTATCTCCTGTCAGCAAACATTTTATGGCAGGCTGAATGAAGGTCAGCCACTTTCAATGTTACCTTCGTTTCTCTCTCCACAGATGCTGCCTGACCTACTGAGTACTCCAGTATTTCCTCTTTTATTTCAGATTTCCAGCATCCACATTGTTTTGATTTTGTATTTTTTGCAGGTGTTACTCACAGAGCCTAGCCTAGAAACACAGAGCAGCCCATTCAGTGCTGGTTTGCACCAGGGTGTCTGTTGATTGTGGTAGTTGTTTCTTGTGTAAGTTTGCATCAGGTTGAGCTGGAGTAGCGTTAGAGATGCAACTGCTGGGTTTAACTCTGGGTGCTTTTGAGTACAGTAGGGCCCAACAATGTCTGATGTCTGATGGTGAAGGAAGGTTAATTCTAGTCGAGGTTAGGTTGCCGAACAGAAATGATCCCCAAAATGAAAAGCAATGTTTTTACGAACTACTTTTGCGGAAGCTTGTGTGAATTGGGGCCACCATAATAATTGTGCAGAATTGGAGCCTGTTTTCATTGGTGATGTGAATTATAGCTAGGAACTCTTCAAGTGATGGAATCATACCATGGGTAACTTTTGTACTCTCCTGTCTGGGAAGATTACTATCACCTGCGTATGGTCAGGAAATGGGAGTGAGTCTGTACAGACCTGGGTTCCCTCAGCCTATCATACCTTGATGTAATAACGGTGTGATATGTTCACCTTACACTCTTCCGAAACTCATTTCATGTTCTAGGAAAGATCTTGCATTTGGTTTATGCTGAAGATTGTGTTGTTTGTTTGCTGCTTTTTTCACTCTTTTGTGTAGATTGATAAATCACAAGAAATCACTTTTGAGCTTAACCCAAACTAACTGATTTGTCAGCATCCTGTGTTCCTAGTCAGCGAAATGCTCAGGAACCTACAGTAAGAGTCCTGTACACAATGTATTGGTCAATGTCACTGTGGGCTGGTATACTTTCTCCACCATGGGTTTATCATTTCCAGTTCACAGGAACTGTAACATTTCCAAATGAAACAAACACTTGCAGTTATATATCAATTTCATGAACTCGGGCATCTGAAAGCTTTGTACAGCCAATGAAATGCTGTTGAAGTGTGCTCACTGTTGTAATTTAGGAAACGTGTGAGCCACTGTGAGCACAGCAAGATCCCACAAGCAGTAATGTGATAATGACCAGATAATCTGTTTTTGTGACACCAATTGTAGGATCCATGTTGACCAGGACATCAGGGTTACCTTTGCTGCTCTTCTATGGCATAGTGTCATGGAATTTTTTCCGGTCACCCAGAAGGGAACGCATCTGAAAAATGGTACCTCTGACAGTGCAGTAGTCCCTCAATACTGCACTGGAGTGACAGCCTCAGTGCTCAGATCCCTGGAGTGAGACTTGAACCCACAACCTTCTGACTCAGAGACGAGAGTGCTACCTAAGCCATAGCTTAAAATAACATATTTCTGTTGTATTCGATTCAGTTTCAAAAGGGTTAAGTCCCAAGGCTGTGTATGGAATCATTTCCACTGAAACTCTTCCCATCAGACTGACACCTCCCCCACCCCTGAATCTCTTCCCCTCCCCCGATCTTGTTCTCCCCATACTGAAACTCTTCTCCTCCCCTTGATCCCCTTCCCCACCCACTGAAACTCTTTCGCTTCCCTTGATTCCCTTCCCCACTCTTTGAAACTCTTCTCCTCCCCTTGATCCCCTTCCCTACCCACTGAAACTCTTTCTCTTCCCCAATCCCCTTCCCCACCCACTGAAACTTTCTCTTCCCCAATTCCCTTCCCCACCCACTGAAACTTTTTCTCTTCCCTGATCCTCTTCTCCACCCACTGAAACTTTTCCCCACCCTCTTATCCCCTTCCCCATTCACTGAAACTCTTCCCACCCCGCCGCCCCATCAATTCCCCTCCCCTCTGCACCCACTAAACATCTTGACATTCTGTTAACCCTTTTGTGATACACAAAACCCCTTCCCCTGCAGACAGAACATCTGTCCCTCCTCCAAACTCCTTCCCAATCCACTGAAACCCTTCCCAAACCACTGGAACATTTCCCCACCGATAGAACCTTTCCTTAAGTACGTTCAACCTTCCCCTCTTACTGAAACACTTTCCACCCACTGAACCCTTTCCCCACCCTCTGAACCCCCTGCACCACCCCCTGAATTACTTTCCCAGCCCCTGAATCACTTCATCGGCCACTGAAATCATTGCTCTGGCCTGGAACCCTTATCTGCCTGCTGAACCTCTTACCCTCCTTCTGAAACCCTTCCCCAGCCCCTGAATCAACTCCCCAGCTCCTGAATCAGTTTCCCCATAACCTTAAACCACTTCCAGGCCCTCACCTCCTCCTACACACCCCGTATTTGTGAGATATCTTGAACCGTGAATGGTCAGAGTGCTGACGCTGTGGGACTCCTGTCTTATCTCAATCCATTTCTGAATGGATTATTCTGAACTTCCAGTGTTTCTCTGCACTGGCCTCCCCTTCCCATTTCCTGGAATTCCCACATCTGCTCCCAGCCTCATTCCACCCCGGGTACATTGTTTACAGACACACTGATCCTAAAGAGAAACAAGACAGGGATATGAAGCAGTGATCAATGCAGTCAGTTTTATTTATGATTACAGCCCATTATTCAGACAGCAGAAATACAGGGTCATGGCTTAGGGGAGTGAAGCAATCAAACAGAGCCTGTTTCCCAGGAACGAAGGTTTCATTCAGTGAGAATGTGGAGAGCTCGGGCTGTTGCCAATCCATCACTCCGATCTCGTCTTCTTGGGCCATGGCAATAAGAAGTTGTTAGCTTCATGAGTACCACATTGGTACTTTGACAGACGGAATGACAGGTTCCTTCAAATTCTCTGCACATGCCTTTGGGCACTGAAATTCAAAATGAAGAATGAATTGAGTGAGATATCTATACATGGAGGAAGAGAGAGCAATGAGAAAACATGAAGCTGAGTCTGTCATTGCTACTACAGCTGACTCTGAGCCAGAAATCAACCTTAACTCTTGCCTAAGTAAAGAATTGGTAGCTGGAGCAGACTGGGGAGGAATTGGGAGTATTGTAGAGTTTGGCAGGGCTGAATGAAGTCTTTGTAGTCTTTAAAAGGTTAAATGTAAGTCTTTATTAATTGGAACAAATATACAATAAAGGGTTCAAGCTAGGAGCTGTCTGCATGCTTGCTTCTACACACAGCTCTGTCCAACACTACACTGACCTCTAGGTGTGGGTCATTTGTTCTTACATCACCGTGTGGACGGTACTGCACTCAGTCCCACGTTAGCCCTTTATGCGGCAGATCCTTATACTACAATATGTTTACAGCAAAGCCCCACAAACAGCCAATGAGATTTGACAGAATGGAGAGAGTTTGTCGTCATGTTGGTGGAGACAGTGATGTTGGTCCAGGACACTGGGAGAACTCCCAGCTCTTCCCATAATATACCAGATATTCCCTGCCCTATGAACAGGTTGACAGGGTCCCTGATTAGTGTTTCATCCAAAACATGACACCTCCAACAGTGCAGCACTCCCATAGTGCTGGGCTGTCTGTACTGGAGTGGGCCATCAACCCCCAACAGTGCAGCATTCCTGCAGTGCTGGGCTGTGTGTACTGGAGTGGGGCATCAATCCCCAACTTATTCACTCAACTCCCAGCTGAGACAGAGACTGACACCCAGTTACTGACAATGAATCATTTCACCCCTTGTCACATTTACTTAATCCGTCTTCTCACATCCCCATCTCTATGAAAGCTGCAGTGTTAATCCATTTAAATAAACCTGTGTGGAACCATTTTACTCTCATTTCCCCTCCCCTCATAGAATGAAAAGTTGACCCCCAATTCCCCACTCTTCACCTGGGTGACTGGACAGTGAGTGTGTGGGGAAGGGACTGAAGGAGCTCCCGATCCTGTCCTCACACAGTCTACACTCTCTCACTCTACAGCAGGTAGCAGTGATCGGGAGCAGCAACTGTGAATTCCCCCTCTGTAATACCTGGGTACTGAGGCCAATGACAGTTTCTCCCATCTGGGTCAATGCTCCGGCTGAGATCCAACAATTCAGTCCCGCCCAGTAATTTGTGTTTTCATTTTTGGTCTGTTTGGATCAGCTCCCAATACCCACCATCCCCTTGACCCACTCAGATACTGACTAAACCATCAGGGGATTTACCTTTACATTAAATTCTTCAATCTTTCTCATAATCTCACAGTCACCTTTACATAACCAATCAAACAATCACATTCAAAAATAATGAAATAGTTTAAAAATGAAACTATCTTAACAATGGCTGCTGAGAGGTCAGAAAATTTTCCAGAACTGTACCTACGAGGACCCGCCACTCTCCAGTAGGAATTGGCTGAGTCAGTACCAGCAGTACAAGCACCAAGAGCAGTCCCTTCATCATCCTCAGAGGAGTTCCTCAGAGTCAGGATCAGAATGTTGGTGTAGAAATGTTCAGTATCTAATCTCAGAGTGTTTGTTGCTTTTATAATCACACACACAGGGAGTGTCTCTGCTTTCTGGTGATATCATTGGAAAAAGGTGTTTCCCTTTCTGTTTCCTCCTCATTTCCATGATTGTAACATCCAGCCAAGCACGACCTGCACAGCTGGTTTAGTGAACACTCGGAATGGGCCCAAGCAGAGCCTGTGTGGCTAGTGTTCCAGCTAATGGGAACGGCTTTGCTTTGTCCACCTTATCTAAACCTGTCATACATAATCTTGTATCAAATCTCCCCTCAATCCCCTTTGACACAAGGAGAACAGCTTTACAAAACAAACCTTGTAACTCAAATCCCTTGTCCCTGGAACCATTCTGGTAAATCTCCTCCGCACCCTCTCAAGGACCCTCACATCCTTCCTAAAATGGGGACACCAGAACTGGGTGCAGTATTCTATTTGTAGCCTAATCACTGCTGTGTATAGGTTGACCATAACCTACCTGCTTTTGTACTCAATACTCTAAATATGAAGCTCCAAATCCCATACACTTTGCTAATTACACTCTCAACGTGTCCTGCCACCTTCAAAGATCTGTGTACATGTACCTCCTGCTCCCTCTGTGCCTGCACACTACTCAGAATGGTGCCATTCTGTCTTGATTCTCCCTATTGCTTCTGACAAAAGGCATCACCCCACACATCCCTGTATTAAATTGTATCTGCTCCCTGTCCATTCCACTAGTCAATCTTTATCCTCTTGTCTGATCATTCCACTAGTCTATCTATATCCTCTTGTCTGTCCATTCCACTAGTCAATCTCTATCCTCTTGTCTGTCCATTCCACTAGTCTATCTCTATCCTCCTGTCTGTCCATTCCACTAGTCTATCTCTATCCTCTTGTCCGTCCATTCTACTAGTCTATCTCTATCCTCTTGTCTGTCCATTCTGCTAGTCTATATATAGATCCTCTTCTTAGTCCATTCCACTAGTCAATCTCTATCCTGTCCATTCCACTAGTGTATCTCTATCCTGTCTGTCCATTCCAATAATCTATCTCTATCCTCTTTTTTATCTATTCCACTGGTCTATCCCTATCCTGTTACAATTGTTTTGTAACATCTTTTATATTTTCAACATCCCCAAGGTATAGATTCATATGAGCCCTCCTACTCACCAACCTCTCACACTGCTCCGTAGATCACACTCCCGTACTCACCAACCTCTCACACTGCTCCCTACCCACCAACCTCTCACACTGCTTGGTAGATCACACACATGAGGTGCTGCAAGCCGCTACAGATCTCTGAGGAAGAAACACAGTGGCTTGCTCTGAAACTTGTAGTCTCTAGTTCAGATTCTTGCACAACATGCCCCACACAGGGTGAACAGAGATGGGATCTGTAAACATTGAGTCCACTAGATTAATCTACTAGATTACCAACATCAAATGTTACAAAGCCCCAATGGAGCCTGGCACATCCACGACAGTGAGAGAGAGGGAAAGACATTTTTAACAACAGACTGAAAAATGAGGGAGTGGGAATCTAGAGGGGGGAGAGAGGAATAGTGACAGAGAAGGGGGGAAAAGAGAGAGAATGCAGAAGAGAGAGATAATAGATGCAGGGAGAAGTGTTTTTTAAAAATTCATTCATGGGATGTGGGCATTGCTGGCTAGACCAGCATTTATTGCTCATCCCCAATTGCCCTTGTTCAGAGGACATTTAAGAGTCGGCCACATTGCTGTGGGTCTGGAGTCACATGTAGGCCAGACCAGGTAAAGATGGCAGATTTCCTTCCCTAAAGGACATTAGTGAACCAGATGGGTTTTTACAACAATCAACAATGGTTTCATGATCATCATCAGACTTTTAATTACAGGTTTTTATTGAATTAAAATTTCACCATCTGCCAAGGTGGGATTTAAACCTGGGTCCCCAGAGCATTACACTGGGTCTCTGGAATACCAGTCCAGTGACAATACCACTATGCAACCACCTCCCACATGAGAGTAAGGAAATGAGACGGCTAGAGAGAGAGACACAGAAAGAGTGAAAGATAATAAGGTGACAGACACACAATCAGAAAGAGGGAAATAACGCGAGGTACAGAGATGAGAGGCCTCTCTCTAATTTTAAGGGATAATCGCTCTTCTGGACTCACCCACCAGAAGAATAAGTTTCTCTTTATCTCAACTATCTATTCCTCCAATCATCTTAAACACTTCAAAATATGGTCCCTTAACCTGCTACAGTGAAGGGGATACAAGGCTGGTCTGCGCATCAATCCTCATATTTTAAATATTTTAGCAATTCATCCATTTTCAATAATTTATCATCTCTAAGTTTAGAAATATCCCTTCCTTCATTTTTATATGGCTTGATATCTACTCCAGTCTACCTTGTTAGTCTACCTGGTAAAAACTGAGGTGAAGTCATTATTCAATATCTCTGTCAGAATGCTGTCATTACTTGTGATTGTTTTCTTGTGTATAAGTTCAGTGGCTCTGTCTCAAAAATGTGAAATTGCCCATTTTGGCAGGAAGAATAAAAGAGAAGCATATTATCTAAATGGTGAGAGATTGCAGAGCTTTGGGGTGCAAAGGGATCTGGATGTCTGAGTGCATGAATCACAAAAGGCTAGTATGCAAGTAATTAGGAAAGCTAATTGAATGTTATCATTTATTGTGAGGGGAATTGAATATAAAAGTGAGGTTATGCTTCGGTTGTACAGAGCACGAGTGAGACCACATTTGGAGTACTGTGTACAGTATTGGTCACTTTATTTAAGGAAGGATGTAAATGAGTTAGAAGCAGTTCAGAGAAGGTTTACCAGACTAATACCTGGAATGGGCAGGTTGTCTTATGAGGAAAGGTTGGACAGACTAGGCTTGTATCTGCTGGAGTTTAGAAGAGTAAGAGGTGACTTGATTGAAACATAGAAGATCCGAAGGGGTCTTGACAGGGTGGAAAAATCTGGAACTAGGGGTCACTGTTTAAAAATAAGGAGTTGCCCATTTAAACAGAGATGAGGCAAATTTCTTTTCACCCAGAGGGTCATAAGTCTTTAAAACTCTCTTCCTGAAAAGGTGGTGGAAGCAGGGTCCTTGAATATTTTAAAGGCAGAGGTGGATAGATTCTTGGTAAGTAAGGGGGTGATAGGTTATCGGTGGCAGGTGGGATGTAGATTTCTGGTTACTATCAGATCAACCATGATCTTATTAAATGGAGGCTCGTGGGGCTGAATGGCCTATTGCTGCTCCTTGTTTGTATGATTCTTATTTACCTTTTGTTATTTATGGGTCTGTTGGATACTTTACTTTTAGTTTATATTCCTTCCTAATTTAAATGTGAAGTTTCTCTTTCCCTTCCTTACTTAACTTCTTCCCTCACCTCTTGATTTTTTGTCCTCATTCTCTCCTTTATCGTCAATGTACTTTAGTCACTGCCTTTTAAGATCTCCCATGATTACTATCCTATCAATATTCCTCATTTCAGAGCTTTGCAGACACATTTCCCTTGAATTCCCTTCCGCTATTTGGTGCTCGGTAGAATGGCCTCTGTCGTGTTCTGTAACCTGACTGGGATCAACACTCATCATGAAACCTGTTGTTATTTAATCCCCCCTGCCCTCCGCCCTCTCACAGAGCTTCCCTTTTGTTCTTCCTGTCTCCCCACCCCCTGCCCCACACCCCAACCCCACCCCTTCCACTGGCTTAAAAACTCTTCCATTTCACTGTTCCTTCAGTCCTGAGCTGAGATGTTAACTCTGTTTCTCTCCACAGATGCTGCCTGACCTGCTGAGCGTGTCCACCACAGAATCACAGAATTGTTATGGGGCAGGAGGAGGCCATTCGGCCCATTATCTGTTTTTATTTTAAATTCATCTTGCTGGGAAATACTGAGGGAAAAATATTATCCAATATTTGTTCCATTTCTCCCACATTACTTGCAAGGAGGATTATTTTGGATCATTCATTTGTTCTGTCCATATTCGGAGTTACCTTTTGTTATTTATGTGCCTGAGGGATATTTCACTATTTCTTTTTATTTTTATTTTTATTTTATGATTTAATTTCATAAGTTTCTCTTTACTTTCCTTTTTTAAAATTCACTACATTCTTGATTTTATTATTTTATCATTCTCTCCTTTATTTTCAATCCACTTTAGTCAATGTCTTTTACTGAATTTCAGATTAACCCTCATCACTTTGTTCACCCATGGGGCTTCATTATTGGCCAATTGGTTCTTGTTTTATGGAATATATTCCCCCTGATCTACATTGATAGCGTCTCGAAGTGTTTCCCACAACTGTTCAATTTCTTTGTTTGATGATATTTCACTCTCTCTCTCTTATCCTTCGCTGCTGCTGGGATCTCCAGCCTGGTCCACACTCTTCACCGCCTGTCACAGCTTCAGGAACCCAGACACAAAGGCAACACTGACACCTGCAGCTCTAACTAGTTACCACTTTAAATCAAATCAAACTTTCAGGCTGCCAGTTTACAGTGGGAGCTTTCTGTACACAGCCTTGGGACTTAATCCCTTAGAAACTGAATTGAATGTAACAGAAATATTATAAGTTATTATTAGTTGTGTCTTGGTTAAGCTTTCTTATCTCTGAGTCCGAAGGTTGTGAGTTCAAGTCTCACTCCAGAGACTTGAGCACTGAGGCTGACACTACACTGCAGTACTGAGGGAGTGCTGCACTGTCAGAGGGACCATCTTCAGATCAGTTAAACCAAGTGTATGTAAACAATCCCATGACACTAAGTTGGAGAAGAGCAAGGGAGTTATTGCTGATGTCCTGGACAATACAGATCTCGCAATCAACATCACAAAATCAAATGATCTGGTCATTATCACATTGCTGGGACTGGAAATTATAAACCCATTGATGGAGAAAGTATAACCGCCCACAGTGACATTGACCAATATATTGTGTACAGGACTCTTACTGTAAGATCCTGAGTGTTTCAGTGAATATGAACACACCGTGCTGACAGAACAGGTAGTTCGGGTTAAGTTAAAAAAAGCGAATTTATTAAGAGTTATAAATCTATACAGAAGATTGATAAATCATACAAACAACACAATATGCAGCTTACACCAAACTCTGAATGAACAAAAATAACAAAGCATTTGAAAATGACTCAAGATCTTTCCCAGAACATGAAATGAATCTTGGAAGAGTGTAAAGTGAATATATCACACCATTATTACATTGAGGTATGATGAGCTGAGGTAACTCAGGTCTGTGGAGATTCATCCCCACTCCCTTACCACACTCAGGATAGTAGTCCTCCCAAAAGGAGAGGGCAAACATTAACCATGGTATTAGTCAAACACCCAGCACCTGAAGAGGATCCGTCGATAATTCACATCAACAACTAAAGCAGGGTCCGATTCTACGCCATACCCACTTGTGAGAGCCGGCTCACTTTACTAATATACACACGCATAGGCACACATGCATGCACCTACCTACTTCCCAGTTCTCTGTCCTTTGACCCTCCATTCACCACAATGCTTCTATAGCCGTCAATCTGGTTCAATCACTCCCTCATATCCACCTTCTATAGCCTCGTTCCCAAAATTACCTTTACTCTCGTTTTTCCTGGTCGATCTCCCTGCTTGTCAAGTCCTAGGGGCGAACATTTGAACATATCTGTGCACATGTGGTTTAGCCATCCATCAGCAGATCTGACTGGACCACATCAAGCACTAGTGGTCTTGCTTTCCTCTGCCAAAACTGCTCATTACTCCAGGAGCATCCTGAAGGGAAAAGATAACCTACAACTTAGCCTCCCCAAAACCAACTGTGTCCTTGTGGAAGTTATGTTCCAGCTGTACAGAGCTCTGTTTAGACCCTATCTGGAGAAATGTGTTCAGTTCTGGGCTCCGCACCTCAGGAAGGATATATTGGGCTTGGAGCGAGTGCAGCATAGATTCACCAGAATGTTCCTGGGGCTAAAGGGGTTAAATCATGAGGACAGGTTGCACAGACTGAGCTGGCATTCCCTTGAATCTAGAAAATTAAGGAGTGTTTAAGATGTTTAAGTTGATAGATTAGTTAGAGAGAAACTATTCCTCTGGTCGGAGAGTCCAGAACAAGGGGGTATAGCATTAAAATTCGAGCCAGGCTGTTCAGGGATGATGTCAGCAAACACTTCTTCATAAAAAGGGGACTGGCAATCTGGAACTCTCTCCCCACAAAAATCTGTTCAGGCTGGGGGGTCAATTGAAAAATTCAAAACTGTGGTTGATAGGTTTATTGTTAGACAAGGGGATTAAGGGTTACAGAGCCAAGGCAGGTAGGGTTCAGATATAGATCAGCCATGATCTAACTGAATGGTGAAATAGGCTCAAGGGATCACTCCAGTTCCAGCATTCCTTAAATTCCTCTCAATTGCCCTCTCCACGCTCATCTCCAACAACAATTGGTCAGTGTCATCCTCTTCAACCTCCAGCTGAGCTTCCGACCCCAAACCCTCTCCATCGCTAAAATCACCCACTTCCCCCTCTGTAACATCACCCATTTCCAACACCCCCACCCCAACATTAGTCCATCTGCTGTTGAAATCCTCATCCATGCTGTTATTTCTTCCAGACTAGACCAGACCATTCCAATGCTTTCCTGTCCAGCTTCCCATCTTCCACCCGCCATAAACTTCAGATCAGCTAAAACTCTGTGGTCTCTATCCTAACTCTCACACCTATCACCTCTATGCTCGCTGACCGGCACTGGTTCCCAGTCCCCCAATGCCTCCAATTTAAAATTCTCACTGTAAGTGATTTATAATTTGGTTTAATTGTATAAATGTGGAGTGTGATTTGTACTTTTGTTCATACGAGACCAACTGGCAAACTAGGAATCTTTGGATAGTAAATTTTAGAAAGTTTATGAAAGCAAAGATGTTAACAAAGTGAGGAGAATGATTGCAACGTCAGCCAATTGCACAGTCTGTTCAAGTGCAAGTCACGTTCGTCCTCTCAGCTCTCTGGCCTCAATCTCAAACCCACTTGTGGACATTGACAGGTGGTTCATGCTCTGGAGTCTCCACAATCTGACTCACAACAAAACCTCACGGAACCCCTCTTTTTAACCCCTGGATGACCATCACCCAATTTCAGAGTCAGGCTATTATTGTTCTATGAATGGTTCTACCTGTTGCTGGGTAAACTTGATTACCTTTTATTTCCATCTTTCCACGAGAAGCCATCTGGCCTCAGTATCTCAGACAGAAATACAATGGGGCTGCTTCACACTGTTCCTTTATCTGATTTTGAACAACCCTGTATTCAGCCAGACTCTACAAAGCCGTGATGTGCTGTCCCAGGGACCTTGTCAGAATTTCAACAAGATTCCCTTGTTTGAGCAGTTTCGCCTGAAACTGCACTTTCTCACACAGACACATATAGATTGATTATACATTAACATGTAAATGAACTTGCAGTCTTTCTGATATGACTTTTGATTACACCAATTCATAAATTATAACTGAATGAAGGTTCACTTATTACTTTTACAAACATCTTTTTCATGACTGGCTGCGACTGAATACAGTAATTTGTTGAATAGTTAATATGGGTACAAAATGACTTCCTCTGCCACATGTTAGTGTTAAAATGGCTTCCTCGTCCTTCTGATTACTAAAGTGAATATAGTATAAAAATTGTCAAGTTGGAATAAAATCAAACTACTCCAGGCCGACCTACGCATGTCACACTGGAAGGGTTTGTCTCCCATGTGGGTTCACGGATGTTCCAGGAGGCCCGACAACTGTGTGAAGGCTTTACTACAGAACTCATACCGATAGGGTTTCTCCCCCGTGTGAGTGTGTTGATCATTCAGGAGATACACTGACTGTGTGAAAGCCTTGTCACACACACCACACCTGAATGGTTTCTCACCACTTTGGACCCTCTGGTGCATCAGATATCGGAGAAGTGGGTGAAAGGCTTGTCACAAACACTGCACATGAAGAGTTACTTTCCTGTGTGAATCCTCTGGAGACCCAGCAGGGCTGAAGATATAAGGGAAACTTAATCACAGGCCTCACACCTGAAGCTTTACTCACCTTTATGGATCCTCTGATGGCGCAGGAGTTGGGAAGACCTCGAGAAGGATTTGTCACACATCTCACACATGAACGGTTTCTCATTTGTGTGAACCCTCTGATGTCTCAGGAGGCTTGAAGACGTCCTGAAAGCTTTATCGCAAGCCACACGATTGAAGAGTTTCTCCCCTGTGTGGATCTTGTGATGGAGCAGGAGGTTTGATGACCTTGAGAAACATTTGTCACACACCTCACATGTGAATAGTTTCTCCCCCTTGTGAATGCGTTGGTGTACGTGGAGGTGTGATGACTGTGAAAATGATTTGTCACACGCCTCACAGGTAAATGGTTTCTCCCGTGTCAATTCTCTGATGGAGCAGGAGTTTTGATAACTCCGAGAATGACTTATCACAAACCTCACATGTGAAGGATTTTTCCCCTGTGTGAATGCGTTGGTGTGTGTGGAGGTTCAATAACTGCAAGAATGATTTGTCACACACCTCACACCTGAATGGTTTCTCCCCTGTGTGAATGCATCAGTGTCTGCAGAGAGATCAGTCTGAGAATGATTTGTCACACATCTCACATGTGAATGGTTCCTCCCCTGTGTGAATCATCTGGTGTCTCAGGAGACTGGTCAATGTCATGAAACTTTTATCACACATCTCACACTTAAAGAGTTTTTCTTACATACAGCTGTTTTTGTGTTAACAATGGTTGTAAAAGATGCACATTGCTTGTTAGGAGATGTTACAAACCTGAGGAGCCCTCCTCACACATGAACAACCTCTCACTTACAGGAATGAGTCAGTGATTCATGAGGCCCAACCTTCTCTGTGTTGAGCAATGCTGCAAAGGGTCTGGATGTCTTCCCACAGTTGTGCAGTTGTTCCTTGGGAGGTGGTCAGGATCTACCTGCAGTGTCTATCCTCTCTGTATTCTCTGGTGTAGTACGGTGCTATCCTTCTGTAAAACAGGAAAAGGAAACATGATTTCCCTCAACTCCCTCTCCTCCTTTGTTGAAGGGGCTGACTCCTCAGTTAGAGACTGTTCCACAGTGAGTGTCAGTCTGCTATTCCCCTGTGTGGGGATCAGATGCAAGTCCTTTCTTTTTCCTCACTTGACTGTCATGCCCTCTGTTTCCAGCAGAGACACTGGATAGTGACCAGGATCGGACAATGTGGCTACTTTCTTTCCTCCGCCCAGACCCCATCTTCCCAGGCACCATGAGGACAATGGAAAAGACAGTCGGGCAGAGTGTAAAACAGGCTATCAATTCGCTATGAGCTCGAGTCGTGCTGGAAGACCGGTTTTACCTTTAGAGTATGTGTTCAATATATAAAAAAATACACAGGAAAAATGTTAATTCAATGGAGATTTTGATATTTCTCCTCTTGTTGTGCAAAATTATTTGAAGAAATCACACTGGGCAGGAAGTCCTAGAAGCTAAGGAAAATATTGCTTCAGTGCAGCTGATTGAAGGATTCTGGTTTATCCTGGGAAATTAGATACACTGCACTTGCTCAGACTGCACATCCCAAATTCAGCTATCAGCCACAGCACTGGGCAAAACGATCAAATCCAAGCCCAGGCTTTTTGGGAAAGGCCAAGGCCTTCAGGTAAAATCTTTAAAGAAGGCATTAAAAGATATTTCAATAAATGTGTCTCCAGGTATGGCAGCTGAATTGCTATGGTGCTGGATTAACAATCCAGAGATTGAGAGTTCAAATCCAACCACAGAAAGTTACACACATAGAATTACAGCGCAGAAACAGGCTATTCGGCCCAATTGGTCCATGCTGGTATTTATGCTTCACACGAGCCTCTTCTCACCCCTCTTCATCTCACCATATTCACATCAACCACCGCATGATGTGAAACTGAGTCCAATAAATTTTGGAATTTGCGGAATAGAATCAAAATAAAATCATGAAAAGTTACAGGTTGTCCTAAAAACTGAAATATTCTCCTTCTAACTGCCTGGTCTGGTCGACATGTGACCCCAGTCCCACACAACATGGTTGACTCTGAACTGCTCTCTGAACCAGGGGATTGGGAAGCCTACAAAGACCAACAGAGGACAACTAAAAAAGAAATAAGGAGGGAGAAGATTAAATATGAGGGTAAACTAGCCAGTAATATAAAAGAAGATCGCAAGAGTTTTTTTAGATATATAAAGGGTAAGAGAGGCAAAAGTGGACATTGGGGCCGCTGGAAAATGACGCTGGAGAAGTAGTAGTGGGGAACAAAGAAATGGCGGAGGAACTGAATAGGTATTTTGCGTCAGTCTTCACAGTGGAAGATACGAGTGACTTCCCCAAAGTTCAAGAGAGTCAGTGGGGGAAGAGGTGAGTATGGTGGCCATTACCAAGGAGAAGGTGCTAGGAAAACTGAAAGGCCTGAAGGTGGATAAATCACCTGGACCAGATGGATTACACCCCAGAGTTCTGAAGGAGATAGCTGAAGAGATAGTGGAGGCGTTAATGGTGATCTTTCAGAAATCACTGGAGTCAGGGAGGGTCCAAGAGGACTGGAAAATCGCTAATGTAACCCCCCTATTTAAGAAGAGAGTGAGGCAAAAGACGGGAAATTACAGGCCGATTAGCCTGACCTCGTCGTTGGTAAGATTTTAGAGTCCATTATTAAGGATGAGATTTCAGAATACTTGGAAGTGCATGGTAAAATCGGGCAAAGTCAGCATGGTTTCATCAAGGGGAGGTCATGCTTGACAAATCTGTTAGAATTCTTTGAGGAGGTAACGAGTAGGTTAGGCAAAGGAGAGCCAATGGATATTATCTACTTGGACTTCCAGAAGGCCTTTGACAAGGTGCCGCACAGGAGGCTGCTCAGTAAGATGAGAGCTCATGGTGTTAGAGGCAAGGTACTAGCATAGATAGAAGATTGGCTGTCTGGCAGGAGGCATAAGGGGGTCCTTCTCAGGATGGCGGCCGGTGACTAGTGGAGTTCCGCAGGAGTCAGTGTTGGAACCACAACTTTTCACTTTATACATTAATGAACTAGATGAAGGAACTGAGGGCATCCTGGCTAAGTTTGCAGATGATACAAAGATAGGTGGAGGAACAGGTAGTATTGAGGAGGCGGGGAGGCAGCAGAAGGATTTGGGCAGGTTAGGAGAATGGGCAAAGAAGTGGCAGATGGAATACAACGTGTGGAAGTGTGAGGTCATGCACTTTGCTAGGAAGAATAGAGGCATAGACTATTTTCTAAATGGGGAGAGAATTCAGAAGTCTGGAGTGCAAAGGGACTTGGGAGTCCTAGTCCAGGATTCTCTTAAGGTTAACTTGCAGGTTGAGTCGGTAGTAAGGAAGGCAAATGCAATGTTGGCATTTATTTCGAGAGGACTAGAATATAAAAGCAGGGATGTGCTGCTGAGGCTTTATAAGGCTCTGGTCAGACCAGATTTAGAATATTGTGAGAAATTTTGGGCCCTGTATCTCAGGAAGGATGTGCTGGCCCTGGAGAGGGTCCAGAGGAGGTTCACGAGAATGATCCCAGGAATGAAAGGCTTAACATATGAGGAACGTTTGAGGACTCTGGCTCTATACTCGATGGAGTTTTGAAGGATGAGGGGGGATCTGATTAAAACTTACAGAATACTGAAAGGCCTGGATAGAGTTGACGTGAGGAAGATGTTTCCATTAGTAGGAGAGACTAGGACCCGAGGGCACAGCCTCAGAGTAAAGGGAAGACCTTTTAGAACAGAGATGAGGAGAAACTTCTTTAGTCGGAGAGTGGTGAATCTATGGAATTCATTGCCACAGAAGGCTGTGGAGGCCAGGTCATTGGGTGTATTTAAGACCGAGATAGATAGGTTCTTGATTGGTAAGGGGATCAAAGGTTACGGGGAGAAGGCAGGAGAATGGGGTTGAGTAACTTATCAGCCATGATTGAATGGCGGAGCAGACTCGATGGGCCGAATGGCCTAATTTCTGCTCCTATGTCTTATGGTCTTATGTTGAAATCCAGCTCACGAGTGCAGGGCACAAATGTATCTTCACCTCCTCCTGAGGTGCTGGGAGAACTCCCCTCCAGACCACTCAAATTCTCCCCACTGTCGAGAAGGCTCAAGTAAGGAGTGTGATGGAATATTCACCACTCACATGGATGGGAACATCTACAACACTGAAGCGTCCCAACAGGATCAGGAACACAGCCAGTCCCCTAATCAGAGCCGCTACCATTAGACTCAATACCCACTCCCTCCACCACCAGGACACTATCCAGAGACCATACATCACAAGAATCTTCCTTCACCCTGGATATTCAACCCTGAACATCAGTGTGGATATTATGGGATACAATCTGTATAAACTCTGCTCCTTCACTCACTGGATATTCACATAATGTGGATATTATGGGATGTAATTATGATAAATTCTGTTCTTTCACTCACCAACTCATCACTTGGTTTTCAGTCCCTACAGGAAGTGAAGCAGCTGTGGAAGAGGAAGGGGAGAGAATGGTCAGAGCTGGTGGGCTCTTTGATTCACGTCTCTCACAGCCAGTCGGGGACATAAACGTTATATCCCGCCAACATTGACATGTCAATCATACAGAATAGCCAGGCACAGATGAGGTGGGACTTGTCCCAGGTTCTCTGCAGGCCCTTTCAGATGCACTCTCACCCACTCGGAACTACATTACCCACAGTGCACGGAGCGACATTGCAAAATCAGTCCACAAGCCCAGCCCGCGGTGCCTGATGTGAGTTGTAGTTCTGACGCGCGCAGCGGCGGTTGGCGCCCAGCGTTCGAATCTGAGAAAGCACGAGCCCGAGCGGCCGTCACGTGGGCGGGGCTGGAATTGGAGGCGCGCACCTGTAAATCCCAGCCGCGGGCGGCGGGAGCCAGGATCGCAGCCGTTTAACCCCCCCCCCCAATCAACTTGGTTAAATGGATAACATGGGACTACATTCGACATTGGTTTTCTGTGACTGGTGAGAGACTGTTTTCTCCAGACTGTGGAGCAAAAGTATAAAACTTTGACTCTCCCAGTTTTGAATCCATCTCCCTTACTGGTGCTGAAGGGCCTGTCCTCCATTTAGCCCCTGCCCCAGTTAAGATTGTAGATCTAAGGTGCTCCGCTCCATGGCCCGGTCCTTAAACCATTTCTCTCCCTCTTGAAGCTGTCTGCTTGCCATTCCTTTACTACTAGGTTTCTGTTTTGTCTGGTGATGAGGGGCATTTCTTTCTGACTCGAGGTAAAATGGGACAGATTGTAAGAGACCCTCTGTGAATCTGACATCAGATCATCAGATGGTTTTACACAGGGGCAGCGTGTGGATGAGAAATAGGAGGGGGCTGAGGATAGACCCTTGGTCGGACTCCAGAGCGATGGGGGTGGGAAAATTAACCATTGCAGGAGATTCTCTGGTTACAACTGAAGAGGCAAAAGTGGGTCAAGCGATAACGGCCCCACTCACTGGACACAAGCCCTGGGAGAAAGCAGATGAGCCAAATGGTCTCTATCTGTGTTTTTAAATCTAGAATAAAAACAAAAAGTTCTGGATATACTCAGCAGGTTAGGCAGCATCTATGGAGAGAAACAGAGTTAATACTTCAGCTTGAAACTCTTTCATCAGAAACTCGGTTGGATGTTGGGCAGATGAGAAATTGGATTTGAGGCCAAAATGAGATCAGCCATGATCGTAATGAATGGCGGGGCAGACTTGAGGGGCTGAATTGTCTACTCCTGCAGCTAGTTCTTATGTTCTCCTCCTGTTGTCAGAGAGCGCCACCCGACCCCCCGGTTTTCACCAGCACCGCTCTGTTGTCCCTGTCTCCCTCTCACCAGCACTGACTCACCTCCCCCTCCCCATTGGTCTAACTATTGCTTATTTTGTTTCCTCAGAGTTGCAGTCAGTCTCCAAATCACACTCAAGTCACAGTGCTGCTGTCCAAGCACAAACTTACTTCCAAATTCACTCCCCGAGTCAGACTCATTCACCAAGAAACAGAGTGACTCCCCAAGCACTGGCTCAGTCTCCCCTCCCACTCTCTCCCCTGTTCCTCCCTCCCATGCCCTTTGTCTCCAGTGTTCCTCTCTCCTCTGCCCTTGTTCTCTCCTGTGTCCCTCTCTCCTTTTTTTCCTGAGCCTCTATGTCTCTCTCCTACGTCCGCCTCTCTTGTGCATGTGCTGATCCCACTAATACACGTCATCCCTGCCTTGGATGCTGTGGGTCTTCTGATTTTTTTTCAATCTATTCAAGGAATGTGCACTTTGCTGGCTAGACCAGCATTTATTGCCCATCCTTAATTGCCCTTGAGAAGGTGGTAGTGAGCTGCCTTCTTGAACCGTTGCAGTCTATGTGGTGTAGGTACATCCACAGCGCTGTTAGGGAGGCAGTTCCAGGATTTTGACCCAGCAACAAATACATCCAAGGTTACACATCTCACAGTGATGTGTCAGTTTGAAAGCCTCTGAGGATGAAGAATGCTATTCCCACACTAGCAATCTCTGTCGAACGTTTACCAGGGGAACTGAGACAGGAGCTGCAATAAGTGAGGTTTTATTCAGATGGGACAATGACAATTTAAATCCCCACCTGATCTGCTGCTCAAAGTCGCCTCTGTTTCACCGGTCAGTTTCCCAAGCTTCAGGAAGCTCATAGATAAAAACAAAAAACTACTGCGGATGCTGGAAATCCAAAACAAAAACAGAATTACCTGGAAAAACTCAGCAGGTCTGGCAGCATCGGCGGAGATCTTTTCTTCTCCGCCGATGCTGCCAGACCTGCTGAGTTTTTCCAGGTAATTCTGTTTTTGTTCAGGAAGCTCGTTACTCCAGGAATATTTGGATTGGCTGTGAGAGACGTCAATCAGAGAGCCCCACCCACTCTGCCCATTCTCTCCTCTTCCACAGCTGGTTCACTTCCTGTAGGGACTGAAAACCAAGTGAGGAGATGGTGAGTGAAGGAACAGAATTTATAATAATTACATCACATAATATCCACACTAATCTTCAGGCAGCCTGACTATCCTGTGGGGAATCAGGTGTGGAAATGCCCCTTATGCTGTGTGAGAAGATCCAGCTGGGAGAGCTGTTTACTCGGTGCTTTGTGCTGAACTGTATGACTGGAGCTGTGTGTTGGATATTGAGTGTTTTTATTGGAAGCATTTCCCTTCTAATTTACAGGCTGAGTTTTGTTGATGGGTCATTACTGAATATGAGAAGATGAGGTGTAATTATCTGGGAGGTGCAGAGTCTCTGAGGATTCTTACTAATTTCCTATTGTTGAGTTGTGTGTGTGTGTGTGTGTGTTGGGAGCTGATTATTATCCTGTGGACCGTGAATGGTCAGTTCTGTCTGTGTGTTGGGACCTGGTTGTTCCCTGTCTTTTCAAATCCCTCCAAGGCCTCCCACCTCCCATCCCTGTAACCTCCTCAGAAAAGAACAAAAAGACTTGTGTTTATATGGAGACTTTCCAGACTACCAGATGCCTGAAAGTGCTTTACAGCCAATGAAGTAGTTTTGAAGCGTGGTCACTGTTGTAATGTAAGAAACATGGTAGTCAATATGCGCACAGCAAGTTCCCACAAACATCAACGTGATAATGACCAGTTAATCTATTTTTATACTGGTGTTGCTTGCGGGACTAATGTTAGTCAGGACATCAGGGATAGCTCCCCTATTCTTCTTCGAAATAGTGCCATTGGATATTTTACATGCACTTTAGAGAGAGCAGAAGGGGCCTCGTTTGAGATCTCATCTGAAAGACGGAACCTCTGACAGTGCAGCACTGACACACTCCTATTGTGCCATACTATTCTATGTTCCTTTGAAGAGTTCTCCATTCTCCTGGCTCTCACTATCATTTCCCTGTTTTGGTCAGGAATTGGGACATTGCGCATAGGAAGAGGTACAAGCTCCACTCACAGGAGAGATCAGTGACCCCCTGCCTCAGCTCATCTGCTGCTGAAGCCCTCATCCATACCTTTGTTGGCTCCAGACTCAAGTATTCCAATGCTCTACTAGCTGCTCTCCCATCTTGCACTGTAAACTTGAGCTCCTCCAAAACTCTGCTGCCCATGTTCTAACTGACACCAAGACCCATTCCCCAATCACCCCTATGCTCACTGATCTACATTGGCTCCTGCTCAAGCAACACCTCGATTTTAAAATTCTCATTCTTGTTTTCAAATCCTCCATGGCCTTTCTTCTCCCTATCTCTGTAATATCCTCCAGTCTCACAACCCTCCAGATATCTGCACTCCTCTAATTCCAACCTCTTTAGCATCCCTGATTTTAGTCACTCTGCCATTGGTGGCTGTGTCTTCAGCTGCTTGGTTCCTAAACTCTGGAATTCCCTCCCTAAACCTCTCCATGTCTCTACCTATCTCTCCTCTTATAAGACGCTCCTTAAAATCTGCCTCTTTAACCATGTTTTGGGTCATATGAACTAATATTACCTTATGTGCCTCAGTGTCAAATTATGTTAACACTTTTGCAAACACCCTGGGACATTGAACTACATTAAAGGTGCTATATAAATGCAGTTTGTTGATGTATATTGCTGTTGTATTTTCCTTAGCTTCCAGCACTTCCTGTCCAGTGTTTTCTTCAAATAATTTTGGAAAGATATACAAATAGTCGTTTGATTGTCTAGAACTTGAGTATTGCTGAAAAAGAAGCATGTCTAAGCTCCTCATCTTTCACTACTCAGCACACTTGCAAGAAGATCAATATAAGTGGAAGACAACAATTTATACTTTATGTGAAGAGATTGCTGATTGGTTGGCAAGGGGCATTGCCATGGAGAATGCACCACTGATGACTGATAGGTAACTGCCAAGCTTCATTTGAATTTTAAACCAGGCAGCTTGACTCTGATTGGTCAAGGCATTACCCTGAGGAATGAGTCAGCGGCTGGCTGTCATTTATTTTCTTTAGCTGAAACCCACGTAATGTGTGTACATGTTCTTTCTGTCTGTAAAGAACAGGGCCCTGTGCACTAATATATGTAGCTTCCAATACACACACATGCACCACATTGTGAGCCCGACTGACAATCTTAACATAGTTGTCAGTGTAATTCTAAGCACACTGAGGATTATTCAGCAAATGTTATCCAATTGCAGATTCACATCTAATGTTGGACACTGTGTTTTGACTTTTGCAAGCACAGGCTGGTTGGGTATGGTCTGTATCCTGCCCATTGCGAACAGTGGCTGGGACATGCTGTTTGATACCATACGCCAGTCATCGGGACATACGGCCTACATACCTAGCATCACATTGGCACTGAAATTCTTATACCACATTACTCATTTGTGTGATAGACAGAATGTCTTTTTGGCTTGACGGCAGCATCTTATTAGTGGAGAATATCACTCATGTTATTATTGCATAGTGGCAGCATGAGACAGCCAGCTTCACCTGTTGCTTAAATTTTTGAGATACCTTGCACTTCTGGGGTAATCTGTGGTAGACTGGGCACTTTTCAGGGCTGAAAGTGGTGGCCATGGCCCATTCATGAATTTATACAGCACAAAATGGTCTGATCAAGGTAGCCATTATCCTGCAGGATGCCTTTGATGTGCCCTATTTCAGCATCAAGCTTGCATGGTGAGCAAATGGCTCAGGCCCTATTTACAAGGTTGCTGACAAGACCAATCTTATAGGATGTGGAACTATAAGAATCCCAATGTGTATATTGACCAGTGAAGGTAGGCTTGTGGTAGACCATGGTAGAGAATTCACTGGCAGATTTCTCAACTAGTACATCAAGGAAGGGGAGTTCATTTGACTGCTCCATTTCAAAGGTGAATTTGAGTGCAGGATGGAGCCCAGTAAGACATGACAGGAAATTGATACGTGCAGCCGCAGATTTAAATATAGATTTAAATATAGCAAACGTGTCATCCACATATCGGAAATATGCGAGGGGTAGGAGGTTAGGTGTCATTCCATCAAAGACACATTTCTTATGGAACCTAATAAAGATGTTTGTGAGAGCTGAGCCTAGAGGGGATCCCATGGAAACACTATCTATTTGGACAGACATGGTGTCATTAAAATTGAACTCCAACTGTGTGAGTCGCCGAGTTCATAAGTTTAATGAATATTGATTGACACAATGGTGGCAGGTCTAGATCATCAGAAAATAGTGCTGCAGCACAAATATCCATGGCTTCCTTAAGTGAAACATTGGTGAATAGGTGAGCAATGTCAAATGAGCACATGGACACAGCATTGCCAACGATATGCAAGTCCTGTATGGCCTTGACAAATGTGAAGGAGACCTTCATCGTGTATGTGGAAAACCTGGTCAAAACTGGTTGTAACAATTCACCCAACCATTTGGCCAATTTGTGTTGTGCAGAACCAGTCATAGATAAGATGGGACGTAGAGGGACATCACTTTTGTGTGTCTTGGGCAGCCCATAAATATGCGGACATAGAGAACTATGAGGATGAACCCTGTCATATATATCACGCAGTAGCTCATCGCTCTTACACAAGTCTAGCATACGATTTTTTAGATTACTTTCAAGCAAGGCTGTCTAGTCATGTTGAGCAGCAGGCCCAATGGATACGAATTTGGACCTATCATTAAGAATGGCGTACATTTTGTTCATATAGTCAGTCTTGTGAAGGATGACTGTTCCCGTCCCTTTGTCAGGTTTACTGATGTGTATGTCCGGGTTGGTCTTAAGGCCTCGCAACGCTGTAAAACATTCGCGTTGCAGTGAAAATCGGACAGATCATTCGGAATCCCATAATATGCGTGCGCTAGATCAGCTAGGCACACTTTCAAGGATTCAGCATCTTCGGTTGACGCTGGTTTGTGGTGGGATCGTTGGATATATAGGCAACACAATTAATGATGCCACTAAACACCTAACAAACCTCTTTGACCATGCACTTTCAGAAAGCGAGGAGTATGTTCTTGGTTTCATTTTTTTTTTGCTGAGTTTGAACTCCTCTACTCACTTCCCCTTCCTTGATGTACTAGTTGAGAATCTGCCAGGGGATTCTCTACCGCAAGCCTACCTTCACTGGGCAATATACGCGGTTCCACACGCTATAAGATTGGTCTTATCGGCAACCTTGTTAAATAGGGCCCGAGCCATTTGCTCACCATGCATGCTTGATGCTGAAATAGGGCGCATCAAAGACATCCTGCAGAATAATGGTTACCCTGATCAGTTCATTTCGTGCTGTGTATCTCACAAACTCATGAACGGGCCTAAGGCAGTGGCTTTCAGCCCTGAAAAGTGTCCAGTCTACATCAGATTACCCTGGAAGGGCAAGGTATCTCAAAAATTTGAGCAACAGGTGACGTTAGCAGTCTCACGTTGCTGCTATGTAGTAGCAACACCAATGGTATTCGCCACTAACTGGATGCTGCCATCAAACCAAAAAGACGGACTGCTTGTCTCACAAATGAGTAATGTGGTATATGGATTTCAGTGCCAGTATAATGCTAGGTATGTAGGCCGCATGTCCCAAAGGCTGGTGGATTGTATCAAACAGCATGTCCCAGCTGCTGTTCGCAATGGGCAGGGTACAGAACACACCCAACCAGCCCGTGCTTAGAAAACTCAAATCACTGTCCAACATTAGATGTGATTCCACAATTGGATAACATTTGGTGAATAATCCTCAATGTGCTAAAAATTACACTGACAACCAATTTAAGATTGTCAGTTGGGCTCGCAATGTATTGCATTTGCATGCACATATATTAATATACAGGGCCCTGTTCTTTACATTCAGAAAGAACATGTACACACGTTACACCTATTTCAGCTAAACAAAATAAGTGACAGCCATTTGCTGACTCATTCCTCAGGGTAATGCCTTGACCAATCAGCATCAAGCTGCCTGGTTTAAATTTCAAACAATGCTTGGCAGTTAACTGTCAGTCACCATCACTGATGCATTCTCCATGGCAATGTCACTTGCCAACCAATCAGCACTCTCTTCGCATACAGTTTAAATTGTTGTTTTCCCCCTTATATTGGTTTCTTGGGAGTGTCCTGATGAGTGCAAGATGACAAGCTTAGACATGTCTCTTTTTTTCAGCAATACTCAAGTGAGGTTTTATTCAGATGGTTCGGCTGTGGATGATCAGTCAGGGTGAGGCTGGGAAGAAGTGTGAGTGGGCTCCATGTGTGGTGAGAGCTTCAATCATTCATCGAGCCTCATGAACCACTGACTCATTCCTGCAGGTGAGAGGCTGCTCAGGTGTGAGGAGCGATCCACAGGCTCATAAGATCTCCTAACATACAAGGTACATCTATTGTACAACTGTTAAATAAAAGCAGCCACATGGCAGAGAAACCATTCAAGTGTGAGGTGTGTGACAAATCATCTCACAGTCATCGATCCTTCGCGTACACCAACGCTTTCACTCGGGGGAGAAGCTGTGCACCTGTGAGGTGTGTGGCAAAGCCTTCACACAGTCATCGAGCCTTCTGGTCCATCAGAAAATCCACACAGGTGAGAAACCCTTCAAGTATGAGGTTTGTGATAAAGCTTTTGTAACATCTACGAGGCTCCTGAGACACCAGAGGATTCACACAGGTGAGAAACCCTTCCAGTGTGAGATTTGTGAGAAGGCTTTCATGCAATCCTCTGATCTCCTCATGCACCAGAGGATTCACACTGGAGAGAAACCGTTCAAGTGTAACGTGTGTGACCGAGCGTTCACACAATCATTGACGCTCGTGGAACACCGACACATTCACACAGGGGAGAAACCGTTCAAGTGTAACGTGTGTGACCGAGCGTTTACACAGTCATCGACCCTCATGAAACACCGACGCATTCACACAGGGGAGAAACCACTCTTGTGTGAAGTGTGCGACAAATCATTCTTTCAGTCATGGACCCTCCGTGAACGCCAACGCCTTCACACTGGGGAGAAACCATTCACCTGTGAGGCGTGCAAAAAAGGCTTTGCACAATTATCAGGTCTGTTATATCACCGGCGCATTCACCCAAGGGAAAATCCATTCAAACATGAGGTGTGTGACCAAGCGTTAACACAGTAAACGACACCGATGAAACAGTAACGCATTCACACGAAGTTAAAGCTGTTTAAGTGTGAAAGCTGTTCACAGGTCGACATCCTCCCTGATAAACAAGATGATTCACACGTGAGAAACCATCCAAACATGGGGTATATGACAGAGTTTTCACACAGTCAGTGACAGCAAATGACCACACATTCGCACTCGGGAGAAGCTGTTCATGTGTGAGGTGTGTCACAAAGCCTTCACAAACTTGTCTAAATTCCTGCTCCATCAGGGGATCCACACAGGGGAGTAACTCTTCAATGGTGAGATTTACGATAAAGTTTTCCTGAAGACTTAAACTCCTGGGACATGAGAGGATCCACACTCGAGAGAAACCATTCAAGTGTGAGTTGTGTGAAGGCTTTCACAAAATCAGCATATCTCCTGGTCCATCAACACACTCACACGGGGGAGAAGCCCTATCGGTGTGAGTTCCGCAATAAAGCCTTCACACAGTTGTCGTATCTCCTGGGATATCAGCTGAGTCTCGCACGGGAGACAAACCCTTCCAGTATGACATGTGCCTGGATTGTTTCACCCACTCCTCCTCTCTCGCCGTACACCAACGTCTCCACATGGGATAGACACCCTCCCAGAGAGACGCCTGGCACAGCGGATTTCCTTGCTCCTCCTCCTGTCTTTCAAACAGCAACATTGTACGGGCTAAGAGCCATTACGTGTGCTCCATGTAGACACAGAGTTTCAGACAGCTGTCTGAGATTTGGCAGTGAATCATCTCTCTCTCAAATGTCAGTAAGCTCTCCAACCTCCAACTAGAGACACTTTGTAGATTCCACCTCATTCCCAACACACTGCCAGGTTGTCCCTCTGTGGATAGTATATGGTTAACCTTTCTGACCTGCCAGTACAGCTCTGTGTAAGCAGTTAGATCAGTAACCAGCTCTGTATCTCTTTCTGTTTTCAGGATTGGTGAGAATCTGTAACCTTTCTGCTGAGGTGTTAACAGATCTGAGCATCTCACCAAACCTCACCAATCCACATGAGGAGGGAGCTGATCAAGAGCTGACAGCCTCTGGTAACACAGGCCATGTACACATAAACTGCACACTGTCCAGTGTAGGACCACCACAAGTGATTGACAGACTGTAACTCTGGTATGGAGCAGTTCAATTCCTCCACGTGTTGGACGGGCAGTTTGACCCTCAGCTACAATTGGGAGAAGTGAATGGTTCCTGCACTACAATTGTTGAACATGGAATGATACAGCACAGGAGGCCATCCAGGCTATCATGTGTGTCCTGGCTCTCTGAAAGAACAATCCAATTAGTCTCACTCTTTCCCAAAGCCATGCAAATGTTTCCTCTTCAAGTGTTTATCCAACTCCCCTTTGAAAGTTCCTATTGAATCCTTTTCAGGTAGTGTATTCCCGACCACAATAGCTCGCTCTGTAAAAATTTCCTTATCTCACCTCTGGTCCTTTTGCTAAATCCCTTAATCTGTCCCCTCTGGTTACTGATCCTTCTGTCTCTGGAAATGGTCTCTCCTTATTTACACCAGGGCTCAAAGTCATTTCTTTTTGAGGGCTCTTTTTGGGATTTTCTCAGGGGCTATTTTTTGATTAGGGTGTGGCGGTGCGGCAGGGGGAGCTACATATTGGCTTTCAGGAGCTCCTCCCTGGTAAAGCAAATCGAAAGATTTAATTTCAAAACCAAACTGTTTTTGATGCAGGGATTTGTAAACTCGCTCTACACGTCCATTCAAGGATATGAAAGAAATGAGAGAGTCGGTGCTGGACAGGCGGCCAAGAATCCAACAACTAAGCAGTTTTCCTTCATTCACCTTCTCACTGCCTTCCCACCCCCCCATCCTCCTCCAGTGGCTGATATTAAGGCCTGGAAGCTCTGACTTCCAACTTTTTCGACACATTGAAACTTTTTATTACAACAAGAAAACACAGGTACGACGACAGCCAATAAAAGCTTGTATACAGACAGACACTTCTTCAGCAGAAACAGTTGAACAGAAAAAACTGGATTTCACCCGCAATATTTTTCTTCCTCTTATTCACAAACTAATTTATTGGACAAATATAAAAGAGGAAGAAAGTCAAGCAAAGGTTTTAACTTTTTTCTTTGGTTATTGTTCTTCCAGCAGTAGTTTGTAAATTTGAAAGCCAGGCCCAGGAGAAGAGCTTTAAAAGGAAAAATAAAGCACTTTTTATAAAAGGAGTTGGGAAATAAATACACAGAGAAATAAAATAAAGTGAAAGTGAGAAATGTTGTCTGTTTTCCACACCCTCGCTCTCTCTCTCTTCCCCTGAGGCCGCCTCCTCCCGCCAACCCCCCTCTCCTTCCTCTGTGTCTCTCTCTCTCCTTCTCACATTCCCTCACACTCTCTCTCCCCTTCCATCTCTCATTCCCTCACACTCTCTCTCCCCTTCCCTCTCACATTCCCTCACTCTCTCTCTCCCCTTCCCTCTCAGATTCCCTCACTCTCTCTTTTCCCCCCTCTCTCACATTCTCTCTCTCCCTGTCACACTCCCTCTCTCTCAGGGGAGGTGGTGGTATTGTCAATGGACCAATATTCCAGAGACTCAGGGTAATGCTCTGGCAATCTGGGTTCAAATCCCATCACAGCAGATGGTGGAATTTGAAATCAGTAAAAATCTGGATTTACAAGTCTGATGATGACCATGAAACCATTGCTGATTGTTGTAAAAACCCATCTGGTTCACTAATGTCCTTTAGGGAAGGAAATCTGCCATCCTTACTTGGCCAACATGTGACTCCAGACCCACAGCAATGTGGTTGACTCTTAAAATGCCCTCTTACAAGGGCAATTAGGGATGGGCAATAAATGCTGGCCTAGCCAGCGATGCCCACATCCCATGAACAAATTTTTTAAAAATTAGTCACAGCTGCAGCTGCACTGGATCCTCCACCACCTTGTCCTCCTCCCTGTCTCCTCCAGATGTGCCGATGGTGGTATCGAGATCCCAATTCTTTCCTCTTTTTCTTTTCTATTGAAATAGGAGGGTTGTTGCAACTGGGAGAGGGGTCAGGGTGGGGAGGGGACTGTTTATTTATAAATAATCCCGTGCTCCAGCTCTTCCAATCACAGATTCTGTCTCTCCTGTGCTCCAGCTCCTCCAATCACAGATTCTGTTTCTCCCGTGCTCCAGCTCCTCCAATCACAGATTCTGTCTTTTCCGTGCTCCAGTTCCTCCAATCACAGATTCTGTCTCTCCCATGCTCCAGCTCTCCACTCACAGACTCTGTATCTCCTGTGCTCCAGCTCCTCCAATCACAGATATTGTATCCCGATCCCTTTATTGAATTCGTTGCTAAAAGCAAAATACTGCAGATGCTGGAAATCTGAAACAATAACAGAAAATGCGAGAAAAACTCAGCAGGTCTAACAGCATCCGTGGAGATAAAAACAGAGTTACCGTTTCGAGTTGGTAAAACTCTTCTGTCTTCAGACTCCTGACTCTTCAGAAGAAGTCATACAGACTCGAAACATTAACTCTGTTTTTCTCTCCACAGATGTTGTTAGACCTGCTGAGTTTTTCCAGCATTTTCTGTTTTTGAATTCTTTACCTCTGTCTTTGGTTCTTTGATGTTATCTGTGATATTTCGAGGGCAAAAGCACCATGCTCTCGTGTGTTTTTAACCCTACTCCCCACATCAAGCAAAAACCCAAACATCCTCAATCCCACTGATTCAAGTTAAACCATCCCCAGTATTCCTCAGTGATAATTGTCAGAAATGTGCCCTCCCACTGCTAGATGCACGTTTTAAAAATTCATTCATGGGATGTGGGCTTCGCTGGCTGGGCCAGCATTTATTACCCATCTCTAGTTGCCCTTGAGAAGGTGGTGGTGAGCTGCCTTCTTGAACCACTGCAGTTCATGTGGTGTAGGTACACCCACAGTGCTGTTCGGGAGGGAGTTCCAGGATTTTGATCCAGCGACAGTGAAGGAATGGCGATATATTTCCAAGTCAGGATGGTCAGTGATTTGGAAGGGAACTTCTAGGTGGTGGTGTTCCCATCTATCTGCTGCCCTTGTCCTAGATGGTAGTGGTCATGTCTGCAGGACTCTCCCTTCTATTGCAAACCCTGGTTATTGACCTCTCTGCTCAGGAAAATAAGGTTGAAACAATCCCATCAGCTGCCTCTGTCACTTCCCTCCTTTCCATTAGCCCACCTGGACAAACTTCCATTAATGCTCCCCCCTGCCCTAGCCCTGAACTCTCATATTTCTCTAGTTTCACCCCATCTCCCCTCATGCTATGAGCTCATCTCGTCCATGAGACCCACCTCCTGTTCCCTCGACCCTATTCTCACTAAACTGCTGATCACCCAGCTTCCCTTCCTGGTCCCCATGTTAGCCGATATTGTTCACGGCTCCCTCTCTTCAGATGTTGTCCCTCCTTGAAATCTGCTGTTATCACCCCTCTCCTCAAAAAAATCCTTTGTCCCCTCCATCCTTGCAAATTACCGTTCCATCTCCATCCTCCCTTTCCTCTCCAACGTCCCTGAATCCTGAAGAGGGACATGTGTTTAGGTGAGGGGCAGAGCAAGGAGGTTAGGCAAGGGGGTTGGCATCAGCTGGAAGTTAGGTCTGGGGAGGGATCATTTCCCAAATCACTCCCCCAGTAACAGAGTCAATCTCTGAGTCAGAATGACTCCCAAGTTTCAGTGTCACTTCCAGAGTCACTCCCATACACACGACCCAAGTCACAGAGTCAAATTTTCCTTCCCTCTTTGTTCCTCATTCCTGTGGCACTCTATTTTGTGTCCCTCTCTCTCCTGTGTCCCTCTCTCCTGTGCATGTGCTGATCCCACCATTGCACGTTATCACTGCCTTAGATGCTGTGGGTCTTCTGATCTGCTGTCAGACACATCCGAAGCTACACATCCCACACTGATGTTGTCAGTTTAAAAGCCTCCGAGGATGAAGAATGTTATTCCCACACTAGAAATCTCTGTTAAATGTTTACCAAGCGGGAACTGAGACAGTAGCTGCAATAAGTGAGGTTTTATTCAGATGGGACAATGACAAGTTTAAATCTCCACCTGATCTGCTGCTCAAAGTCGCCTCCGTTTCACCGGTCAGTTTCCCAAGCTTCGGGAAACTCAGGTTACTCCAGAAATATTTGGATTGGCTGTGAGAGACGTCAATCAGAGAGCCCACCCACTCTGCCCATTCTCTCCTCTCCCACAGCTGCTTCAGTTCCTGTAGGGACTGAAAACCAAGTGAGGAGATGGTGAGTGAAGGAGCAGAATTTATAATGATTACATTACATAATATCCACACTAATCTTCAGGCAGCCTGACTATCCTGTGGGGAATCAAGTGTGGAAATACCCCATATGCTATGTGAGGAGATCCAGCTGAGAGAGCTGTTTACTTGGTGCTTTGTGCTGAACTGTTTGCCTGGAGCTGTGTGTTGGATATTGAGTGTGTTTATTGGAAGCGTTTCCCTTCTGATTTACAGGCTGAGTTTTGTTGATGGGTCATTACTGAATATGAGAAGGTGAGGTGTAATTATCTGGGAGGTGCAGAGTGCCTGAGGATTCTTACTGATTTCCTATTGTTGAGTTCTGTGTGTGTGTATTGGGAGCTGGTTATTATCCTGTCGACTGTGAATGGTCAGTTCTGTCTGTGTGTTGGGATCTGGATGTTTCCTGTCCTTCCAAGTCCCTCCAAGACCTCCCACCCCCTATCTCTGTAACCTCCATAGAGAAAAAAAGATTTGCATTTATATAGAGCCTTTCTAGACCACCAGATGTCCCAAAGCACTTTAAAGTCAATGAAGTACTTTTGAAGTGTGGTCAGTGTTGTAATGTAGGAAATGTGGCAGCCAATGTGTGCACAGCAAGCTCCCACAAACAGCAATGTGATAATGACCAGATAATCTGTTTTTTTGTGGTGTTGACTGAGGGATAAATGTTGGGCAGGACACCAGTGATAATTCCCCTGTACTTCTTCAGAATAGTGCCATGGAATCTTTTATACCCATCTGAGAGAGCAGAAGTCTCGGTTTAACATCCCATCTGAAAGACGGTACAGCATCCCCTCACTACTGCCCTGGAGTGTCAGTGTCAGTTCTCAAGTCCAGGAGCAGGACTTGAGCTCATAGCACTCTCACCTTAGGCCCACAACCCTCTAAGACCTCCGCACTCCTCCAATTTTGGTCTCTTGAGCATCTACCATTGGTGGCCGTGTCTTCAGCTGCCTGGGCCCTAAGCTCTAGAATTCCCTCTCTAAACCTCTCCGTCTCTCTACCTCTTTCCTCCTTAAAATCTACTTCTTAAACATCGTTTTGTTCATCTGTACTAATGTTACCTTATATGTCTCAGTGTCAAATATTGTTAACAATCTTGAAAAGCACCTTTGGACATTGAACTATGTTAAGGCACTATATGAATGCAAGTTGTCTGTTGTGTTCAGTCAGAAAGTGAGCAGGCGTTCAGTGGGAGCAGCGGTTCACTATCCTACTGACCTTCGGTGTGAAGCAATCTCCCAGTGAGGGGGCAGACTCATTGTAAAGGGAGACAGGGTTATAACCTATAACTGGCAGCAGAGCAGGATAGGAATGGCTGCACACTAGTTTAAACTCAGTGTGTTAAGAAGCACTGAAGGATGCACCTTCAGGCTGCTGTCCCCTTCCTGCATGGATGGGGTGGGGTTGAGGGTAGTCCCTGATCTCAGTCCAGATAGACAGGAGGCAGTGGGTAGAGAGGCAAGCAGCAGAGAGGGAGCCAATGCTGCTCCTGACATGTCTATCTACTGGTTTGATGATAATCATGGAATGAGGGCTGTGCCAGGCTGTGAGATTGTGTTGGAATACAATCCTGCTGCTGCTGATGGCTCACTGCACCTCATGGATATCCAGTTTTGGGATCTGTCCTTGGTCTACTTCCCTAGTGATCTTTTTGTGATCTCACCCCTTCAGGCATAAACTTTGCTGGGTTGCCTGGTTTTCTTGGGTAGCAGCACAGCCTGGATGTTGGGCAGAACCCCACCCTGGGCTATGGTGACCACCCCCAGCAGCTTGTTGAGCTCCTTGTTGTTGTGGACAGTGAGCTGCAGGTGGCGGGAGATGATGCTGGTCTGCCTGTTGTCCGGGGCTGCATTACTGGCCAGCTCGAGGATCTCAGCAGTCAGGTACTCGAGGACACCAGCCAGGTGGTTGGGGGCTCCGGCCCCAACACGCTCAGCATAGTGACATTTGGTGCAGCAACTGGTGGATACGGCTGACAGGAACTGAAGACCAGCTCTGGAAGAGCAAGTCTTGGCCTTGGCGTGCCCTTTCCTCCAGTTTTACCACAAACGACTATCTTGTGTCCCTGCTGAAAATCTTCCCTAGTGATGATTAACATGGTGAAGTACTCATTCATCAATTGGGAGGGGAGTGGGAGTTTTCCTTGAACTTGTTTGACCTGAAGCCATGAGACTCCATGGAGTCAATATTGAGACTTCCCCATCTGCCTGTGGGATGGGACATACCCAGGGATGGTAACTTGACCAGTCTGTGGGGCAGCTCTCCTCACTTGGGTACTTGTCCTCAGACCTTGGTAAGAGAGACTTTGCAGATTTCACTGGGTTGAGATCACCTTAATCTTATTTTGACACAATGCCAGGAATGTCCAGATCTATCTGATCTTCCTCTTATTGGACTTTGTAGTGATTGTTTATCATTGTTTGCTCAGCCACTTCAGAGGGCAGTTCAGAGTTAAGCAAGGTGAAAAAGCTTTTCCTCAAATCCCCTCTAAACCTCCTGCCCCTTACCTTAAATCTATGCCTCCTGGTTATTGACACCTCTGTTAAGGGGAAATGTTTCTTCCTATCTACCGTATCTATGCCCCTCATAATCTTGTATGCGTCTATCAGGTCCCCTCTCAACCTTCTCTGCTCTAAGGAAAACAATGCTAGCCTATCCAGTGTCTCGCCTTAGCTGAAACGCTCCAGCCCAGGCAACATCCTGGTGAACCTCCTCTGCACCCTCTCGAGTGCAGTCACATCCTTCCTATAGAGGGGATTTGAGGAAATGTTTTTTCACCCAGAGGTTGGTTGGAATCTGGAACACACTGTCTGAGGGGGTGGTAGAGGCAGGAACCCTCACAACATTTAAGAAGTATTTAGATGAGCATTTGAAACACCACAGCGTACAGGGCAACAGGCCAAGTGCTGGAAAATGGGATTAGAATAGATAGGTGCTTTATGGCCAGCATGGACATGATGGGCCGAAGGGCCTGTTTCTGTGCTGTATAACTCTATGACTCTAAAATGGCTGCAAAGATTGTATTAAATCAGATTAGAAGAAAAGTTAACAACCAAAAGTGTATACAAAAATCATGTTTGAAATCAGATTAAGGAAAGATGTGAAAGGTTCATTGTTCTGTTAAAGATTAATTACACATAAAGGCCAAGACCAATTAAGTTAAATTAAAGAATATGTCAGCCAATCAATGGGTGACAAGACCCCATTAACAGATGGAGAGGGAGGGTCTTGAACCTTCCCTGAGGATTAAAAAATCCCATCTCCGGAGACATAGTTAGTTAGTCATATTCTGATTGCCCCTGGATGTTCAGTTCCCATCCCTGGTCACCCTGCAGCCATGCCTCCATAATCCTGACTATATCATACCTGTTTATATCTATTTGCATGGTTAATTCATCCACTTTATTGCGAATGCTCCTTGCATTAAGGCACAAAGCCTTAAGGCTTATTTTTTTTAACGTTACTTGTCCCATTCCCACTATTTTTCACTGAGGCCCTGTTTGATTCTTGCCCTTGATTTCTCTGCCTATCACTTTCCTTATTCCCCTTTCTGTCTTTTGTTCTTGTCCTTGCATTCCCCCTGCCATTTTAGTTTAAATCCTCCCCAACCACTCTACCAAATATTCCCCCTGGGACATCAGTCCCGGTCCTGCCCAGGTGTAACCTGTCCAGTTTGTACTGGTCCCACCTCCCCCAGAAAACCAAGTGAGGAGATGGTGAGTGAGGAACAGAATTTATAATAATTACATCACATAATATCCACACTAATGTTCAGTCAGTCTGACTATCCTGTGGGGAAATGCCCCTTTCAGGAGTAGAAATAGGAAATATCGGATGAATCTGTGGCTAAAGAGATGGTGTGATGGGGAGGGTTTCAGATTTCTGGGACATTGGAACCGGTTCTGTGAAGAGAAAAATATTGGTGAAGACAAATGTAGGTCCCTGACAGTCAGAAACAGGGGAATTTATAATGGGGAACACAGAAATGGCTGACCAACTAAATACATACTTTGGTTCTGTCTTCACAAAGGAGGACACAAATAACATACCAGAAATGGGGAACACAGGGCTGAGTGAGTGGGAGGAACTGAAAGAAATCAGTATTAGTAGGGAAATGGTGTTGGAGAAATTGATGGGATTGAAGGCCGATAAATCCCCAGGGCCTGATAATCTAAATCCCAGAGTACTTAAGGAAGTGGCCCTAGAAATAGTGGATGCATTGGTGGTCATCTTCCGAGATTCTATCGACTCTGGAACAGTTCCTACAGATTGGAGGGTAGCTAATGTAACCCCACTATTTAAAAAGGGAGGTAGAAAGAAAACAGGAAATTATAGACGAGTCAGCCTGACGTTGGTAGTGGGGAAAATTCTAGAGTCCATTATAAAGATTTAATCGCTGAGCACTTGGAAAACAGTGGCAGAATCGGACTTACGAAAGGGAAATCATGCTTGACAAATCTACTGGAATTTTTTGAGAATGTAACTAATAGAGTTGATGAGGGAGCCAGTGGATGTGGTTTATTTCAACTTTCAGAAGGCTTTCGACAAAGTCCCACATAAGAGATTAGCGTGTAAAATTAAAGCATATGGGATTGTGGGTAGTGAATTGAGATGGATAGAAAACTAGTTGGCAGGCAGGAAACAAAGAGTAGGAATAAATGGGTCTTTTTCCGAATGGCAGGCAGTGACTAGTGGGGTACCGCAGGGATCGGTGCTGGGACCCCAGCTATTCACAATATGTATTAATGATTTAGATGAGGGAACTAAATGTAATATCTCCAAATTTGCAGATGACACAAGGCTGGGTGGGAGGGTGAGCTGTGAGCAGGATGAGCAGGATGCAGAGGTGCTTCAGTGTGATTTGCACAAGCTGAGTGATTGGGCAAATGCATGGCAGTTGCAATATAATGTGGATAAATGTGAGGTTATCCACTTTGGTAGCAAAAACAGGAAGGCAGATTATGTGGACTGTGAATGGTCAGTTCTGTCTGTGTGTTGGGATCTGGATGTTTCCTGTCTTTTCAAATCCCTCCAAGACCTCCCACCACCCTATCTCTGTAACCTCCTCAGAAAAGAAACAAAAAGAAAGACTTGCATTTATATAGGGCCTTTCACAACCACCAGATGTCCCAAAGCACTATCCTGCATTAAGGATTAACTTGCTCCTGTGTCTCTTTAAATGTTAACACCTTTACCAACTCCACCCTGTACACATGGAAAGACTTTCCCATCACACACAAAATCTTTAAATATTTCTGCAACCTGCTCTTCAGAATTCTCTTGAGTAAACTGTGAACACAATCCCACTTCTTCACCTATCACCGATTCTCCCTGTTTCACCGGTACACAAACCACTGCTTTCTCCTGTTTCTGAACCTCAGAACCCACAGTACTCTTACTTTCAGAGTGTTTCTGTACCCCAATAATTCCAACAGATTTTTCCTGCAATTTCCAACACAATGACTTTGTGTGCCTTACTTTTTTTTTACAATTAAAACACCTCAATTTTCGAGTATCACTTGTACCTTCTTTTTTATTCTGAGAACAAACTTCCGGGAACTTCCAGCTACTCCTCTTCCTTGATTACCTACCTTCCTTTCACCTTCCCACTTTTTATCCTTTTCCAATTTGAAAGGACGATGAAAAAAGGTTTAGCTCGATGAACTAACTCATAATCATCAACTATCTCTGTTGCTTGTCTTACAGAATCAACCCTCTGTTCCCTCACATGAGTTCTCACTACCGAAGGGATTGAATCTTTAAATTCTTCCAAAAGAATTACTTCCCTAAGAGCTGCATAGGTTGCCTCTATTTTTAACACCCATATCCACCGATCAAAATTAATTTGTTTTACTCTTTCAAACTCAATATAAGTTTGCCCAGGCTGTTTTCTCATATTCCTAAATTTCTGCCTGTATGTTTCAGGGACCATCTCATGCACTCAAAATAGCCTTTTTCACCACATCAAAATTCACCGACATTTCTTCTGATAGCGAAACACATACCTCATGGGCCCTACCCACTAACTTAGACTGCAATAATAAGATCCAGTTTTCCTGTGGCCATTTCATCTGTTTAGCTAGCTTCTCAAATGAAATAAAGAATGCTTCAATATCTTTTCCTCAAACTTTGGAAGAGCTTGTACAAATTTAAACATCTCCCCACTGGGTTCTACTCTGGAGATAAGTCTCTCCTCACCTACTGGCATTTTTTCACTGCCAACATTTTCATTTGGAATTCTCTCTCTTTCCCTTTCTTCACAATTTCTAATTCCCTTTTAAAAGCCATTTCTCTGTCCTTTGCTTCTAAGTCAAGCTTTATCATTTGTAACTGAAGTGTCACTACCTCCAGCTGTAACTCACTAGTGTCAGGTTTCACTTCCAACTGTAGATGCTGAGCTATACTTTTAATTATATCTGATTTCCTAGCCACCCGAGGGTAACCCCAATTTTAACTTAGCTGCCAACTCTGTTAACTTACTTTTGGTTGTTTTTTCCAATCCAATCAGAATTATCTCTTCTACTCCCAGACAAGTCTTAGCAATTGCCAAAGCCATCTTGCAGTCTCACCACTTCTAAAATACCTCACCAACTCCTGAGTTCAAGGTGCTTCTCGTACTGGTAACCTTAAGATTCACCAATTCCAAACCATTCAAGGAATTATAATTTTTATCCTGCAAGAGCCCCCAGTTGTTACAACAGATCAGTTGGTAAAAGCTGTCATTTAAAATCCCAGAGGGAAACTTTAAATAACTGTCATAACCTATATTTTCAATTGGTATGTTTTGAACTGCAGCTCTAAAATTCAGGAATAAGACCACCAGTTCTCGAAAGGTTCTTATCTCAAACTAAATGAAACATTTTATTAAGTTACAACAAATTAAACACAGACATATGGCTACAAATTACTACTACCATAACTTATAACAAATTCCCAAATTAATCTCTACGAAGGCAATAATAACCATTAGACTTAACCATACACCAGGCAAAGCATTTTTACCTTATGGATTCAAAATAAGGTTCCTTTCAATTTGGTTCCATTGCAGACAATTGTAGGCTTACAGGTTTTGATCTTACATTGCCTCTGACTTCCACACACAAACTAATCTCAGGTTATACCCAGCACTTCTCTTTGAATGTAAATTTTCATTGTATCATCAGGCCCTTTGAACTCCTTTCATTGTACCAATTTTATTAGTAAGATTAGCATTGCTTGGTGTCTTCTAGCTAGGTGTAAGATTTCACTCCCCTTCTTGAATGCTCTTTTCAACAAAATGCAAATTTACCCTACCTTACTGTTGACATCTCAAAACTACTATACATCAAAGCACCCAGACTAGCTGGCTTTAATCCAACTAACACACACACAGACTAAACTTCTATTTAAAATAAAATAATTTCCAATAACATTATACGCATTAATAGCTTCATGACACACACACACACACTTAACAATGGGAAATCAGTAAGAATCCTCAGACACTCTGCACCTCCCAGATAATTACACCTCACCTTCTCATATTCAGTAATGAGCCATCAACAAAAGTCAGCCTGTAAATCAGAAGGGAAATGCTTCCAATAAACACACTCAATATCCAACACACAGCTCCAGGCAAACAGTTCAGCACAAAGCACCGAGTAAACAGCTCTCTCAGCTGGATCTTCTCACACAGCATAAGGGGCATTTCCACAGCTGATTCCCCACAGGATAGTCAGGCTGCCTGAAGATTAGTGTGGATATTATGTGATGTAATTATTATAAATTGTGTTCCTTCATTCACCATCTCCTGACTTGGTTTTGAGTCCCTACAGGAAGTGAAGCAGCTGTGGAAGAGGAAGAGGAGGGAATGGACAGAGTGGGTGGGGCTCTCTGATTGACGTTTCTCACAGCCAATCAGGGACAGAAATACAGAGACCTACTTTCCAGAATTTATAACAAAAACAGAATTACCTGGAAAAACTCAGCAGGTCTGGCAGCATCGGTGGAGAAGAAAAGAGTTGACGTTTCGAGTCCAACATGACCCTTCAACAGAACTTTTTATTCCAGAATTTATATGTCAATCATTCAGCTGAGCCAATCACAAGGGAGGTGGTGGCTCTAGCCTGACACAATCACCCAGTTGAAACTACATTACCCATGCATTTCTACCTCTCTTTAGCCCTGATGAAAGGTCATGGAGATTCGAAACGTTAACTCTATTTCTCTCTCCATAGATGCTGTCAGACCTGCTGAGTTTTTCCAGCATTTTCCGTTTTTATTTCAGATTTCCAGCATCCGCAGTATTTTCTTTTTATTTTACCCATGTTGCAATTGGCCCCACACGGCTGCGCATTGAGGAGCGGCAGCACAGACTCAGGGGAGACCAACCCCGCGGTGCCCGATGGGAGTTGTAGTTCTGACTCGCAGAGCGGCTTTTGGCGCCCAGCGTTCAGGAGTTTAACCTGAGAAAGCGCGAGCCCGAGCGGCTGTTACGTGGGTGGGGCTGGAATTATAGATGCGCACCTGTAAATCCCAGCTCTGGGCGGGGGGAACCAGGATCGCAGCCGTTTAACCCCCTCAACCCCAACCCCATCCTCATCCCCACTCCTTCACCCCACCATCCCCCCCTTCTTCACCCTCCATCCTACCTCCTTCACCACCCCATTCCCCATGAGGATGAGAAATATGTGGGGGCCGAGGATAGACCCTTGGTCGGACTCCAGAGCGATGGGGGTGGGAAGATTAACCATTGCAGGAGATTTTCTGGCTACAACTGAAGAGGCAAAAGTGGGCCAAGTGATAACAATCCTACTGTCTGGACAACAGAGAAGAGTTGGAGGAGGAGGATAGTGTGGTCGGGCATGTCAAAGGCTGCAGAGAGGTCGCTTCTCTCCCCACAGATGTTGCCTGACCTGGGAATTTCCAGCATTTTCTGAAAATGTATCAGATTTCCAGCATTCACAGCATTTTGCCATTATATTCGGAGAGCGGGTGTGTGCACTTTAGGTAAGTATAGACTATGGGATGATTTAATGGAGGTTTGAAAACAACAAGTTTGTGTTCATGACTTAATGTGGACAAATTATTTCAATTGGATAGGCTAGGGAGGACCAAAGATCATATTTACAAGTTGTGTAAGGGCAGAACTACAGATTCATCAATCGTTAAAAGTAGCAAGCCAGGTCAACAAGGCTATTCTTAACAAAATCCAACAATATTGCTCGGGTCCATTTTTTGGGGAATGGAATTGAAAAGCAGAGAAGTTATGTTGAACTTGTACAGAACCTTGGTTAGACCACACTTGGAAAGCTGTGCACAGTTCTGATCTCCATATTGAAAAAGGACATAAAGGAACTGGAGAAGGTGCAAAAACATTAATAAGGATGATGTTCAGAATTGAGAGATTGTAACTATCAGGAAAGACTGAACAGGCTAGCACTCTTTTCCCTAGAAAAGAGAAGGCTGAGGGGTGACATAATGGAAATCTTTAAAATGATGAATTATAAAATTCAGAATTTGGGGATAAATGGAGAGAAGATGTTCCCACTTGTGTGGGGGAGTCCAAAACTAGGGGCCAGAAATATAGGATGATCAATAATAAATCCAATGAGGGATTCAGGAGAAACGTTTTCACCAAGAGAATGATTAGAATGTGGAACTTGCTACCACAGGGAATGGTTGAGGCAAATAGTTTTGATGTATTAAATGGGAAGCCAGGTAAGTACATGAGGGAGAAAGGGATAGAAGGATCTGCTGATAGGGTGAGATAAAATAGGGAAGGAGAAAGCTCATGTGGAGCAAAAGCACCGGTAGAAAGTAGATGGGCCAAATGGTCTGTTTCTGTGCTTTAAAAACTAGAATCAAAACAAAAAATTCTAGAAATACTCAGCAGGTCAGGCAGCATCTGTGGAGAGAAACAGAGTTAACATTTCAGCTTGAGATGACCTTTCATCAGAAACTGGGTTGGATGTTGGGTGGCTCTTCCTTTTGTCAGACAGCGCCCCCGTCCCTATTCTCAGCAGCTTATTCAACTCCACCCCCCCCTCCCCCCACCCCCGAACTCGCCAGCACAGCAATGCACACCTGTCCTGAGTACAACCTTCAGCACTCAGTACCTGTGCCTACCCAGTCTCACTACCACCCCTGGTCTCACCAACAAACCCTCCCCCACCCGTACCTCTCTGTACCCCTGCCCCTGGGTTGTGTGGTCGAATTGTCCTTATTTGATTTCAGAGTTGGTCACCCTGGAGTCAATCTTTGAAGGCGGAATCACCCCAGAATTGCACTAAGTGTAGCAGCGGGTGTGAAAAACGATGTTTTACCTGCTGGCCGCAATGGTGGATTTTTGCGCCGTATCATCTGCTTCCAGCCTCATTCATCATGCAGCCACAGGAAACACACTGTCTCGCTGGTGGGCAGCCTCTGAATCACCCGCCAAGCCATTACCTCACTCCGGCTGCCCTATCTGAACTGCACACAGTTCTCAACTCTTGCAGCCTAGAACTGCTCCAGTGAAGACATGGCCCTGAAAGCCAAGAACAGTTCAGTGACCCGTCAACTGGAATTCCTTTTGGAGGCCCGTCGTGATGTCTTTCACCCCTTCTCTGGCAGCAGGAGGTCCATTCCGGCTTGGGAGGCGGTGGCAGTGGTGGTCAGTGCCAATGCTGCACAGAAAAGGTTGGCCATCTAGTGCAGAAAGAGGATGAATGATCTCATCTGGGGTAAGGCAACCATCTTATCACTCCAGACTCATATATTCACAAGACTATCACACATTCACTGGCATTTCACTCACTGCCAGTTCAATGGACATCACCACTCACTCTCTCACACACACACCCTCTCATCTCCATCTGGCCTCATCTCCCCTGGAGACTGCCTCCTCAGCCCTCACCATCTTGAGGCTACTTGCACAGATCAACATGTGCCCCCATACACACTTCCTCAGTACAGCTCTCACCTTGCAGCTTTTTCTCTTTCCTGAGGTCATTTCACCCCCTTACCCGAGCAAGTCCTAGCCCCACAGCCATTGAAAAGCCACCCCCACCTTACGGCTGGTCCAGTAGGTAGAGACCTGCCTATGACCCCCCACTAAAAGTGATGTGGTGCTGCCTGTGAAGCCTGGCGCTGAGACCATGAGTGCTGCCCGAAGCAAGGAAGGGAAACAAGCTTCGAAGTCCCAGTAAAGTTCAGCTTACAAGGTGCATGTCGCTTGGGTACAGTTGTGGAACATGTCGGTGTGCAATCACACTAACATGCCTGGATGATCCAGCAATGTGGGGATGATTCCGGTGAGCAGGGCTTTCATGAGAGGCTAAAGTACTGAAATTAGGTTTCTGACATGCGACGATGGGAAATGTGCCTCCAACGTGGGTGGCGCGGACAATTGCAAACTTGTTAAACAACAGCGTAAAACTGAGATTTGGCCTTCTCACCATATTGTCTGCTTACGCCTCCAAACACACCCGTCATCAACGGGAGCAGAAAATTCCAGCCTGAGTCACAATCACTTCATAAGCACAAAGTCACCCCCCAAGTCAGAGTCACTCCCCAAGATACAGAGTCACACTCGAAACTGCCTCAATCTCCTCTCCACGCATTTTTCTGTTCCTCACTCCTGTGCCCCCCTCTCCCAGGCCCCTCTATCCTGTGCCCCCCTCTCCCAGGCCCCTCTCACCTGTGCCCCCCTCTCCCAGGCCCCTCACTCCTGTGCCCCTCTCCCAGGCCCCCCTCTCCCAGGCCCCTCTCTCCTGTGCCCCTCTCACCTGTGCCCCTCTCGCCTGTGCCCCTCTCGCCTGTGCCCCTCTCACCTGTGCCCCTCTCCCAGGCCCCTCTCTCCTGTGCCCCTCTCCCAGGCCCCTCTCACCTGTGCCCCTCTCACCTGTACCCCTCTCGCCTGTGCCCCTCTCACCTGTGCCCCTCTCTCTTGTGCATGTGCTGATCCCACCACTGCACATTATCGCTACCTTGGATGCTGTGGGTCTTCCTCTTCTGATCTGCTGTCAAACACATCCGGGGCTACACATCCCACACTGATGTTGTCAGTTTGAAAGCCTCCGAGGATGAAGAATGTTATTCCCACACTAGAAATCTCTGTCAAACATTTACCTGGGGAACTGAGACAGCAGCTGCAATAAGTGAGGTTTTATTCAGATGGGACAATGACAAGTTTAAATCCCCACCTGATCTGCTGCTCAAAGTCGCCTCCGTTTCACCGGTCAGTTTCCCGAACTTCAGGAAACTCAGGTTACTCCAGAAATATTTGGATTGGCTGTGAGAGACGTCAATCAGAGAGCCCCACCCACTCTGCCCATTCTCTCCTCTTCCTGTTCCACAGCTGCTTCACTTCCTGTAGGGACTGAAAACCAACTCAGGAGATGGTGAGTGAACGAACACAATTTATAATAATTACATCACATAATATCCACACTAATGTTCAGGCAGCCTGACTATCCTGTGGGGAATCAGGTGTGGAAATGTCCCTTATGCTGTGTGAAGATTCTTACTGATTTCCTATTGTTGAGTTGTGTGTGTGTGTGTGTTGGGAGCTGGTTATTATCCTGTGGACTGTGAATGGTCAGTTCTGTCTGTGTGTTGGGATCTGGATGTTCCTGTCTTTTCAGACATTTTATATCTTGGGTCTATAAGTTCTTTCACGGACTTATTTTTTCCTGCAGTAATGCTTCTGGTTTCCAATTGGGAACTTAGGGGCCCTCAAGGTTTATCTCTCCCAGCCAGTTCCTTCCGAGGAGACTCAGTCCCCTGCCTGACATTACAAATAGGGGTAATTTTGCAGACTATTCCTCATACTGCACCTTGACTTGACATATCCCTTTCGGTCTTCTTTCTTCATCCGTGTATGTTCTCAGTTTAGTGTCTGAAACTTCCAATCTTAAAGGATGGGTTCCTTTATTCAAGTATCTGAATGTATGTTCTCTAGTGACGGACATCGACACTCCAGTATCAACTTCCATTTTAACGGGTTGTCCATTGACTTTAATGATCACTTGGGTTGGCTCGGTTCTACCCACTTTCAGGTTATATAATGAATGGGTGTCTGATTCTATTTCTTCTGGTTCTTCCATGAGACACATGTCAAGATTTCTCCTTTTGTCTTTAAAATGCTGTTTCAGTCTTTCTCTGCAGTGCTGCCTTATGTGACCATAGTGGTGGCAGAAAAAGCTGTCGACTTGTTTGAATTGTCGATTGCTCACTGGATGCCTGGATGCATTTCTCATTCATTTAGTGGGTTTTCACTGTGGTTCTGCTGTATTTTACTGATCTGTACATAGTGGGCGTTTCCCGCCTTTCTGTGGGGTCCGATGTTTTCGTGCCGGACTGTCTCGTCCTGGCAGATGGACGGCACCATTTTGTGCCTTTCTTATAGCTTCCGAATTTCTAACAGCACTCTCCATGGCTGTGGCTAATTCTAATGCCTTATTGAAGTCTGGATTAGCTCCAGCTAGCAAATGCCTTTGAATTGTGTTATTTCCAATCCCGCATATCAGTCGGTCTCTCAACATATCGGTAATGGATGTTCCGAATTCGCAATGTTCAGTTAAAACAGCAATGTAGTCAGCTATTGTCTCCTCTGGAGGACTATTCCTTGAATTGAACTTGAAGCGCTGCATGGTAACTCAGGGCTTTGGTCTTGGGTGGTTTTGTACAATTTTTATTAACTCATCGAGTCAGCGGTGTTAGGTGACGTGAGGCTGCGGATCAGCCCGTCCGTTTTCTCCCGCATGTGGACAAAAGAATCGCCCTGTTCTTTTCCTCCCCCGCGATGTCATTAGCGGTAAAAAAGAATGCTCGGTATTCGACATACTGAGACCAGTCATCTGAAATGAGGTCGAATGGATCTACACACCTGAACTGCGGCATCGTGAACAACTGCAAGGGGCTGCCCTTCCAATGGCTTCTCAGTTAATGACGAATTCAGGTGTTTGGCTTACCGCGGCTTTCTTGACTGCCGGCGATCAATTTGTGTTTTGCCTTCTGCAGAGTTGTCCTCCCTGGGGTCTCTTATAATTTTCTGTCTGTGGCCATTTTTCTCGTATGCACCACTTTAAATGTATTTTTACAGCTTTAAAAGCAGCCACCTTTTTTATGAACTCGGGCTGTCTCTGCAGCTGTCAGCTTCTCTGTGCTGGGTTTGTGTTTCCCATGCTTTTCGAGTTTTGGTGGGATCCAGGTGATCATTCTTCTCTTTTCTCTTTGTGAAACTTCGTTCCAGTGCAGAATAAAACAGTGATTCCTTCTCCCTTTCCTGGGAGATTCTGCAGAGTTTTCCCCTTTTACTCCGCAGGCTCTTTTGATGTTGGACGCCCTTCACTTTGGGAAACCCAGTGGCCTCCTGGTCCAGTCCTGTCCTTTTTTTGTTTAAATTTAAAACTGCAGTACTGCTTTCTGCTCTGATTGCCATCTATTTGACATCAAAAGTACAGATTCTCTTTCTAATGTTTTGCTCACCCGCCTTGTGGATTCTCACTCAGGGATCTTGCAATTTTTTATCCTCGGTGACAATTTTATGTCTTGAGTCTATGAGTTCACTAGTTGAGTAAACTTGGATTTCACGTCTTCATATGCAGTTGTTAGTTGATGCTCACTATCAATAATGGAGAGAGACCCACATAAGAACAAACTGTGATTGTTTATTGCAACAGAGGCAGAGCACTAAATCCTTGCGTGCTCCCACAACCACCTCCAGCTCTAGACTTACAGTTAACCAGTAGCTCACGCCGTACACTGATTGATCAGTACTGTCACATGGTTAGTCCACTTGCATTCTCTTAAAGGTACATGGTACTCCACTTTACCTCAAAATCCTCCCAAGACCTCCCACCACCCTATCTCTGTAACCTCCTCAGAAAAAACTGCAGTTATATAGATCCTTTCATGACCACCAGATGTCCCAAAGCTCAGTACAGCCAATTAAGTACTTTCGAATTGTGGTCACTGTTGTAAAATAGGAAATGTGGCAGCCAATGTGTGCACAGCAAGCTCCCACAAACAGCAACGTGATAATGACCAGATAATCTGTTTTTTTGTGGTGTTGGGGGATGATATTATCCCCATAGAAGTCTAAAACTTTTCAAAGAGATTTAAATTCCCAGTGACCAAAATCTTCCCATGAGAAGATTTTAAATTTTCAGACTTTTACCCGAACAAACCAACTGAAAGCAGTATTGCCTAACGAATGCATCGCAGACAACTAACTCACTAAACTATAGTACATTATCTCTCCTTTAACTTTTAACCTGACTGAACACCCCACACCACAGTTATACCTAACACCTGGCTATCTGCAGAATCACAGTTTTTACAGGAACTACTCCAACATCACTCTCAGCTTCCACTGGGTTCACTTCTCCCTCTTTTACTGAATTGTAACTTTGAGTGACGGTCAAAAGGTGCTTCTCCGGGTTTCCAGAGAAATTCTGAACTGACTGCCAACACCGAGGCCCCCTCGAGCGATTCCTTCCCCGGCTACACCAGGATGAATCTTCCAGAGTGTTTAGATTGCCACGGGATGCCTGTCCTCAACCACAGTTCTCTCCTGAATTCTGTCTGACAGCCATAGGAAGGACACCCTCTCCCCTCTGCTGACCACCCTGGCTGCAGCGCTTGGTCTCTCTGTGAGACCTGTCTCTCTATCTCTCTCTCTCTCTCGCTCTCTCTTTTTGTCCCAAATCTGTCCAGTCAGCCCCAGCTGCTCTTGCTTTACTTTCAGATGTGATCACTTTGCAGCTTGTGCAGCAAGTCTCAATCTGTTCCCATGGTAACCAAGCCCCTGGCCTGTTGCCGGGCAGAGTTGTACAACTTCCTGCTAACCGCCCTTTCCAAGGTATTCTGTTTTACCTTAAACTACAAAGACGGTTTAAAACGTAACAATTTTACAAACTTCACATTTACAACACACTCCTGACTTGAGCCTTCTCCGCAGTGGGGAGGGTTTGAGTGATCTGGAGGGGAGTTTACCCAGCATCTCAGGAGGAGGCCGGGTTTGATCATCCACTCACTATGTTTAGCTGAAGACTCTTTAACATTGGGTCTTACACTCGTGTGTTGGGCTCCAACATGGTTGAGAATGGAGGTGTTCATGGAGCCACCATCTCCTGTTACTTTACTGCTTGCCAGCAATTCATAGAATAGCATCATAGAAAGTTAATGGCACAAAAGAGGCGACTTGTCCCATTGTGTCTGCACCAGCCAAGAAACAAGCCACCCAGCCTAATCCCACTTTCTAGCATTTGGTCTGTAGCCCTGCAGGTTACAGCACTTGAAATGCATTTCCAGGCACCTTTTAAATGATTCGAGAGTTTCTGCCTCTACTTCCCTTTCAGGCAGTGAGTTCCAGGCAAATACGACCCTCTGAGTAAAAAAAATATTTCCTCATTTCTCCTCTAATCTTTCTACCAATCGCTTTAAATCTATGCTCCCCAGTCACTGACCTCTCTGCTAAAGTAAATAGGCCCTTCCCATCCACTCTTTCCAGGCCCCTCACGATTTTGTACATCTCAATGAAATCTCCCCTCAGGCTCCTCTGTTCCCAGGAGAACAACACCAGCCATTCCAATCTTTCCTCATAGCTGCAATTTTCCAGTCCTGGCAACATCCTCGTAAATCTTCTCTGTACCCTCCCAGTGCAATTATATCCTTTCTGTAATGAGGTGACCTGAACTGCACACATTAAACAAGTTGTGCCTAACTAATGATTTATACAGTTCCAGCATAATCTCCCTGCTGCTATGTTCTATGCATTGGTTAATAAATGAAAGGATTCCATATGCCTTCTGAACCACCTTATCAACTGGCTGCTCACTGACACCCAGTTTGGGTTCTGCCAGGGCCACTCAGCTCCTGACCTCATTACACCCTTGGTTCAAACATGGACAAAAGAGCTGAACTCCAGAGGTGAGGTGAGAGTGACTGCCCTTGACATCAAGGCAACATTTGACCGAGTGTGGCATCAAGGAGCCTGAGCAAAACTGGAGTCAATAGGAATCAGGGGGAAAACTCTCCGCTGGTTGGAGTCATACCTAGCACAAAGGAAGATGGTTGTGGTCGTTGGAGGTCAGTCAACTCAGCTTCAGGACATCACTGCAGGAGTCCCTGAGGATAGTGCCCTCAGCCCAGCCATCTTCAGCTGCTTCATCAATGACCTTCCTTCCATCACAAGGTCAGAAGTGGGGATGTTTGCTGATGATTGCACAATGTTCAGCACCATTCGCGACTTCTCAGATACTGAAGCAGTCTCTGTCCAAATTCAGCAAGACCTGGACAATATCCAGGCTTGGGCTGACAAGTGGCAAGTAACATTCGTGCCACACAAGTGTCAGGCAATGACCATCTCTAACTAAAGAGAGAATCCAACCATCACCCCTTGATGTTCAATGGCATTACCATCGCTGAATTCCCCCACTATCAATATCCTGGGTGTTACCATTGACCAGACACTGAACTGGATTAGCCATAAAAGTACTGTGGCTACAAGAGCAGGTCAGAGGCTAGGAATTGTGCGATGAGTAACTCACTCCCTGACTCCCCAAAGCCTGTCCACCATCTACAAGGCATAAGTCAGGAGTGTGATGGAATACTCCCCACTTGCCTGGATGAGTGCAGCTCCCATGACACTCAAGAAGCTTGACAGGACATCCAGGACAAAGCAGCCCACTTGATTGGTCCATCTACAAGATGCACTGCAGGAATTCACCAAGGCTCCTTCGACAGTATCACCCAAACCCACAACCACTACCATCTAGAAGGACAAGGGCACCAGATAGATGGGAACATCACCACCTGGAGGTTCCCTTCCAAGTCACTCACCATCCTGACTTGGAAACATATCGCTGTTCCTTCACTGTCGCTGGGTCAGAATCCTGGAACTCCCTTCCTAACAGCACCATGGGTAAAGCTACACCACATGGACTGTAGTGGTTCAAGAAGGCAACTCACCACCACCTTCTCAAGGGCAATTAGGGATGGGCAATAAATGTCAGACCAGCCGGTGATGCTCACATCCTGTGGATGAATTTAAAAAAAACCTGTTCTGATACCTTCAGGTATCTGTGGACATTCGCTCCAAGGTCCCTTACTTCCTCTACACCTCTTGGTACACCTTCCATTAGTTGTGCATTCCATTGCCTTGTTTGACCTCCCCAGATGCATTACCTCACACTTCTCTAGGTTGAATTCCATTTCCCACTTTTCTGCCGACCTGAGCATCTTCTCCTTTCTTGACAGCTTGTACACAAGTCTGGACTACAGAGCTTTGCTCTGATCTGTTGAATGTGAGGCTGTTTATCTCTGTTTAATCCTGCCACCCTTGGTGTTTAGCCTGAATGTAACCCTCTGTAGTAAGCTCACTAGTTCAAATCTGCACTCTAAAGTGTACCCAGTGCTGCTCCTGACATGTCTATTTACTGGTTTGATGATAATCATGGAATGAGGGCTGTGCCGGGCTGTGAGATTGTGTTGGAATACAATGCTGCTGCTGCTGCTGATGGCTCACTGCACCTCATGGATACCCAGTTTTGGGATCTGTCCTTAGTCTACTTCCCTAGTGATGATTAACATGGTGAAATACTCATTCATCAGTTGGGAGGGGAGTGGTAGTTTTTCTTGAACTTGTTTGACCTGAAGCTATGAGACTCCATGGAGTCAATATTGAGACTTCCCCACCTGCCAGTGGGATGGAACATACCCAGGGATGGTGACGGAGGAGTCTGGGATGTTTCCAGATTGATACGATTCAGTGACGTGTGACATGAGTACATAGTGAATTTATAGCCTGTTTTACACTCCACCTGACTGTCTTTTGCATTGTCCTCACAGTACCTGGGAAGATGGGGTCCGGGTGGAGGAAAGAAAGTAGCCACGTTATCTGCTCCTGGTCACAATCCAGTGTCTCTGCTAGAAACAGAGGGTGTGTGACAGTCAAGTGAGAAAAAAGAAATATGACTTGCATCTGACCCCCATACAGGGGAATAGCAGACTGGCACTCACTGTGGAACAGTCTCTAACTGAGGAGTCAGCCCTTTCATCAAAGGAGGAGAGGGAGTTGGAGGAAATCATGTTTCCTTTTCCTGTTTTACAGAAGGATTGCACCATACTACACCAGAGAATACAGAGAGGATAGACACCGCAGATAGATCCTGACCATCACCCAAGGAACAATTGCACAACTGTGGGAAGACATCCAATCCCTTCACAGCATTGCTCATCACAGAGAAGGTTGGGCAGTGAAACCATCATCTGGAAATCGGTCAGGTCATGGGAGCTTTGACATATCATCAGATCTGAAACTGGTCAGTGGTGTGGAACCTTCCATCAGAACCAACCTTTCTGAAGGTTCAGCTGTGGGCGATCGGTCAGGGTGAGGCTGGGAAGAAGTGTGAGTGGCTCCAATTGTGGTGAGAGCTTCAATTATTCATCAAGCCTCATGAACCACTGACTCATTCCTACAGGTGAGAGGCTGTTCAAGGGTGAAGTGAGTGAGGAGGCCTCCACAGGCTCATTTTTATCAGCTGTAATACAAGGACAGTTACATGGAAGAGAAGCCGTTCAAGTGTGAGTTGTGTGACAAATCATTTTCGTGCTCATCGCACTTTCGTATTCACCAACGCACTCACACTGGAGAGAAACCATTCACGTGTGAAGTGTGTGACAAATCATTCTCGCAGTCATCGCATCTCCATAGACACAAACGCATTCATACAGGGGAGAAGCTGTTCAGGTGTGACGTGTGTGACAAAGATTTCACACAGTTATCGAACCTCCAGGTCCATCAGACAATCCACACTGGCGAGAAACCCTTCAAGTGTGAGGTTTGTGATAAAGCTTTCCCAACATCCACGAGGTTCCTGATACACCAGAGCACCCACACTGGGGAAAATCCCTTCAGATGTGAGTTGTGTGACCGTGCCTTCACACAGTCATCAGCCCTCGCGCAACACCGACGTATTCACACAGGGGAGAAACCGTTCAAGTGTGAGGTGTGCAACAAATCATTCTCGCGCTCATCTCACTTTCGTGCACACCAACGCACTCACACTGGGGAGAAACCATTTACCTGTGAAGTGTGTAATAAATCATTCTCACGGTCATCGACTCTCCGTGAACACCAACATCTTCACACTGGGGAGAAGCCATTCAAGTGTGAGGTGTGTAATAAGGGATTTGCACAATTATCAGGCCTGGTGAGTCACCGGCGCATTCACACAGGGGAGAAGAAAAGATTCACGTGTGAGGTGTGTAATAAGGACTTTGAACAACTATGGGGCATGTTGGATCACCATCGCATTCACACAGTGAATAAGCCAAGTGAGGTGCGTGACTGAGCCATTGCACTGTGAGTGACACTTGTGAAACACCGAAGCATTCACACTGGGGGGAAGCTGTTCAAGTGTGATGTGTTTAACAAGGGCTTTGCACAATCATCTGGCCTGATGTGTGACTGACGCATTCACACTGGAAAGAAACCGTTCACATACAAAGTGTGTGACAAAACCTTGAGAAACTCATCAAACCTCCTGTAACACCAGCGAATTCACACGAGAGAAACCCTTCAGGTGTGCTGTTTGTGACAAAGCTTTCACCCACTCCTCTGACCTTCTGAAACACCAGCGGATCTACACTAGTGAGAAACCATTCAGATGTGAGGTGTGTGACAAGGCTTTCACACAGTCAGTGTATCTGCTGGTCCATCAACACATTCACACAGGGGAGAAGCCCTATCAGTGTGAGTTCTGTAATAAAGCCTTCACACAGTTGTTGGACCTCCTGGAGCATCAGTGAACCCACATTGGAGACAAACCCTTCCAGTGTGACATGTGTCAGGATTGTTTCACCTACTCCTCTCTCTCACTAGACACTGAGATCTCCACACGGACTTGGAGCCAGGTCACCTGCTTCCATTACACTGAGGGTTGTCTGTGTTGTTTACCCTCCAGTGCTCGCACAGAGGAGCTGTCATTTAAAAGCGTTGTCTATCTCAGCAGTGTCTGTCTCGAATCTCTCCCATCATCAGTCCAATCGTTTCAAGAAGACCAATTTAACCTTTGACCAGATCACCCAACATCACCAGAAGAAGACATCAATATGCATTGAAACTCCTGCTTATATACAGATGTAACTGTGTCTCAGAGGATTCCCTCATCTACAGGGTTTGGAAACAAGGCTGTAGAAGGTGGATATGAGAGAGTGGTTAAACCAGATTGACGGCTACAGAAGCATTGTGGTGAATGGAAGGTCAAAGGACAGAGAGGTAGGAATTAGAAAGTGCTGTCCAACTCACCTGGGGGAAGAGTGTCTTCCAGGAGTGGAAACTAATTGATCCATGGACCCACGTGACCAATGGATCTCTGTAACCATTGGTGGATTTGTATGATGGAAAAGAGCTCTATCCTGTGTCACTAAAGTTCGGTGTCATTTCTGACCATCGGAATTTGGAGCCGGACTAAAATACAGGGATTTTAAAGAAAGTTCTGAGAGAGTTTCCCCTGACGTGAGTGTGTGTGTCAGCAAAGTGAGGCAGCTCTCAGGAGTGGGTATGGGGTAGAACGGGACCCTGCTTTAGTTGGTGATATGAATTATAGACAGATCCTCTTCAGGTGACGGGTGTTTGACTAATACCATGGGTAATGTTTGTACTCTCCTGTCTGGGAGGACTACTATCCTGAGTATGGTGAGGGAGTCGGGTGAGTCCCCTCAGCCCATCATGCCTCGATGTAACAACAGTGTGATACGTTCATCTTACACTCTTCCTAGATTCATTTAATAGTCTGGGAATAGTCTTGAGTCATTTTCAAATGCTTTATTATTTTGGTTGATATAAGCTGAATATTGTGTTGTTATTTGTATGCTGTTTTATCAAACTTCTGTATATATTTATAACTCACAATAAATTCAGTTTGTTTTTGCTAAACCCAAACTACCTGATTTTTCAGCATGGTGTGTTCCTATTCACTGAAACATTCAGGAGCCTACAGCAAGAGTCCTGTACAGAATATATTGGCCAGTCTCCAACAGGAAGCATAACATTTCCCAAAGAAAGAAAGACTTGCATTTATACATCAACTTTCTTGAACACAGGGCATCCAAAAGCAATTCACAGCCAGTTAAATTATTTGAAGTGTAGTCGATGTTGTAATGTAAGAAATGTGGCAGTCAATTTGTGCACGGGATCTTGTTAGGGACTGTTAACATTTGAAGAGAAATGTGAACATCCCGTGATTAGCTGACAGAACTACACCATTAGATTTCACATTTTAAACAAAAACAAACTTCATTTTATATAAAAGGAATAAACAAAGCAAGCATCATGGACAAAACACTGTAGTTTATAATTACTTATGCTATGACCAGAGTTCTGCTTCTTACTTCCCCCAAAGAGTTCCCTTATACAATCCAATAATCTTGAAGGTTCATTCACTTCTTTAGGAACCTAGACAAAGGTATGCCACAGCCCTCTGGAATTCTCTTGGATTCTCTTCAGTGTTCTAGCTATTCTCCTACCATTTGCTTTTTGACTGAGCAACCTCCAGATTTTCTTCAATACCTCACAACTGGAGAGAAACTGTTCACATGCAAAGTGTATGACAAAACCTTCAGAAACTCATCAAACCTTCTGTAACACCAGCGAACTCACATGAGAGAGACCCTTAAGGTGTGACGTTTGTGACAAGGCTTTCACCCACTCTGATCCCCTGAAACACCAGCGGATCTACACTAATAAGAAACCATTCAGATGTGAGGTGTGTGACAAGGCTTTCACATAGTCAGTGTATCTGCTGGTCCATCAACACATTCACACAGGGAAGAAACTCTATCAGTGTGAGCTCTGTAATAAAGCTTTCACACAATTGTTGGACCTCCTGGAACATCTGTGACACAGGAAACAGCTCCTTGTTTGAATTGCTGGCAGAGACCCAACTATCTTTGCACAGCTTCCAAGCTAACTCTGCTGACTGCTTTCTGCCACAAGGCTCTTTGAAGACCACTGTAGATTTCTTCCACTAGCTTCAAACTAGGCAAATCTTCCAGCTGCTTTTCCTTCATAAAATCCAAACTGAGCTGGATTTCCACCTTTATTCCGTGCAGGCCTGACCAACAATCATCTCCTGTTGGGTGTCTCAATCCAGTGAGCTGCAGTCTAAAGCAAAACTGTTCCTGCCTCTGTGAGCAAACACCCAGCTAAATCAAACAAAAGAAAATTCTACCCAACTCTTTGTTTCCATAACCCATGTGATTAATTAATATTGCTAATGGATGTGATTGCCCTCTCTCCATACTCCCTAGGTCCATGAAGAAACCCCTGTGTTCAAAAAGCTGCTTTCAGCATCTTTTCACCTGGAAACTACATACATAATTTAAATACATATCGAAGTAAGGGTAGATCTTTTGGCCCCATTACAAACTTAAAGATGCCCCTCCTCCTGTTTATTGCTTTCACACCTCTACCTCTGACCTTGTAAAATAAACATAGGTTAGCTTTTTTACTGTAATAAACTTCAAGCTTGTTTAAATTGCATTTACATCAGAGGTTTTACCAGTTTCCTAAACAGATGCTCCCATATATATGTTAAACTTTAATTCCTAAAACTAAAAGTTATGCCCTAAAACATGTGAATTATGAACTAGATTTTTGCAACAACAGCCAGCAATGTGATAATGACTGAACAATCTGTTTTTGTAACTTTGATTGTGGGATCCATATTGACCAGAACATCAGGGATAACTCCCCTGCTCTTCTACAACATAGTTACGTGGGATGTTTTACATTCACCTGAGAGGGCAGACAGGGCTTTTTTTAAACTCATCTGAAAGATGGTTCCTCTGTCAGTGCAGCACTCCCTCAGTACGGCACTGGAGTGTCAGCCTCAATGCTCAAGTCTTGGAGTGAAACTTGAACCCACAACCTTCTGACTGAGAGACAACAGTGTGAAGTAAGTCACAACTGACAATAACTTACAATGTTTCTGTTGTATTAAATTCAGTTTCTTAGGGGTTAGGTCCCAAGGCTGTGTACAGAATGCTTTCTCCCCCCTGTAAACTGGCAGCCTGAAAGTTTGGTTTGATTTATATTTTGCATTCACCTGAGAGGGCACCTGAAAGATGGTACCTCTGACAGTGCAGCAGTCCCTCAGTATTGCCCTGGAGTTGTCAGCCTCATTGTGCATCTCCCCCTCCTTCACTTCCATCTCCCCTCCTCATTAATGTCCTCTCCTCTTGTTTGTCCTTGTCACAAAAACACAATAAATAAAATCAGGAGTCGACCATCTGGCCCGTCAAGCCGGCTCCACCATTTAATACAATCATGGCTGAACTTGGGCTTCAAACCCACTTTCCTGCCCATTCCCATATCCCTTAATTCCGCATCTCCCTCTAGCTCCTTGTCATTATCATCTTCCTTCTTCTCATTGTCTCCCTTCTCCTCCTCATCATTATCTCCCTCCTCCTGTTTCTCATAGAATCATTGAATCATAACAACACAGGAGGCCATTCTGCCTGTCATGTTTGTCCTGGCCCTCTGAAGGAGCAATTCACCTAGTGCCACTCCCCTGCCTTTTCACCATATCCCTGCATATTCTTCCATTTCAGATAATGATCCACTTCCCTCTTGGATCCCTTGATGGAACCTGCCTCCACCACCCTCTCAGGCAGTGCATCCCAGATCCTAACCACTCGTTGTAATAAAAGTTTTTCCTCATGTTTCCATTGCTTCTTTTACCAATTATCTTAAATCTGTGCCCTCTGGTTCTTGATCCTTCCGCCAATGGGAACAGTTTCTCTCTATCTTCTCTGTTCAAACCCCTCATGATTTTGAATACCTCCATCAAATCTCCTCTTAACCTTCTCTTCTCGAAGGAGAACAGTCCCAAATTGTCCAATCTATCTACATAACTGAAGTTCCTCATTCCTGGAACTATTCTTGTGAATATTTTCTGCATTCTCTCTATTGCCTTCACATCCATCCTAAAGTGCAGTGCCCAGAACTGGACACAATACTCCAGTTGAGTCTGAAGCAGTGTTTTATTGAGGTTTCACATAACTTCCTTGCTTTTGTACTCTGTGCCCCTATTGATAAAGCCCAGGATGCCGGATTCTTTCTCAACCTGTCCTGCGACCTTCAATGAATTATGCACATTCGCACCCAGGCCCCTCTGCTCCTGCACCCCTTTAGAATTGTGCCCTTTATTTTATATTATCTCTTTGCGTTCTTCCTTCCAAAATAAATCACTTCATACTTCTCTGCATTAAATTTCATCTGCCACTTGTCCAGCCATTCCACCAACCTGTGTCCTTATGAAGTTCTACACTATCCTCCTCAGTTCACAATGCTTCCAAGTTTCTTATTGTCTGCAAATTTTGCAATTGTGCCCTGTACAACAAAGTTTCTGTCATTAATATATATCAGGAAGAGCAGGGGTCCTAACACTGAGCCCCGAAGACTTCCAGATAGAGTGACAATGGGGGCACTTGGGCTCTTTCTCGGGTTACGATCGCCATGGAGACCAATAACTATTAAAGAGAAATTTGAACTTCCAGTTAATTACTAAAAAGATGACACGTCAAGATTTCATGTTTCAAAACTTTACGGCATCAAATGACCAAACAAAAAACACTATTGACTAAACACTATTTTCTTTTGTAGACAACTTATACCTTAAATTCTAGAAATGTTTTACTTATCACACATCGCACTCTCCAGGAAGTTACAGTTCTTAGAACAAACAGTTCACAGTTGCTCCAGCCTCATTTCTAATCCCAGAACTACCTGTCACAATGAGGCTTATACAGTACATTCCTTGCTTTAACACAAAGCTGGGCAAATTTTCCAGTCTCTTTTAACTCTTCACGAGCATGCGTTCTGCATTGTGATGTTTTTGATTCAGCATTTTCTCTGCTTAAGGTACAATGTGGATCTGCTAATGTCTTTGGAGATTGAAGGTTTGGGTGAAAGACTTGTCACAAACATCGCACCTGAAGCATCTTTTCCCCTGTGTGGATCCTGTGGTGTCCCAGGAGGGTCAAAGACATCAGGAAAGCTTTATCGTAAACCTCACACCTGAAGGATTACTCCCTGAGTGCATCCTCTGATGCAGCAAGAGTTTGGATGACCATGAAAATGATTTGTCACACACCTCACACTTGAAAGGTTTCTCCCATGTGAATGTGTTGATGTGCACGGAGGGTCGATGAGGTCGACAATGATTTGTTGTGCATCATGCAGATGAACAGTATCTCTCCTGTGTGAATGTGTTGAAGGGCACAGTGATTAGCTGACTGTTTGAATGCTCGGTCGCACAACTCACACTTGAAGGGTTTCTCACCTGTGTGAATCCTCTGTTGCGTCAGGTGTTTGGAGTATTGGGTGAAAGCCATCCCACAAACCTCACACCTGAATGGTTTCTCCCCAATGTGAATGTGTCAGCGTTTGCGGAGACACTATGATTTCACGAAGGATTTGTCAAACATCTCACATGTAAACAGCTTCTTACCTGTGTGGATGCATTGGTGTTTGCAAAGGAATGATGAGTTTGAGGATGATTTGTTCCACACCTCGCACATGAATGCTTTCTCCCCAGTGTGAATGCATTAGTGTACACAGAGGGTCAATGACTGTGAGAATGATTTGCCGCACACCTCGCATACGAATGGTTTCTCCCCTGTGTGAATGCGCCGGTGAATCACCAAACCTGATGATGTGCAAAGCCCCTGTTACAAACCACACACATGAAAGGCTTTTCCCCAGTGTGGATATCTTGGTGATTCACGAGGGTTGATGACTAAGCGAAGGTCGGTCACACACCTCACACTTGAATGCTTTCTTTTCCATGTAGCTGTCCTTGTGTTAACAGTTGTACAACAGAGGCACTTTTTGTGTTCGGAGATTATATGAGCCTGTGGAGTCCTCTTCACACACCTCATACTTGAGCAGCCTCTCACCTGTACGATTAAATCAGTGGCTCATGAGGTTCCATGAATGATTGAAGCTCTCTCCACACTTGGAGCCCACTCACACTTCTTCCCAGCATCACCCAGACCGATCGCCCACAGCCAAATCTTCGGAAAGGTTGGTTCTGATGGAAGGTTCCACACCACTGACCAGATTCAGATCTGATGATATGTCAAAGCTCCCATGATCCGACTGATATCCAGATGATGGTTTCACTGCCCAACCTTCTCTGTGTTGAGCAATGCTGTGAAGGGACTGGATGTCTTCTCACAGTTGTGCAGTTGTTCCTTGGATGATGGTCAGGATCTATCTGCGGTGTCTATCCTCTCTGTATTCTCTGGTGCAGTACGGTGCAATCCTTCTGTAAAAAGGGAAAAGGAAACATGATTTCCTCCAACTCCCTCTTCTCCTTTGCTGAAGTGGCTGACTCCTCAGTTAGAGACTGTTCCACAGTGAGTGCCAGGCGGCTATTCCCCTGTGTGGGGGACCAGATACAAGTCCTTTCTTTTTCCTCACTTGTCTGTCACACACCCTCTGTTTCCAGCAGGGACACTGGATAGTGACCAGGAGCAGACAACGTGGCTATTTTCTTTCCTCCTCCCAGACACCCATCTTCCCAGCACCATGAGGACAATGGAAAAGACAGTCGGGCGGAGTGTAAAACGGGCTATCAATTCACTGTGAGCTTGAGTCGTGCTGGTGAAAACCAGTTTTACCTTTAGAGTATGTGTTCAATGTAAAAACACTCGGGAAATGTTAATTCAATGGAGATTTTGAAATTTCTGCCCTTGATTACCAAAATTATTTGAAGAAAACACACTGGGCAGCAAGTGCTAGAAGCTAAGGAAAATATTGCTTCAGTGTAGCTGATTGAAGGGTTCTGGTTTATCCTGGGAAATTAGATACACTGCACTCGCTCAGACTGCACATCCCAAATTCACTATCAGTCACAGCCACCACTCCACGGTGCGTTCCCACCACAACTCACCGTCATGGGCGGAGTTTCTGAACAACGCGTGAAAGCAGCTATAACGACACTCATCCCAGATATTACAGAAGGAATATCAAAGAGATATTGTCAGAATGTCTGCAAAACTCCCAGTGTGAATTGTGGTGCAGCTGGGCTACCATCCGAACCATCTGAAATCACAATGTTTAAACAACGTACAGAGCCAAGATGTCTTGATTCAGGTGTATCTGCACCAGACAAGCAAACCATAAAGATGCGCATAGCAATTGGGAATGAAGCTCTACCCAGACTGAACACATCAGGATTCATAGAAGAAGAGCTAAAGGATCACCAGAAGATATGGACTACATTGAATGACCAGTTTAGAATCAAGTTAAACTTCCGTATTCATTTACTAGAGTTCGTGCCATATCACCAGCAGCATAAAGAACTGATTTGTTTGGCAAATGATTTGTGGTGGAGACCAACCAGAAGCAACTGGAGATGATTTAGTGAAAACCATTCACCAGTGCATCGCCAAGATTGCAACATCTCTTGAAAAAAGTCCAGTATTACGAGTGTGAGATTAGGTAGAAGTCAGATAACTTGATGGTGACATCAGGTACACTTAACAGATTGTCTAGCCTAGCAAAAACAGAAGATATATCCTTGAATCTACAGGTTGATTTGATCGACATGGAACTTTAAGATGTTCTCCAAACTGATCTAGTACATTTTGCACAAGATAAGTGTCAGCAGCTACAAGAAGAAACAACGAAAGAGTCTACCTGACAGAAACTGTGGAAAACTATAATTGAGGGATGGTCTGTTTCAATTCAACATTTCCACGAACACGTGAGACCATTTTGACCTTATTGGGATGAGCTAGGCATCTCCCGGGGAGTGATTTTTAAAGGCAGGTAGGTCACCATACCAGAATCTTTGCAACCTGATATTCTCCAACAATTTTATCACTCACACATGGGCCTAGATGGGGTGAGAAGACTCGCAAGAGAGGCAGCCTATTGGCTGGGTATAAACAATGACATTGAACTTGTCGCGAGGCCAGGTCAGCACCAAGAACCACTGATTCCACATGAAGCTCCTGCCCACCCTTGTTCCCAAATCGTTTCTGACCTGTTTCATGTCCATGGCACTGACTTCATCATCATTGTCAGATACTTTTCCAAGTACCCCATTATTAGACAATTGCACAAATGTCAAGCACAACTGTCGTGAACACTCAAAGTGCTATTTTCAGTTTATTCAACATATCTAGAGAGATCATTTCAGATAAAGGTCCCTAATTTATTGGTAAGCCCTTTCAAGAAATGTGTGAGAAGTGGAATATCAACATGTCCTCATTACCCTAGATCTAACAGCCCAGCTGATTGAATGTTTTGCACAGTGAAATCCCAAATTCTCAAGTGTAGACATACCAAGCAAGATCTACACAAGGCACTGTTACACCTCAGAGTGACAACTTTAAGTGTTTCTATTCCATCGCTGGCAGGGCTCACGTTTGGCAGACCAGTGTTTACCAACTTACCTACTCTTACCCATTCTACTCCATGAGAAACTAGAAAACAACTTTTGAAACAGCAAGAGCAGATGACCAACGCGCACAATAAAAATGCAGGCACAGAACTGCCAAGTTTACACTTGGGACAACAAATTTGCATCCGAGATCCCACAGAAGGTACATGGAAACTAGCCAAGGTGAAAAGGATTTGTTCAGAACCAAGGTCCTATGAAGTCATTACACACAGAAGAGCAACAGTGAGGTGTGACCGAGGACAAATCAAATCTGTTCCATCTCCTCAACCACCATGCAGTCCTATTGTATCTAGGACAAAATCCCAAATGCAACCAGGAACATCCAAGAATGAGAGTCCTAGAGATCACTGTGAGAAACTAAAGAGACCCCCCCAGACAAGGTTACCATCACAAAATCCAGGTGTACAACCTTTACTCTTTAGAAACTCAGAAACATCACTTGGATGCAATTATGTAATGGTAACGAAACATGAACATGTATTCTAAATCGTTATACTGCTTTGGAAGAGGGGTAAAGTATCTTTAAAAGAGAAAGGGGCATGTTGTAGTGTGCCTTTAAGAGGATGAACATGTGTCTGTATAATCACTAGAAGGGAAATGATGTGTGTATTGTGTGTTCCAGTTTTAATTTCATTTTTGCCGTAAGCATCAGGACAGAAAACACAGCTCCTAATGTCTCCAAGATCTACACCCATGTAAGACTGTTCTCATGTGCCTAACACTGAATAAATGATCCTGCAATGTGTTAACCAATCCCTTACGCGTGATTGGTGCCTTGTACCTTAGAAAGCAAATAAGCTGAAGGGCTTGTGTGCTGTGTTCTTACAATGAAACATCACTGACTCCTAATCAGGTCAAGAAGACAATCAGATACTCAGTGGTTAGAAAGGCTTCAGCTTCTGATCTACCAGCACAAGCACCTGGAGGTGGGAGGGGGGCGAGGGGGGGTGGGGGGGGGGGAGCCATTCCTAGGGTAGAAATGGAGGGATTTCAATTAGTCTTAGCATCTCTGGTCTATGGAGGGGGAGAATCAGCCAGGAATCCCGTTCCTCATCAGTGACCCCAGCTGGGAAGTCGGGGAGGGCAGGATGTGTCTCGGCTGTGACAGTCTCCATTGTCTCACAACATTCACTGTCTGGATCTACACATGCTGAATGGCCACTCAAACAGAGCACTAGAGGCCAATCAATGTCCACAGTCTGTACTCCAGGTCAGTACCTTGAGGATTGGAGGGAATGTGAGACGGAAAGAGGGCATCAACCCTTCAACAACAACTTTATACAGCACCTTTAATATAATAAAACATCCCAAGATGTTTCATACAGACATAATCAGATAAAAATTAACACTGAGACAAAGAAGAAGATATGAGGAGTGGATGTCACTGTGTCTCTGGGAGGATTTCCTCAGCCACAGGAAGTAGGTGATTCAGGAGAATGTGTGTCAAGATTGTCCATGCTCTGTACAAGAGGAAAATACCTCAATAGTTTCCACAGCGTGATTTATCTCCCTTCTGGAAGATTGTCACATTCCTGAAGTTGGGAGGCATTCCTTTTCTTCTAAATTCATAGGATGAGTTCATGGAGTCTTGATGTGAGCAGAAGTCCACCAGCTTTGAAGACCTCAGCTGGAATACCATTGGGACCACAGGCTTTGCTGTTTTTCATCTGTTTGATTGCTTGTTGCAGATCTCCCATCGATGGTGACTCACCCATGGAATCTACCACAGGGATTCCACCACATCTCTGTCAAACTGAGACAGCAACTGCAATAAGTGAGGTTTTATTCAGATGCGACAATGACAACTTCAAATCCCCACCTGATCTGCTGCTCAAAGTCATCTCCATTTCACCGGTCAGTTTCCCAAGCTTCAGGAAACTCATGTTACTCCAGAAATAAGAACATAAGAACTAGGAGCAGGAGTAGGCAATTCAGCCCCTTGAGCCTGCCCCGCCATTCATTACGATCATGGCTGATCTCATTTCGGCCTCAACTCCAATTCCCAGCCCTCTCCCCATAACCTTTCAACCCGTTACTAATTAAAAATCTGTCTATCTCCTCCTTAAATTTATTCAGCGTCCCAGCATCCACTGCACTCTGAGGTAGTCAATTCCACAGATTCACGACCCTTTGAGAAAAGTAATTCCTCCTCATCTCTGATTTAAATCTACCCCACCCCTTAGCCTAAAACTATGGCCTCTCATTCTAGAATGTCCCAGAAGTGGAAACATCCGCTCCACCTCTAATTTGTCTACCCCCTTTAGCACTTTATATACCTCAATTAGATCTCCTCTCATCCTTCTAAACTGTAGCGAGTACAGGCCTAAACTGCTCAATCTCGCCTCATAAAACAAACCCTGCATCTCTGGAATCAATCTAGTGAACCTCCTCTGAACCGCCTCCAGTGCAACTACATCCTTCATCAAGTAAGGGGACCAAAACTGTGCACAGTACTCCAGGTGCAGTCTCACCAATGCCTTGTACATTGGAACAAAACTTCTCTATTTTTATACTCCATTTCTTTAGCAATAAATGCCAAAATTCCATTTGCCTTCCTTATTACCTGCTTTACCTGCATACTAGCTTTCAGCGATTCATGCATGAGGACACCCAGATCCCTCTGCACTGAAGCATTCTGAAGTTTCTCTCCATTTAAATAATAAGTCGCCTTTTTATTCTTCCGACCAAAATGGATAACCTCACACTTATCCACGTTAAACTCCATCTGCCAAATTTTGGCCCATTCACCTAACCTGTCCATATCCATTTGTAAATTTCTTATTTCTTCATTGCAACTTACTTTCCCACCTATTTTGGTGTCGTCTGCAAATTTAGCTATAGTACCTTCTATCCCTGAATCTGTCATTAATATAGATTGTAAATAGTTGGGGCCCAAGGACCGAACCCTGTGGCACCCCACTAGTTACAGCTTGCCATCCAGAAAAAGACCCATTTATCCTGACTGTCTGCTTTCTGTTGGTTAGTCAATCCTCTATCCAAGCTAATATATTACCCCTAACTCCGTGTGATCTTATCTTATGTATTAATCTTTTGTGTGGCACTTTATCAAAGGCCTTCTGGAAGTCCAGATATATTACATCTACAAGATCCCCATTAATCCATTTTGCTTGTCACATCTTCAAAGAAGCTTAACAAATTAGTCAAACACGATTTACTCTTCATAAAACCATGCTGACTCTGATGGATTGCATTTTGACTTTCCAAATGCCCCATTACTACTTCCTTCATAATGGAGTCCAACAATTTCCCAATGACAGATGTTAAACTAACTAGTCTCTAGTTTACTACTTTCTGTCTCCCCCCCCTTTTTGAATAAGGGCGTAATGTTAGCATTTTTCCAATTCGCTGGAACCTTTCCAGAATCCAGGGAATTTTGGAATATTATAGCCAATGCATCCACTATCTCCGCTGCCACCTCCTTTAAGACCCTGGGATGTAGGCCATCAGGTCCTGGGGACTTGTCACCCTTTAATATCAATAGTTTGCTCAGTACTTTTTCTCTAGTGATGGTGATTGTTCTAAGTTCCTCCTCTATATCCTCTGCACTCCTGTTACTGTTGGGGTGGTACTAGTGTCCTCCACTGTGAAAACTGAGATAAAATATTGATTAAGCATCACTGCCATTTCTGCGTTCCCCACTATTAACTCCCAAAAAATACTTGGATTGACTGTGATCTGTATGCTGGATATTGAGTGTGTTTATTGGAAGCCTTTCCCTTCTGATTCACAGGCTGAGTTTTGTTGATGGGTCATTACTGAATATGAGAAGGTGAGGTGTAATTATCTGGGAGGTGCAGAGTGTCTGAGGATTTTTACTGATTTCCTATTGTTGAGTTCTGCATGTGTGTGTTGGGAGCTGGTTATTACCCTGTGGACTGTGAATGGTCAGTTCTGTCTGTGTGTTGGGATCTGGATGTTTCCTGTCTTTTCAAATCTCCAAGTCCTCCCACCCCCACACACCCACCACCACCACCCCCCCCCACCCCCCCGCCACCACCCCCCATCTCTGTCACCTCCTCAGAAAAAAATAGTAAAAGAAAGACTTGCATTTATATAGAGCCATTCACAACCACTAGATGTCCCAAAGCTCTTTGCAGAAATAAATTTATTTTGAAGTCTGGTCGCTGTAATAATGTAGGAAATGTGGCAGCGATTGTGTGTACAGCAAGCTCCCACAAACAGCAATGTGATAATGTCCAGATTATCTGTTTCTGACTGGTGTTGATTGAGGGATTAATGTTGGCTAGGACACCTGGATTTACTCCCATGTTTTCCTTCAAAATAGTGGAAGGGCCCTCCATTTCACATTCCACCTGAAAGATGGTACCTCTGACAGCACAGTGTTCCCTCAGTACTGCCCTGGAGTGTCAGCCTCAGTGTTCAACTCCTGGAGTGGGACTTGAACCCACAACCTTCTGACTCTAAGATGATAGTTCCCCTTCCTGAGCCAAGGTGACAATCAACTCAGCCCTACAACCCTGTAAGACCTCTGCTCCCCTTCAATTTTAATCTCTTGAGCATCTGCGATTTTAATTGTTCCACCATTGGTGGCCATGCCTTCAGCTGCCTGGGCCCTGAGCGCTGGAATTCCCTCCCTAAACCTCTCCGTATCTCTACTGTTTATACGTTCTGTAACACAGCCCTTAAAATCTACTTTTTCAACCAGGTTTTTGGTCATCTGTACTAATGTTACCTTATGTGCCTCAGTGTCAAGTATTGCTAACACCCTTGCATGCACCCTGGGTGTGGAACAATGTTAAAGGTACTATATAAATGCAAGTTGTTGTTGTGTAATGTTGTGTAAGAGGTCAGAAAGTGGGCATGCATTCAGTAGGAGCAGCGTGATTCCCCTCATGGTTCACTATCCTACTGACTCTCACTGTGAAGCAGTCTCCCAGTGAGGGGGCAGACTCATTGTAAAGGGAGATCGGGTTGTAACCTATAACTGGCAGCAGAGCCTCCTGGACTCAACGTTGAGCTCAACAATTTCAGACTGTAAACTCAGGCCCCCATTTTGTTTCCTTTTCTTTGTTTCCCTTGTTTTTTTTCCTTTCAGTTAACTGCTCACCAGCTCTTGGGAATCTTTTGTTTCTTGGTGTCTTTTCTTGCCCCATCAACATTTTCTTTGGCCCTGGGGGACTAACGTTTCTGTCAGTCAATTTCTCCTGTCTTCCAACCTTTCACAGACCTTCCTTTTGTCCTTGTCCCACCCATCTCTTGCTCAAAACATATTACATCTCTCAACTTTTCCCAGTTCTGATGAAAGGTCTCAGACCTGAAACCTGAACTCTGTTTCCCTCTCTACACAGATGTTGCCAGATCTGCTGAATTTTTTCCAGCATTCTCTGTTTTTAGTTTAGTTTTCCAGCGGTTTCAGTATTCTGCTGCTTGGTTGAGAATGGAGGTGTTCATGGAGCCGCCTTCTCTTACTTAACTGCTTGTCCACAACCTTGACTAGAAGTGACAGGACTACAGAGCTTTGCTCTGATGTGTTGGTTCTGGGGCTGTTTAACTCTGTTTATTATCTGTTACTCTTGGTGTTTCAGCTGCATGTTGACCTCTGTATGTTCAAGAAGTTCAAACCTGGACTCTAAGGTATACCCAGTGCTGCTCCTGACATGTCGATCTACTGGTTTGATGATAATCATGGAATGAGGGCTGTGCTGGGCTGTGAGATTGTGATGGAATACAATCCTGCTGCTGCTGATGGCTCACTGCACCTCATGGATGGATACCCAGTTTTCTTAGCTTCTCACACTTCCTGCCCAGTGTGTTTTTGTAATAACTTGGTATCCAACAGGTTTCTTGTTAGAAACAGTAAACTTTATTTACAGAGCTCATGAAGAAGCTACATGCTTGAACCAGATCCACGACTAGAAAGCTCCGCCCTAAGATTACCCGCGCTTAGGGCTGATTCACCTGTGATCCCCAAGACTGTATGAATGGTTTTACTTACAATCACTACATTCCTCCCCTTTAATATTGTTTTACATATCTTAGTTACAAGAATATCTTAATCCATAACATAGACAAATATAGACAGTTCATGCGATTGTAGATTAAGTCTCTGAGGCAGTTTTCTGATTCGGTTAGAGCAATGTAGCTCTACAACTTGAGATTCTTCGACTGGATCAACTTGATCAGGAACTGCGGCATCAGGGGCATCCTTAGACAATGGCAGTTCAGAATTATTTACTTCAACAGAGACATTAGGTATGTTTATTCTATGTCGATCTGGCACCTCAGGGATCAAAGGTTTGACTTCATTTTCAGGTGGAGTAACTGATTGTTGGAATATCTCTCTATTTCTTTGATGATCCACATATTTCTGAATGATCCGGTTTTCCACTTCCACTTGTTATGACAAAGGTCCTGTTTCAGAGACAATTAAACCAGGAACCCATCTAGGTCCGGTTACAAAATTTTGCACAAAAGCTGCCACAGTAAATTCTTGACCTTCACTGTGGACATCATGATTTCCTTTCTGACTACTCTGGTACTTCTCTCCCTTCCCCTCTAAGTTAGGGAACACTAGACTCAGCCTTTTATTAGTAATTCGGAAGGTGTTGAACCCGTAGCTACGTGAGGCAATAGTTGAGAAGGAATCGTGAAATTTATGTTTCTAACGTTCCTTCAGATAATTTCTTCATTCCTGTTTTAAAAGTTTATACTGCTCTTTCTGCTATCCCATTGGATGAGGGATGATATGGTGCTGTTTTAATATGTTTAATCCCGTTTAAGCTCATGAATCTCTGGCATTCTGAACTAACGAAAGCAGCACTGTTATTCAAAACAATGACTTCCGGTCGGCCATGAACACTAAAACATTGGTGCAACTTTTCAATAGTTGCACAGGATGTTGATGATCTAACTTCATACACATCCATCCACTTAGAATGCATGTCGACGATCACTAAAAACATGGTACCTAAAAATGGATCTACATAGTCTATATGTAGCCTAACCCAGGGCGACCAGGCCACTCCCATGGATGCAGTGGAGCTGAAACAGGTAACTTCTGAGGTGGCTGACACTGGAGACAGTATTTAACCATTTTTTCTATATCACTGGCTCGAGGCAAGGAATGGGAAGGGTGCAATAACATTGATTGGTGTAGTATATAGACCACCAACTAGTGGCAAGAATGTGGAGAAACAAATTTGCAAAGAAATTACAGAGAGGTGCAAGAGTTATAGAGTAATCATATTGGGGGACTTTGATTATCCAAATATAGACTGGGATAGGAATCGTAAGAGAGGAGGAAACTAGAAGAACTTACAATTGAGAGGAAGGAGGTGTTGGAAAGGCTATCTTTACTTAAAATAGATAAGGTACCAGGACTGGATGAGATGCATCCAAGGGTACTGAGGTAAGTGAGAGTGGAAATTGCAGAGGCACTAGTGCTAATCTTCCAATCTTCCTTAGACACAAGGGAGGTGCCAGAGGACTGGCGAACTGTGAATGTTACACTCTTGTTCAAAAGGGGTGCAAAGATAAAGCTGGCAACTACAGGTCAGTCAGTTTGTCCTCAGTGGTAGGGAAACTTCTGGAAACTATTGTACAGGATAAAATCAATAATCACCTTGAGAAGTTCAAGATAATTAAGGAAAGCCAGTATGGATTCATCAAGGGAAAATCAAATTAAACTAACTTGCTAGAGTTTTTTGAGGAGGTAACAGGTTGGTAAAGGAAACGCTGTTGATGTGGTGCATATGGATTTTCAAAAGGCATTTGATACAATGCCACACAACAGACTCGTGAGCAAAACTCTAGGTCATGGAGTAAAAGGGAAAGTTGGAACTTAGGTAAAAAAATTGGCTGAGTGACAGGAAGCTAGAGAGTGGTGATAAATGGTTGTTTTTCGTCAGATTGGAGGAAGGTTTGCGGTGGAGTTCCTCAGGGGTCAGTGTTGAGACCTTTGCTCTTCCTGATATATATTAATGACCTAGACTGGGTGTGCAGGGCATGATTTCAAAATTTGCAGATGATACAAAGATTGGAAATGTTGTCAGCTGTGATGGGAATAGTCTTGAACTTTAAAAGGACATAGACATGTTGGTGGATTGGGCAGACAAGTGGCAGATGAAGTTCAATGCAGAGAAGTGTGAGGTGATTCGTTTTGGCAGGAAAGATATGGTGAGACAGTGTAAAATAAAGGGAGAACCTCTGAAGGAGGTGCAGGAACAGAGGGACCTCGGTGTATATGTACATAGGTCATTGAAGATGGCAGGGCATGTTGAGAGGGCAGTGAATAAAGCATATAGCATCTTAGGCTTCATTAATAGGGGCATTGAGTACAAGAGCAAGGAGGTCATGTTGAACTTGTACAAGACGCTAGCTAGGTCTCATCTGGAGTACTGTGTCCAGTTCTGGGCGCCATACTTGAGGAAGGATGTGAAGGCATTGGAGAGAGTACAGAGGAGGTTCACAAGAATGATTCCCGGGATGAGAACTGTAGCTACAAGGATAGATTGGAGAGGTTGGAACTGTTTTCCTTTGATAAAGGAGGGCTGAGAGGAGACTTGACAGAAGTATTCAAGATCCTGAGGGGTATGGACAGGGTAAATAGTGAGAAATTATTCACATTCAAGAGAACATCAAGAACTAGAGGGCACAATTCAGAATAATAGGCAGAAGGAGTAAATGTGACGTGAGGAAAAATTTTTTCACCCAGAGGGTGGTTGGAATCTGGAACAAATTTCCTGAAAGGCAGAACAAAAACAGAATTACCTGGAAAAACTCAGCAGGTCTGGCAGCATCGGTGGAGAAGAAAAGAGCTGACGTTTCGAGTCCAACATGACCCTTCAACAGAACGGTTCTGTTGAAGGGTCATGTTGGACTCGAAACGTCAGCTCTTTTCTTCTCCACCGATGCTGCCAGACCTGCTGAGTTTTTTCAGATAATTCTGTTTTTGTTTTGGATTTCCAGCATCTGCAGTGGCTTTTGGCTTTTTGTTTTTATTCCTGAAAGGCAGGTTCGATTGAGCTATTCAAAAAGATATTGGATTACTACCTGAAAAGAGAGAATGTGCAAGGTTACAGGGATAAGGCAGGGGAATGGAACTAAGTGGAACACTCTTTCAGAGAGCCAGTGTGGACTTGTTGAGCTGAGTGGCCTCCTTCTGCACTGTAAAGTTACTGTGATACTGTCTATACCTGGTCTCCAGGTATAGCTTCGTGCACACATCTTCATTTTCGAAATGTCTGGAAGCGCACTGTGAAGCTCTGCCAAGAGTGGTTCTCTTCCTTGTGAAGGGACGACGACTCTTGCTCCCAGAACAAGATTCCATCTTGACAGCTTAATTCAGTTTTATGGGCTTAGAATGGTTTTAACTCTTCGGAGACTTGTGCATTCGACCATCCTTGCAATATCTGTTCTCGGACTCTTGATAAAATTGGATCCTGGTTTGTCCAATTCTTTATCTGCTTCACACAGACTGGTGAGGAGTCCAGGAAATTTAACACAAATATAACTTCTTAAGGGACTGGAGCATGTATAATGCTATCTGGCAAAGGAAGGCATTTGCTATATGCACATCTGGATGGTACATTAAAGTGTACTCATATGTCAACAAAATCAAAGCCCATCTTTGAATTCTGGCAGAGGCTATCGAGGGGATTGTTTTATCTTCACTGAATAAACCCATTAGTGGCTTGTGATCTGACGCTATGGTAAAATGTCGGCCATGCAAATCTTGATGGAACTTCTTTACTCCAAGTATAACGGATAAGCCTTTTTCAAATTGTGAGTAAACCTTCTCAGCTGCAGAGAGGGTTCTGGAGACATATCCTATTGGCCTTTCAGAACCAGCTTCCACTTTGTGTGACAAACCACACCATAGGGAGATGCATCACAGGTTAATATTAATTCTTTTGATGGATCATAATGTACTAGCAGACACTATGGGTGCAATAGCTTCTTGACTTTTATGAAGGCTTCTTCTTGTTACACTTTCCATGACCATCTATGGTTCTTCTTCAATGGCTCATGTCCAGTTTGGTGTAGGATTTTCCTCCAGCAGGCTTAGCATACAGATCTTCACTCCTCGGGATAGGTCTAATTAAGTAGCCTTGTTCACAGTTAATTTGTAGTCTCTGCAAATGTAAATAATTTTGTCTGGTTTCATCACAGGGACTATGGGTGCTACCCATTCTGAAAATTGGACTGGCTGGATTATTCCTGACTTCTCTAAGCGGCACAATTCTGCATCCACCTTCTTTAGGGTGTAAGGCACAGGTCTGGTCTTAAAGAACCAGGGTGCTACCTCCGAATCTACGTATATTTTTGCTTCCAGGCCTTTTATCTTTCCCAATTCATCACGGAATACACTGTCATACATGTTTACCAGCTCAGGAATTCCTCCTGTTCTAAGTTGAAAAATTTCTGACCAGTTGAGCTTAATTTCTTTTCACCAATTGCGGCCCAGAAGGCTGGGTCCTTCACCTGTTACAACAATCACTGGCAGCTGGGCTGTCTGTTGCCTATAGGATACAGGTACAGAGGCGATGCCTTTCACCTGTATTGCTTCTCCAGTGTACATCTTCAGCTGAGTCATAGTTTGCTCCAGATTCAGGGGCTGGGTACCTTTGCTTAGGTATTTAAAGATGTGTTGTCCCACCACTGCAGTCGATGCTCCTGTGTCAACCTCCATGACTACAGGCTTCCCATTTACTTGAAGGGCGACGGTGATTGGTTCAGTTTTCACTGCCTTGACACTGTAAAGGGAATAGATAACAGTATCAGCAGCTTCTGGTTCATTTATACTGTGCACTTCAATCATCTTGGTCTGTTGCCTGATTGGCTGCCTTTGCATTGCTCTATAACATGCCCTCTTTTGTGACAGTAGTGGCATTCTGTCTCTTTAAACCTGCAGGTTTCCGGTACATGGTTACCCCCACATTGATAACAAATTAATTTCTGAATCTCAGGCAAGATGTTTCCAGTATTCCTTTTTGTTTTTCGATTGGTAAGGACTGTTTCCCGCTTCACTGTTGTCTCCCTAGTTTTTTGTGCCACGCCCTGTGGTAAGTTCCCACCCCAACTGAAGAAAGGTGCCATGTTACACACGCTGCAAAGCCTGCGAGTGCCTCTCAGCACTCTCCATTGTTAGCACTGCTTCCATGGCACGCTTCAGATCAATATTAACTCCTGCAAGTAAACGGCGCTGAATGGCCTCATCTTGTCCACCGCAAACCAAACAATCTCGCAACACGTCATTGGGAGTATCTCTGAAGTCGCAGTGCTCAGTTAACTGTATTAACTTTGTGATTAACTCTCCCAGGGCCTTCATATAGAGTTGAACTTGAATCTTTGCATTATCACCGATGGCTTAGGCTGAAAATGTGTCTTCAGGAGGCCTATTAGCTTGTTAAAAGATTTGGAATTGGGCACATACGGAGATATCAGACTACGGATGAGGTTAGATGTCTTGCTCCCGCAGATACTTAGAAGAATTGTTCTCTGTTTCTCCTCCGCTGTTATTTCATTCACCACAAAGTAGAAACTTAGGCACTGTATGTGGACTCCAGTCTTCCATGGACGAGTCGTACGGATCGATTCTGCCGGAGTGGCATGACTGGTGAGTATTCTTTTCTTTATTCCCTTAAAAAGTGAAATACTCGCATTCAGGAGGTGAGGCGCAGCGTCAGAGCTAGTTATCCTTGTCACCAATTGTATAACTTGGTGTACCCGACAGGTTTCTTGTTAGAAACAGTAAACTTTATTTACAGAGCTCATGAAGAAGCTACTAACTTGAACCAGATCCACAACTAGAAAGCCCCGCCCCTAAGATTATCTGCACTTTGGGCTGATTTGTTTTTAAAGTCACATGATCCCCAAGACTGTATGAAAGGTTTTATTTACAATCAATAATTTGCAAATTATTCTTTAAATAATTTTGGAAAACAAGGGGAGAAATTTCAAAATCTCCATCGAATTAACATTTCTCCTGATAGTTTTGTATATTAAACACACATTCTACATGTAAAACTGATCTACACCAATACGTCCTGAGTTCATAGTGAATTGATAGCCCGTTTTACACTCCGCCCGACTGTCTTTTCCATTGTCCTCACGGTGCCTGGGAAGATGGGGGTCTGGGCGGAGGAAAGAAAGTAGCCACGTTGTCTGCTCATGGTCACTGTCTAGTGACCCTGCTGAACAGAGGGTATGTGACAGTCAAGTGAGGAAAAAGAAAGGATTTGTATCTGATCCCCCACACAGGGGAATAGCAGACTGGCACTCACTGTGGAACAGTCTTTAACTGAGGAGTCAGTCCCTTCAGCAAAGGAAGAGAGGGAGTTGGAGAAAATCATGTTTCCTTTTCCTGTTTTACAGAAGGATTGCACTGTACTACACCAGTGAATACAGAGAGGACAGACACCATATATAGATCCTGTCCATCACCTAAGGAACAACTGCACAACTGTAGGAAGACATCCAGTCCCTTCACAGAGAAGGCTGGGCAGTGAAACCATCATCTGGAAATCGTTCAGGTCAGGGTAGCTTTGACATATCATCAGATCTGAAACTGGTCAGTGGTGTGGAACCTTCCATCAGAACCAACCTTTCCGAAGGTTTGGCTGTGGGCGATCGGTCAGGGTGAGGCTGGGAAGAAGTGTGAGTGGCTCCAAGTGTGGTGAGAGTTTCAATCATTCATCAAGCCTCATGAACCACTGACTCATTCCTACAGGTAAGAGGCTGTTCAATTGTGAGGGGGGGCTGCACAGGCTCATAAGATCACCTAACACACAAGGTGCATCTGTTGTACCTCCTGTAACACAAGAGCAGCTTCATGGAAGAGAAATGATTCAAGTGTGAGGTGTGTGACTGAGCCTTCACAAAGTCATGGGGGCTTGAGCAACATCGACGCATTCACACCAGGGAGAAACTGTTTACATGTGAGGTGTGTGACAAATCCTTTGCGTGGTCATCGAATCTCTGTGTACACAGATGTCTTCAGGAAGGTGAAAATCTGTTCACATGCAAAGTGTGCAGCAAATCATTCACACAGTGCTGGACCCTCCGTGTGCATCTGCGCATTCACACAGCAGAGAAACCATTCACGTGTGAGGTGTGTGACAAATCATTCAGGCAGTCATCGTACCTCTGTGAACACGAGCACATTCACACAGGGGAGAAACCTTTCACCTGCAAGGTGTGCGACAAACCATTCTCACTGTTAAAGAACCTCCATGCACATCAACGCATTCACACAGGGAAGGAAGCAGTCAAGCGTGAGGTTTGTGACAAAGTCTTCATGCAGTTAAGGAGCCTCCAACTACATTGGACAATCCACACAGGTGACAAACTCTTCAAATGTGAGTTTTGCAATAAAGCTTTTGCAACATCTTCGACCCTCCTGATACACCAGAGGATTCACACGGGGGAGAAACCCTATAAGTGTGAATTTTGTAGATGATTTTCCCCCAAACCTCTGATCTCTGGATGCATCAGAGGATTCACACAGGGAAAAAACCTTTCAAGTGTGAGGTATGCAACCGTGCCTTCACGCAGTCATTGACACTCGTGAAACACTGACGCAGTCACACTGGGGAGAAGCCGTGTGAAAAACTGTTCTTGGAATGATTGCACCTCCACAGACACCAAAGCATTCACACAGGAGAGAAACCGTTTCCATGTAAGATGTCCTTCCCAAGGTCATCGGATCTCCTGTTCCATCAGAGGATCCACAAGGGAAGTGAGCCTTCAATTGTGAGCTTAGCGTAGGGAAAGCTGTGCTCTAACTGCAAGAAGCTGAACCACTTTGCACACACGCACTTTGTCAGATCAAATAAGAAATTGTAAATCACATTCTTGGAACAGCCGAAAAGGATTTTGATGAAAGAAGGAATGAGTTGTTGGCACAAAAAGAAGGCATTTTGAAACTGTTATCTCAGAAAGAGAATTTAAAATGTCTGAGTCTGGAAAATGAATTTAGAAATGAGAATGTGCCTACAGCTAAAGAAGGAGGAGACAATTTAACTATGGACTTAACTGAGACATTCTTTGTGGAGTTTGAAGATGAGAAAGCTACAGATATGGAGACCAGTGAGGCTCAACAGCTGAAATCAGCAGGGACTGTTTTAAAGAATGAGCTTGAAAATTTACCTGCGAATAAGAATGAAAAATCTTCTTTTGCAGACGGAACTTTGAATATCTGTGTTTCCCATTACAGCAACAGTTTTAGGTGGGTGAAGGAGGGGGATGGGGGTGAAGGAGGGGGGATGGGGGGCAAAGGGGGGCAGATAAGGGGGTGAAGGAGGGGGGGTGGAGGTGAAGGAGGGGGGATAGGGGTGAAGGAGGGGGTTATGGGGGGGGGTGAAGGGGGGATGGGGAGGTGAAGGAAGGGGGATGGGGGGGTGAAGGAAGGGGGGGTGGGGTGAAGGGGGGATGGAGGGTGAGGGGGATGGGGGACTGAAGGGGGGGAGATGGGATGGGGGGGTGAAGGAGGGGGGATGGGGGAGAGTGAAGGAGGGGGGATGAGGGAGAGTGAAGGAGGGGGCAGGGGTGAGTGAAGGAGGGGGGATGCGGGGGTGAAGGAGGGGGGATGGGGTGGGGTGAAGGAAGGGGGATGGGAGGATGAAGGAGGGGGTTGCAGGGGTGAAGGAGGGGGGATGGGGTGGGGTGAAGGAGGGGAGGATGCGGGGGTGAAGGAGGGGGGATGGGGGAGAGTGAAGGAGGGGGGATGAGGGAGAGTGAAGGAGGGGGCGGGGGGAGTGAAGGAGGGGGGATGAGGGAGAGTGAAGGAGGGGGCAGGGGGGAGTGAAGGAGGGGGGATGAGGGAGAGTGAAGGAGGGGGCAGGGGGGAGTGAAGGAGGGGGGATGCGGGGGTGAAGGAGGGGGGATGGGAGGGTGAAGGAGGGGGTTGCAGGGGTGAAGGAGGGGGGATGGGGTGGGGTGAAGGAGGGGGGATGGGAGGGTGAAGGAAGGGGGGGTGGGGTGGGGTGAAGGAGGGGAGGATGCGGGGGTGAAGGAGGGGTTGTGCGAGGGTGAAGGAGGGGGGGATGCAGTAGAGGGGTTTAAATGGCTGCCATAGGTCAGAGAATGATTTGTTGCAGACTTCACATGTGAATGGTTTCTCCCCTGTGTGAATGCGTTTGAGTATTTGGAGATTTGATGAATGTGTGAATGATTTGTCACACACCTCACACCTGAATGGCTTCTTTCCTGAGTGAATCCTCTGGTGCCTCAGGAGCATGGAGGCATGGGTGAAAATTGTCTCACAGACGTCATACCTGAGGAGTTTCTCCCCTACGTGAATCTGATGATGTGTCAAGGCCTGGGCATTTAGTCTTCACCAGTATGTAATTATCAAGGGGGTGCATTGCATGGAAATCTTGCATTTCCTGCAGTTTGGTCCAAAATTCTGGGTTGCTATGCCGAGTTTTAAGTGTCAGCAGTTCTTTAAACAAAACCTGTTTCTCCCCTGGGCTGAATGGTACGTGCTTAACTTTCTCCATAACCCTCTCAATCTCTTCATCCTCCCCCTATTCCTCAGCCCCCTTTCTCCCTTCGGGTTTCAATTCGCTTTTCCTGACTTGACTTTTCCTAACTGTTATTGCCATAGGGGCCATGGGATTCAATGGGCACAGTGGGGCGGTTGGTTCATATGAGGGCGGAACTCCCTCAGCTCCTTCATAGGTTTCTCCTTCAGAGCTTTGTCCCTCTTGATCAGTGTCACTGCAGGTTGCTGCTGCCACTGTTCTGATCTGTCCTGGATCTGACTTTGTTTCTCTCCCTCTAATCGACTGGAATTTAATATTAACCCCTCTGCACAACTGTAGGTACAGTGTGATAATAACCATCATCCCTTTCTTTTCCTCATCCTTTTTTTGCTCTTTTTTGTTCTCCGGTGGTTCCCTGTGGGTTCCACCCCTCCTTCTGCATTTTAGTGATTAATTTTGACTGTTGCTCTGCGATGAACCTCGTAATGGAGTCCACGGTTCCCCAGTCGAGTTCCATGGCGCTATTTTGTTTCCCTGATGGCATTCGATTCCTATTTTTTCATCTATCTCTGCGCAATACGTTTGCACGGTCCTAACAACTTAGTTATCTGAGGTATATGTATATGCGGTTTAACAGGGGTCCGGCCTTCCTGCGCGACTTCGGCTAAGGTTATATTTCAAACCCTAACCATGCCAGCATGGCTCCGCCTCCTCTTCTCAACTGGGTAACGGTCTGGCCTTCCTGCACGGCTTTGGCCCCGCTAGCCTGCCTGCACGGCTCCGCCTATTACCCCTAAGCAGCTGTGGACATATTCACACAAGCGAGAAACCATTCACGTGTGAGGTGTGTGAAAAATCATTCTTACCGTCAACAGAGCTCCGTGTCCATCAACGCATTCGCACTGAGAAGAAGCCATTCACATGCGAGGTGTGTACAAATCATTCTCGCAGTCTTAAACCCTCCGTGTACACCAATGCATTCACATGGGAGTAACAGTTGAAGTGTGAGGTAACTGACAAACCCTTCGCAAAGCTTTCGAAGCTCCTGGCCCAACAGAGGATCAGGATCAATGGATGTTCAGTGATATTGGGGCACAGAACAAGAAGCAGCTTTCACTCACATCAAACAACTAGTGACGACAACGCCAGTGCTGAGGTACGATGATGTCAATGATGAAGTCACCCTGCAGAGAGATGCCAGTGAAACAGGACTTGGAACAACCCTCATGCAGCAAGGACAACCAGTTGTGTTTGTATCCAGAGCATTAACACAAACTGAACAATGCTATGCACAGATTGAGAAAGAGAGCCTGTCTGTTGTCTTTGCTTGTGAGCATTTCAACCAGTACCTGCTTGGGAGAGAGAAATTGATGGTGCAGACTGACTACAAGCCACTTCAAAGCATCTTTTTCAAACCACTTCCATCTGCTCCAAATTTGCAAAGGATATTACTCCATTTGCAGAGATATCATTTCAAAGTGAGGACCTGGATGCTTTAAAGATTATGTGTGCAATGCATGTGTAGGGACAGATAAAATTGGAACATAGTAGCATCACGGTGAAGCAGCCTGGGAAGAGCGTCCTGCAGTCAGCATCGTGGTGAATCTCTCTGGGAAGAGCGTCCTGCAGTCAGCATCGCGGTGAAGCAGTCTGGGAAGAGCCTCCTGCAGTCAGCAGCGTGGTGAAGCAGTCTGGGAAGAGTGTCTGTGGTGGCCTATACAAATAGGGAACCCACTTAGTACTAAAAGGGTTAATGGAGAAATTGAATTAAATGCCTAGGCCTAAGAGAACAATACTGAAACCTTGAAGAACAATACCATCTTGTCTGACTACTGTTGTAGGATGAGCCCTGAGACATTCCATGTTGTTCTTTCTCAGGCCGAATGTAATCAAAATTGTGATAACCAAGTGTGTAGGCATCGTACCTGTTGTGGTGGGAATGGAAATTAACTAAAACATGGATTGATCAACTAACGTATGCAAATAAGCGGATTGAGATGTGCAAAATTTACTGATTGGTTGTAAAATGCTTTTAAGCAAGTGTTTGTGTATTCTGCTTTGAGATGGTAAAATAGCTCTCAGTGTATTGTTCTCCCTTGTGCACAAGTAACAAATGGGGTTTCTACGTACGAAATGAGGCCTTAGTGTGATTAATCTCCGACAGTTTCTTGGAGGTTCCACCGAGATGACTAACCCCTGGGGTTGAGTCACGGAGCACCAGCATTAGGACCTCGCAGTTCAAGGACTCCTCAATCTGCGGCAGCCCCATTTGGGCTTCTGGGGTTCGTTGACCTGCGATCTGCCTTCGCCTGCCTGTGGCTGACTCTTAGGGTAAGCCATCTATTTAATTAATTAGGAGATTAGTCTGGCCAGTAATTTAGTGTACTCGGGGTTCGAGTCCCTGGAGTTGAAATGTAGAAGTAGTAGTATACCCAGGGGTTCGAGTCCCCTGGAGTTGAAATGTAGTAGTAGTAGTATACGCAGGAGTTCGAGACCCCTGGGGTTGAAAAGTAGTAGCAGTATACCCAGGGGTTCGAGTCCTCTGGAGTTGAAAAGTAGTAGTAGTATACCCAGGGGTTCGAGTCCCCTGGAGTTGAAAAGTAGTAGTAGTATACCCAGGGGTTCGAGTCCCCTGGAGTTGAAAAGTAGTAGTAGTAGTATACCCAGGGGTGTGAGTCCCCTGGAGTTGAAAAGTAGTAGTAGTATACCCAGGGGTTCGAGTCCCCTGGAGTTGAAAAGTAGTAGTATACCCAGGGGTTTGAGTCCCCTGGAGTTGAAAAGTAATAGTAGTATAACCAGGGGTTTGAGTCCTCTGGAGTTGAAAAGTAGTAGTAGTATACCCAGGGGTTCGAGTCCCCTGGAGTTGAAAAGTAGTAGTATTATGCCCAGGGGTTCGAGTCCCCTGGAGTTGAAAAGTAGTAGTAGTATGCCCAGGGGTTCGGGTCCCCTGAAGTTGAAAAGTAGTAGTAGTATACCAAGGGGTTCGAGTCCCCTGGAGTTGAAGATTTAGTTTCTGTGTGTATTTTTGTGTGTATTATTAAATGAAAATGGGAAATATGCCATCAAAGAAACCCCAGGTTCCCCCTTTGAAGGGAACCCCAAATGCTTATATATATATGTCCATTACGGTCCTGAAATTGTCCAATATGTTTCTGATTGGGTTAAATGGACTCAAGGTATCGGAGAGAGCTTCCCACCAGATGGAACTTTTAATCGGGACAGAATTGAGCGCATAATATGTTTTAAGGGAGGTAGATAGTCCGCTACTGAATTTTCTGTAACTTTAAAAAAAATGAATTGATCTAAGTTACAAGGGCTGTTTGTGCTGAAGAGAGAGAGAGAGGGTACCCCTAGGGGGTTAATGAGCAATTGACAAGCAGCAGCAGAGAAAATGTGAGCTTTTATCAGTTTGAAGGTCCCTATAGGTGGAGCCTTCAAGATCCCTTTATTCCCTCCACTGCTACTTGAAGCTTCATTTAGAGTTTAAGTTCAATATTATAGGAGTATCGATACATACCTTTATCTATGTGTTTGTTTGTGTGCAATGAAGCATTTGTATGTGAGCTTTAATGTGTTTTCTTCCCTGAATTGTCTTTTGTGTGTGTAGTTGAGCACTTTAGAGTCGAAAGCCCCATATTAGATTAAAGGAAAAGTTTATTCAAACATTCCAAAGTTTTGAGTATAAGGTTTGAGTTGAGATTTTTGGCAAAAATCATAATTTGAAGGTAGTGTAAAGATAAAACAGGGCTTGCCTTTGTTTGAGATGAACCATCCCTTGCAGACTAGTAGGGAATAACCCTCATCATCAGCTTCCAAGCTGATTGGGATTAATACATACGAGTTAGTGTTCTAAAATTCTGAGAAAAAAAATTACTTGAAATTCAGAAAGATTCTAGGGAAACCAAAAGACATAAACACAAGGTCTAGGTGGTTCCAATGGATAAAAAAGGGTTTCTTATGAAGAGATGAGTTAAATATTAAAGGAAATCTGCATCCCAACAGCACTGTAATTTGAATTTGGGACAGTCTTGAGATGTAAAGTGCAGTGTAATTTAACAGGTTACTTTGAATAACGAGGATGCTATCTAAGATAAAGAATGTGTCGATAAACATACGGAAATTATAACTTGGATACAAATCATTACACATGAAAAAGAGGTTTTAATTTTGATAGTGTAAATTACAGTTCTTACAAAGTTTAAAAATTTGAGGTTTGGTTCTTGATAAATTTCTCAAAAGGGAATTTTCATTTTAAAAGGTTTGACAACAATTGGCACTAATTCAAATGACAACAATTGGCACTAATTCAAATGCTGCAAGCTTTTGTATTTGTAAATTCTGTTCCCAAAATATGAAGCTAAACTTAAGACCTTGACAAAGTTTGGCAGAAATCCAATTTTTGGCCGAGTTAATGAATCCGGGATAATTCTAAAAGAAAAGGGTCAGACACAATTTAGTGGGTTACTTTTGAGACAATAAAATGTTTGAGAAGAAGATAAGGAAGCAAATTTTATTTTATTTATTTTAAAGTCTCTCCAGGCAACCTGAACAAGATAAGGTGGTAGCTGTTGCATGTGTAAAATGGTATGAGGCAAGTAGGAGAATGGGTTAGGGAAAGAGGACATAATGTACAAACTGTTTTAAGGGAAATGAATTTGATAATCTGGCCATCAACTGAGGCATTGGAACTGCCTAAAGAGTAAGGAAACATTTTAAACAATCAAGGCAATAGAGAAACTGACTTCAAGAGAATCAAGATGATCGTGGTCAGAAAAAAAAACCGTAGAGGTAAAATTATTCAGTGTCTGTAGTTGAGGCAATTGAAGGGCAAGGAGAAATAATACTTAACAATTTACTACAAGATAGATACAGGTAAAGGGAAAACTGGGAAAAGGCTAAATAGATGTATTACTGATTATATTAATGTGCCTGCGAGCTACAAAAAGTAAGACCACAGGATTAACACCTTGATGACAGACAGAGTTAAGCGGTTCCCAGAGAGAACTATCACTGGAAGTGAAGATACTGAGCCATTGAAAGATAGTATAAGAAGGTGCATTGTAGAGTTGTGTTGGCAGTTTAAGGAATTGAGGTCTGACATGAGACAGCAGCAGGAGAGAGTAAACTGGAAGGAGTGGGGGTGCCTACCCAGATGGATTCAGATCAGGTAACTCATTTCACAGGGAGAGTCATTAAAGAAGTGTGTAATCTTATGGAGATTAAACAGAAATTCCATATTCCTTACCATCCCCAGAGTCCAGGGATGGTGGAAAGGAAGAACTGAACTTTTAAAAAAAACATCAATCAAGAGACAGGGAACAGCTTGGCTACCCAAGCAGGACCGCTGGCTTCACCCCATTTGAAATGATAACAGGAAGGGCCAGGCATTATAGTAGGAGGTGTAGGGTCACTGAAAGGAAAAATACAGGACAATGTAAGGGAATTAAATAGGCAATTACATGAGTTGAGAGAGGAAGTTAGAGACTGACAGATGATTAAGGATATGGAAACAGGCAAATCCAAAGAGCAACAACGGACCCCCCCAAGTGGGGAATAAGGTGATGGTCAGGGTGAGCTTGGAGCGAACAGGCACGGACCATAGGAGGTAATTACGTCAGGTGATACATGCGCACTTGTAGATATGAGAACGAGAGCCGATGTTAATGTCTCCACAGATCTACGATCCTGGTTGTGGGCGTATCAGTACTGGCAACAAGGTCGGGGATCATTGCTGCTCATCCCGCACTGCAGGAGGAACTTTGGTACAGCACGGACAGTGCCGAATGCGACACGCAACGGGGAACGATAAATGTAACAGTAGGAGAACAAGTGCTTTCAAATTGTAGTAAGGGTTTGTTTCAGATCGGGCATGGGAGGTCCGCCACTACCCAGCCACCTCCCACCTCTACTTTCACAGTCCGAGTAGAGATAATTGAAGCCCCTCAAACCACACCGACTGATCCATCTTGTCCAACTATGCATCCAGGACTGACGAATGGTTTGGTACTGGTTAATCAGAAGTTTTGTATGATGATGTACACCATGAGCTGGTACCCGTAGTCTTGAATGTATCCGGTGTCGTCCTGCCCCAGTGGTGCTCAACCCATACCCAAGCACTCCATACGGCTCTGACGCGCCAATTGATGACTGAAGCAGTTGTTCAATGGCGAGATGCGATCAGGCTTGGAAGGGAACCGCGTTAAGCGCAGCCTGATAAATGATGCCTCTACGATATTCGATATAGGGACATCATTGGTTAATCCAAAGCCTGGCTACCGTGCTCGGAAGTCATGCGGGGACTATCAATAAATTAATTGAAATAGGGAAAGATATTTCAGACGAAGCGAGCAGAAATGATGTATGCAACACCTATGGATCTTGGGCACTGGAACAAACCCGAGAAAATTTAAGACAGATTAAAGAAGGGGTAGTTCCTTTATGGGTAACTAATGAGCATTTATTGAATCTCTCATGACACAAGAATCATGACTTGACCGGTTGCCAGCTCAGAGGTTTAACACGTGTATATAGAATGAATGTTGAATGTATAGTAAATAGTAATATGCTAATAGGCATTGTATTAGTAATACCTGTCATACCTATGTCTATTGCATAACCCAGGCAAGACGCCCACAGTGACTGCTGGTATGGGACCCCAGCCATGGGGCCCGTTTGTACACCTACAAATGGACTTTATACAAATGCCTAAATGTATGGGATATAATTATGGTTTAGTTATAGAATGTTTGTTCTCGCGATGGGTGGAGGCGTATCCCACCCGTCGAAATGATGCTGTTATTGTTGCAAAATTGTTGTTACGTGAATACATACCCAGGTTTGCGATACCAGAGATTTTATCAAGTGATAATGGGCCTCATTTTACCGCTAAAGTGATAAAGGAACTGTTGAGGGCCTTACAATGCATCATCACCTTTCCTGCACATACAACCCCCAGTCTACTGGGGCGGTGGAAAGACAAAACGGTATTCTGAAAAATAAACTAGCTAAGTTGTGTGAAGAAACTGGTTTGAAATGGCCTGAAGCTCTACCCTTGGCGCTCATTACTATGCGCTCTCATCCTAACTGTACCACCTCCCTTTCCCTTCATGAAGTTGTAATGGGACGTCCTATGCGCGTCCCAGTGGCCTCACCCTTGTCTGCTAGGGAAATGGACATCCACGCTATGAATGAGGGAATGATTACATACTGTATAGTGCTCACTAATTCTCTCAAAAGCTTGCATATACAGGTAGTAAAAGCTCAGAAAAATCCCACCATTGAAGATTGCCATCAATACCAGCCTGGGGACCTAGTCCTGGTAAAGACATTCAGGAGAAAGAACTGTTTGGAACCTCGATGGGAAGGGCCTTTCCAAGTCCTGCTCACCACCCATACAGCCGTGAAGGTTGAAGGACGTCCCTTGTGGATCCACACATCGCACGTCAAGCGAACGCTGACCTCAGGCGGAAGTGCTTGTGCAAGAACTTTAACTGAGCCGTCAGAATGCTGACTCTGATTTGGATCCTGTCCTGCGTGGTCATTGCGGGAGCATGGAATACCAATTCTGCGGTTCAACGAATGCAGGCCGTAGCCTCTCAAGTTAATCGGACTAAATGGTGGATTTGTACTCATTTTCCTGTTAACCCCTCCTCCCCTGAGATGCATTTTCTGGCTTTCCCCTCAGATTCCGCATGGTCTCTAGGTAATACAGGGGCCCTCATTCAGCAAACGCACATTTGGAGACGGGAGCCCACCTTTGTGGTTGTTAAGGGGGAGGCCTGGCTATACGTCAGGAGAAATTATACCAAGGGTAGCACTCGGGTGGGTGGGTTGCATTTGGGTTCCTGTGCCTACCTTGCTGATGGCAAGCCAGTTATCTATTCCCTCCCTCTCCTCAGAAATCAGGATTCCACTGAGGATGAAGCCCGGCGGTTAGGATATAGAGAACTTGGCTTAGGGTGGTGGATTGTCCTTGTAGAACTAAAGGGGGGAAGTGTGGTGGCCTAGACAAATAGGGAACCCATTTAGTACTAAAAGGGTTAATGGAGAAATTGAATTAAATGCCTAGGCCTTAGAGAAAAATACTGCAACCTTGAAGAACAATACCATCTTGTCTGACTACTGTTGTAGGATGAGCCCTGAGACATTCCATGTTGTTCTTTCTCAGGCCGAATGTAATCAAAGTTGTGATAACCAAGTGCGTAGGCACTGCACCTGTTGTGGTGGGAATGGAAATTAACTAAAACAAGATTGGTCAGTTAACATATGCAAATAAGCGGATTGAGATGTGCAAAATTTACTGATTGGTTGTAAAATGCTTTTAAGCAAGTGTTTGTGTATTCTGCTTTGAGACAGTACAATAGCTCTCGTTGTATTGTTCTCCCTTGTGCACAAGTAAAAAATGGGGTTTCTACGTACGAAATGATGCCTTGATGTGATTAATCTCCGACATGTCCTGCAGTCAGCAACGCGGTGAAGCAGTCTGGGAAGAGCCTCCTGCAGTCAGCAACGCGGTGAAGCAGTCTGGGAAGAGCGTCCTGCAGTCAGCATCGCGGTGAAGCAGTCTGGGTTTGGTAGGAGAATAAATGCTTTAATATGGGTTTAAAGATTGTATCCATAAATGTGCGTAGCATTAAATCTACTACGCGATGTGTTGCGACCTTGGACTACCTTGCCAAGGTCAAAGCTGACCTGTTGTTTCTGCAGGAGTGTGCGATACCGCACCTCAGCTCCTACAGGCAATGGTCACGATGGTGGTCCCACGGGCCATCGATCTGGTCGGGCGGAAACGACTCTCGTTCCTCCGGCCTGGGTATTCTGCTGCGGGGAGGCAACTTCACCGTCTCCGAGGTCAAGGAGGTGGTGGGCGGGCGACTCCTGGTAGCAGACGTAATGTACAAGAACGCTCCACTCCGGTTAATTAACGTGTACGGCCCGGCACAAGGGGCTGAGCGGCTGGAGGTTTTTCAGCAGCTCCCACTGCTGCTGGCGACCTCCAGGCCGGTCATTCTGGGCGGGGACTTCAACTGCATCATCGATGCGGCTGGACGATCCGGCAGGGCCGGAAGCAGATTGGACGCTACGTCCAGATCCCTGATGGAAACAGTTAAGGATGCCAAGCTGCACGACGTCTTCAGCAACCCTGCAGACGGAGCGCAGCGTAGATACACCTGGTCGCGGCCAGACGGGTCCATTCGTTCCAGGATAGACTTCCTGTTTGTGTCCCGTGCATTCACAGTCAGATCCACCGAGGTCAAGCCGGTGTTCTTCTCTGACCACTGCCTCCTACTGGCGGACTGCCACTTGGAGGAAGACCTGAGGGTGGGCAGGGGGGCATGGAAGCTAAATGTGCAACTGCTGACCCCAGAGAACATTGAGGAGCTCAAGAGGGATTACAAAGGTTGGAGAACCGTGAAACCCCTCTTTGAGTCCCTGACACACTGGTGGGAAGTGATCAAGGGAAGCATCAAGAGGTTTTTCATCCTCAAAGGCACCCAGAAAGCTAGAAAGGAACAGAGGGAAATGTCCCGACTCCAGGAAAAGATGCAGAATCTGCTCCGGCTGCGGTCGATGGGGGTCGATGTCAAGGAGGAGCTCCAAGAGGTGAAGGGCCAGCAAGCCTCGCACTTTGCCTCGGAGGCCTCCAAGATCATCTTCCGTTCCAGAGTCCGCTCCGTGGAGCAGGATGAGACGTGCTCACGTTTCTTCTTCCAAAAGGTACACAGAGAGCGCTCTGTGATCAGCAGCCTGAAGGAAGAAGACGGCTCAGTAAAGTCATCACGGTCCGACATTCTGAGGATCAGCAAATCCTTTTATGCCGGACTGTATGACGTGAAGCCCACGGACAGCACGGCCTCCCAGTCCTTCCTGTCCTCTATCACGGAGGTCCTAGACCACAGTACTCGGGAGAGCCTAGACAAACCGCTAACCCCTGACGAACTGACTAAGGCCCTCGAGTCCTTCGAGAAGAGTAAAACCCCCGGAAGCGACGGCCTGCCGGCGGAGTTGTATTCGGCTCTGTGGGACTTGATCGGCCCAGACCTGCTAGAAGTGTACGAGAGTATGCTCCTGGCCGGCAGCATGTCAGAATCCATGAGGAAAGGCATCATCACCCTCATCTACAAGCACAAGGGGGAAAGGGAGGAAATTAGAAATTGGCGACCCATTTCACTGTTGAATATGGACTATAAGATTCTGTCCAAGGTCATCGCCAACCGGGTCAAATCCACTCTGGAATTGGTGATTCACCCTGACCAGACCTGCTCTGTGCCAGGCAGGAAGATCTCTGACAGCCTGGCGCTGCTCAGGGATACGATTGCCTATGTACAGGACAGGGGTGTGGATACCTGCCTCATCAGCTTGGATCAGGAGAAGGCCTTTGACAGAATATCGCACACCTACATGGGGGATGTGCTCTCCAAAATGGGGTTTGGGGAGGGAATTCGAAATTGGATCCAACTGCTCTACACTAACATCAGTAGCGCAGTCTCAATCAATGGGTGGGAAACAGATAGCTTTCCGATTAAATCTGGAGTCAGGCAGGGCTGCCCTCTCTCGCCTGTCCTTTTTGTGTGCTGCATAGAACCCTTTGCCGAGTCCATCAGGAAGGATCCGGGCATAAGAGGAGTGACGATCCCAGGCAGTGGAGGCACTCAGGTAAAAGCCTCCCTGTACATGGACGACGTCGCCGTCTTCTGCTCGGATCCGCTGTCGGTGCGCAGACTGATGCACGTCTGCGACCAGTTCGAACTGGCCTCGGGAGCCAAGGTAAATCGTGGGAAGAGCGAGGCCATGTTCTTTGGGAAGTGGGCTGACCGATCCTTTGTCCCCTTCACTGTCAGGGCTGACGGCCTGAAGGTGCTGGGGATATGGTTCGGAGGGACCGGGGCATGCGTTAGAAACTGGAAGGAGCGAGTGGCTATGGTGAAAAGGAAACTGGGCATGTGGGAGCGACGCTCCCTCTCCATTGCGGGTAAGAACCTGGTCATCAGGTGTGAGGTACTCTCGCTGTTGCTGTACGTGGCGCAGGTCTGGCCCATTCCACACTCCTGCGCGATGGCGATCACTCGAGCCATCTTCCGCTTTATCTGGAGGTCGAAAATGGATCGTGTCTGCAGGGACGCGATGTACAAGCCTCTAGATAAAGGGGGAAAAAACGTGCCCAACATCGCCCTCATACTGATGGCCACCTTTGTGTGCGGCTGCATCAAGCGGTGCGTAGACCCTCAGTACGCAAACACCAAGTGTCACTACGTGCTGAGGTTCTACCTGTCCCCGGTGTTGCGAAGGATGGGTCTGGCCACGCTGCCGCGGAACGCTCCAAGTAGTTGGACCGTGCCGTACCACCTGTCCCTGGTGGAAAAATTTATGCAGAAAAACACCTTTGACCACAAGTCCATCAGGCAGTGGTCAGCACGTAACGTCCTAGAGGCCCTGAGGGATAAGGAGAGGGTGGACCCTGTGGGATGGTTCCCCGAGCAGACTGTCAAAGTCATTTGGCAGAATGCCTCATCGCCAGAACTTTCCAACAAGCACCAAGACGTAGCTTGGCTGGTGGTGAGAAAGGCCCTCCCCGTCAGATCCTTCCTACACGCCAGGAGTCTCACCCCCTCTGCACGATGCCCTCGAGGTGGCTGTGGTGGGGAAGAGACCGTTGTTCACCTCCTTGTGGATTGTGCCTTTGCAAAGAAAGTCTGGAGAGAGATGCAGTGGTTGCTGTCGAGGTTCATCCCGAGCAGTTCTGTGACACAGGACTCTGTGCTCTACGGGCTGTTCCCAGGGACACACACCGAGACAAACATCGACTGCAGCTGGAGGATCATCAACTCGGTGAAAGACGCGCTTTGGTCTGCCCGAAACTTGTTGGTCTTCCAGCACAAAGAGTTGTCCCCGACCGATTGTTGCGGACTGGCACAATCCAAAGTCCAGGACTACGTGCTGAGGGACGCACTAAAGCTTGGGGCAGCTGCCGCAAAGGCGCAATGGGGAAGGGTCGCTGTCTAAGACCTTTCTACCACAGCGCACCGAGAGACTGGGAACTGTTTAGAGCCCCTCGGGCTGTACAGATCAAAATGAAAGGCTGTAAATGACTGTAATATTGTTTGTACTGATGCACCTGGTGATACATTTTGTAAAAGTTTAACCTGGATTGTACCCTTGTAATGTTGTTTTTGAAATGGTTTTGAATGTGATTGAAGATTTTTATGAATAAAGTATATTTTTACAAAAAAAAAAAAAAAAGTCTGGGAAGAGCATCCTGCAGTCAGCATTGCGGTGAAGCAGTCTGGGAAGAGTGTCCTGCAGTCAGCATCATGGTGAAGCAGTATGGGAAGAGCGTCCTGCAGTCAGCATCGCTGTGCAGCAGCCTGGGAAGAGAGTCCTGCAGTCAGCATCGCGGTGAAGCAGTCTGGGAAGAGAGTCCTGCAGTCAGCAGCGCGGTGAAGCAGTCTGGGAAGAGCCTCCTGCAGTCAGCAGCGCGGTGAAGCAGTCTGGGAAGAGCGTCCTGCAGTCAGCATCGCGGTGAAGCAGTCTGGGAAGAGCATCCTGCAGTCAGCATTGCGGTGAAGCAGTCTGGGAAGAGTGTCCTGCAGTCAGCATCATGGTGAAGCAGTATGGGAAGAGCGTCCTGCAGTCAGCATCGCTGTGCAGCAGCCTGGGAAGAGAGTCCTGCAGTCAGCATCGCGGTGAAGCAGTCTGGGAAGAGAGTCCTGCAGTCAGCATCGCGGTGAAGCAGTCTGGGAAGAGAGTCCTGCAGTCAGCATCGTGGTGAAGCAGTCTGGGAAGAGCGTCCTGCAGTCAGCATCGTGGTGAAGCAGTCTGGGAAGAGCGTCCTGCATTCAGCATCGCAGTGCAACAGCCTGTGAAGAGAGTCCTGCAGTCAGCATCGCGGTGAAGCAGTCTGGGAAGAGCATCCTGTGGTCAGCATCGCTGTGCAGCAGTCTGGGAAGAGTGTCCTGAAGTCAACAGTGCGGTGAAACAGCCCAGGAAGAGCGTCCTGCAGTCAGCATCGCGGTGAAGGAGTCTGGGAAGAGTGTCCCGCAGTCAGCATCGCGGTGAAGCAGTCTGGGAAGAGCCTCCTGCAGTCAGCAGCGCAGTGAAGCAGTCTGGGAAGAGGGTCCCGCAGTCAGCAGCGCGGTGAAGCAGTCTGGGAAGAGCGTCCCGCAGTCAGCAGCGTGGTGAAGCTGTCTGGGAAGAGCGTCCCGCAGTCAGCAGCGCGGTGAAGCAGTCTGGGAAGAGTGTCCCGCATTCAGCAGCGCGGTGAAGCAGTCTGTGAAGAGTGTCCTGCAGTCAGCATCGCGATGAAGCAGTCTGGGAAGAGCGTCCTGCAGTCAGCATCGCGCTAAAGAAGTCTGGGAAGAGTGTCCCACAGTCAGCATCGCCCTGAAGCAGTCAGGGAAGAGCGTCCCGAAGTCAGCATCGCGGTGAAGCAGTCTGGGAAGAGCCTCCTGCAGTCAGCAGCGCAGTGAAGCAGTCTGGGAAGAGGGTCCCGCAGTCAGCAGCGCGGTGAAGCTGTCTGGGAAGAGCGTCCCGCAGTCAGCAGCGCGGTGAAGCAGTCTGGGAAGAGTGTCCCGCATTCAGCATCGCGGTGAAGCAGTCTGGGAAGAGCATCCTGTGGTCAGCATCGCTGTGCAGCACCCTGGGAAGAGCGTCCTGCAGTCAGCATCGCAGTGAAGCAGTCTGGGCAGACCGTCCTGCAGTCAGCATCATGGTGAAGCAGTCTGGGAAGAGCGTCCTGCAGTCAGCATCGCTGTGCAGCAGCCTGGGAAGAGAGTCCTGCAGACAGCATCGCAGTGAAGCAGTCTGGGAAGAGCATCCTGTGGTCAGCATCGCGGTGAAGGAGTCTGGGAAGAGTGTCTTGCAGTTAGCATCGCGGTGAAGCAGTCTGGGAAGAGCGTCCCGCAGTCAACATCGCGGTGAAGCAGTCTGGGCAGAGTGTCCCGCAGTCAGCATCGCGATGAAACAGTCTGGGAAGAGCGTCCTGCAGTCAGCATTGTGCTGAAGGAGTCTGGGAAGAGCGTCCCACAGTCAGCAGTGCGGTGAAGCAGTCTGGGCAGAGCGTCCTGCAGTCAGCAGCGCGGTGAAGCAGTCTGGGAAGAATGTCCTGCATTTAGCATCGTGGTGAAGCAGTCTGGGAAGAGTGTCCTGCAGTTAGCATCGCGGTGAAGCAGTCTGGGAAGTGTGTCCCGCAGTCAGTTCTTGTTGAAAATAACAAGAGTGACATCATAAGATAGTGCGAGAGAGCGGCGGAGAGATTAGAACCAGCGGGGAAGCTTCAAAAAATGGCGTCAGCACCAAGGTGAGAGCTGATGGGTGAGAAGTGGGTCAGTGTTTTTCTGCAGTTTAAAATAGATTAAGCTAAGGAAAGCTAAGAGTTCTAGTTTTTATTTAAAATATATAAATAATTTAACTTTTTTTTTACTGTATTTAACTTAAAGTAAGTGTGTTTTTTCAACTAGAGGCATGGCAGGGCAGCTCAGTCCTGTGTTATGTACTACCTGCAACATGTGGGAAGTCCTCGACGCTCCTTGCGCTCTGACCGACCATGTGTGCGGGAAGTGCCACCAGCTGCAGCTACCTAGTTTCGGAGGTTGAGCAGCAGCTGGAGGCACTGAGGTGCATCCACAAGGCTGAGAATTTCATGGATAGCACGTTTTTAGACGTGGTTACCCCACAGCTTATGGAAGTGCAGACAGAGAGGGAATGGGTGACCATCAGTCAGAAGAAAGGTGCCAGGCAGGTTGTCAGGAAATCCCCAGGGTGCATCTCGCTCGAGAACTGTTTTTCTGTGTTAGAAAATAGTGAGAGTGACGGTTCCTCTGGGGAGCGCAGCCTCGCTCATGGCACTGAGTGGCTCAACTGCATAGTGGGGGAGGAAAAAGAGGGGAAGAGCAATAGTGGTAGGAGGCTCGATAGTAAGGGGAACAGACAGTCGTTTCTGTGGCCACAGACGTGACTCCAGGATTGTATGTTGCCTCCCTAGTGCCAGGATCAAGGAAGTCACTGAACGGCTGCAGGGCATTCTAAAGTGGGAGGGCAATCAGACAGAGATCGTGGTACATATTGGTACCAATGAGATAGGTAGAAAAAGGGATGAGGTCCTGCAAGCAGAATTTAGGGAGCTAAGAAGCAGATTAAGAAACAGGACCTCAAAGGTAGTAATCTCTGGATTGGTGCCATGCTTTAGTGAGCATAGAAATAGGAGGTTAGTCCAGATGAATGCCAGGCTGGAGAGATGGTGCAGGAGGGAGAGCTTTAGATTTCTGGGACATTGGGGCCGTTTCTGGGGCAGTGGGAACTGTACAAGGAGGATGGGTTGCACCTGAACTAGAATGGGACCAACATCCTTTCGGGGAGGTTTGCTAGTGCTTTTGGGGAGGGTATAAACTAACTTGGCAGGGGGGTGGGATCCTGAGAGGAGGTTCAACAAGGGGAAATGCACAGCCAAAATTAGAAGAAAGAGCAAGTGAGTCTGGAAGGCATAGAAATTATAGGCCAGTTAAGGCACAAGGGAGTTTGATAAGGTTGGATGGTATTTATTTTAATGCAAGGAGTCTGACAAATAAGGCAGATGAGTTGAGGGCACAAATTAACATACGGAAGTATGATGTCATTGCTGTCACAGAGACATGGTTGAGAGAGGGTCAGGACTGGCAGCTCAATATTCCAGGATACAGGGCCTTCAGGCGAGACAGAGAAGGAGGTAAAAGAGGAGGGGGTATCGCAATATTGATCAAGGAATCAATTACAGCAGTGAGGAGGGATGACATCTTAGAAGGCTGCGCAAATGAAGCCATATGGGTAGAACTTAAAAACAAAAAAGGAGCAATCACATTGCTGGGAGTGTACTACTATAGGCCCCCAAACAGTCAGAGAGAAATAGTAGAGCAGATATGTTGGCAAATTTCAGAGAAGTGTAAAAATAATGGGGTAGTAATAGTGGGGGATTTCAACTTCCCCAACATTAACTGGGTTAGTCATAGTGTTTAGATAGGTTTAGAGGGAGCAGAATTCTTAAAATGCATCCAGGAGAGCCTTTTAAGCCAGTACGTAGAAGGCCCCATAAGGTCCTGGACTTAATTTTAGGGAATGAAGCCGGGTAAGTGGTAGAGGTATCAGTGGGGGAACATTTTGCAGATAGTGATCATAACTCCGTTAGATTCAAGGTTGTTATTGGAAAAGGACAAGGATGGGCCACAAATCAGAGTTCTAAATTGGGGGAAGGCTGATTTTAATAAGATTAGATATGATTTGGCCAGAGTGGACTGGGAGCAGCTACTTTTAGGTAAATCTGCGTCAGAGCAGTGGGACTCATTCAAGATGGAAATAGGGAGAGTACAGGGCCAACATATTCCAGTAAAGACAAAGGGTGGGACCAACAAATCCAGGGAACACTGGATGTCGAGGGATATACAGGATTGGATAAAGAGAAAAAGGGAGGCTTATGGCAGATACTGAGGGCTCAAAACAGCGGAAGCCCTAGAGGAGTATAGAATATGTAGGGGGGAAACTTAAAAAGGAAATTAGGAGAGCAAAAAGAGGGCATGAAAAAACATTGGCAGGTAAAATAAAGGAAAATCCAAAGTTAGTTTGCAAGTACATTAAGAGTAAGCGGATAACTAGGGAAAGAGTAGGGCCCATTAAGGGCCATAGTGGTAATTTGTGTGTGGAGCCGGAAGATGTAGGTAGGGTTCTAAATGAATTCTTCGTGTCGGTGTTCACAAATGAGAGGGACGACGTGGGTATGGAAATTAGGCAGAAGGACAGTGATATAATTAAAGAAATTAGAAAAGAAAGGGAGGAGGTTCTAAGTGGTCTGGCAGGCTTAAAAGTAGATAAATGTCCAGGCCCAGATGAAATGTATCCCAGGCTGTTGAGTGAGGCAAGGGAGGAGATAGCATGGGCGCTGGCAATAATTTTCAATCCCTCTCTGGCCACAGGAAAGGTGCCAGAGGACTGGAGGACAGCCAATGTCGTACCATTATTCAAGAAGAGAGGAAGGGATAAATCAGGGAACTACAGGCCAGTCAGTTTAACCTCAGTGGTGGGGAAACTATTGGAAGCAATTCTGATGGACAGAATTAATCTACACTTGGAGAGGCAGGGATTAATCAAGGACAGTCAGCATGGTTTTGTTAAGGGGAGGTCATGTCTGACCAATTTGATTGAATTTTTTGAAGAAGTGACCAGGTATGTAGATGAGGGCAATGCATTTGACGTAGTCTACTTGGACTTCAGCAAGGTCCCGCATGGGAGACTGATAACTAAGGTAAGAGCCCATGGGATCCAAGGCAATTTGGTGAATTGGATCCAGAATTGGCTGAGTGGTAGGAAGCAGGGGGTGATGGTCGAGGGGTGTTTTTGTGACTGGATGTCTGTGTCCAGTGGGATTCCACAGGGATCGGTGTTGGGCCCCTTGCTGTTTGTGGTATATATAAACGATTTGGACTTAAATGTAGGAGGGTTGATCAGTAAGTTCGCGGTTGACACGAAAATTGGTGGGGTAGTAAATAGTGAGGAGGATAGCTTTAGATTACTGGAGGATATAGACAGAGTGGTCAGATGGGCAGATCAGTAGCAAATGGAATTTAATCCTGATAAGTATGAGGTGATACATTTGGGCAGGACAAGCAAGGCACGGGAATACACGATGAATGCTAGGACCTTGGGAAGTACCGAGGATCAGAGGGATCTTGGTGTGCATGTCTACCGATCCCTTAAGGTAGTGGGACAGGTAGATAAGGTGGTTAAGAAGGCATATGGGATACTTGCCTTTATTAGCCGAGGCATAGAATATAAGAGCTGGGAGGTTATGCTGGAACTGTATAAAACGCTGGTTAGGCCATAGCTAGAGTATTTCGTGCAGTTCTGGAATCCACATTTTAGGAAGGATGTGATTGCACGAGAGAGAGTGCAGAGCAGATTTACCAGGATGATGCCTGGACTGGAGAGTTTTAGTTATGAGGAGAGATTAGATAGGCTGGGGTTATTTTCCTTGGAGCAGAGGAGATTGAAGGGGGACATGATTGAGGTGTATAAAATTATGAGGGGCATAGATAGGGTAGACAGGAAGGAACCTTTCCCCTTGGTGGAGGGATCAATAACCAGGGGTCATAGATTTAAGGTAAGGGGCAGGACGTTTAGAGGGGATGTGAGGAAGAATTTTTTCACCCAGAGGGTGGTGGGAATCTGGAACTCAATGCCGGAAATGGTGGTAGAGGCAGAAACCCTCATAACATTTAAGAAGTATTTGGATGTGCACTTGCGATGCCAAGGCATACAAGGCTATGGGCCTAGTGCTGGAAAACGGGATTAGAATAGTTAGGTATTTGTTTGACCGGCACAGACTCGATGGGCCAAAGGGCCTTTTTCTGTGCTGTAGACCTCTATGACTCTAACAAAGTTTTTGTGTTGATGTGTGATAATTTTCTTTACGTAGACTAACTTGCAAACTAAAAAGGGGATGTTTGGATAAATCTCTTTTTACACTGTGGCTTCACATATTAATGTGTCCTCTGATGTCATCACATGTAAATAAAGATTTGAGGGCAGTAACCATTTTACACACCACATGGAACATTGTTTAAAATTCAAATTGCTCCAAATATGAACAGCATGAGTTTCCTGAAGCTTGGGAAACTGACCGGTGAAACGGAGGCGACTTTGAGCAGCAGATCAGGTGGGGATTTAAACTTGTCATTGTCCCATCTGAATAAAACCTCACTTATTGCAGCTGCTGTCTCAGTTCCCCTGGTAAACGTTTGACAGCAATTTCTAGTGTGGGGATAGCATTCTTCATTCTCGGAGGTTTTCAAACTGACAACATCAGTGTAGGATGTGTAGCCTCGGATGTGTTTGATCAGCAGATCAGAAGAGGAAGACCCACAGCATCCAAGGCAGCGATGACGTGCAGTGGTGGGATCAGCATATGCACAGGAGAGAAGGAGGCAGGATGGCGGGAGTAATTTTCTCCTAGCTCTCCTCCTCTCTATCTGTGTATAGTTTTGGAGTGATGAGAAATAGATTTTAACTAAAGGAGTTAGTTTCTATTAAAATAAATCATTTGAAACCAAGAGTTAATAACACAAGATCAAGGAGGCCATTTTGAGGTGAATGATAGTGGCTTCTTCAGCCATTTTGTATCCTACATTATTATGTCACTGTATTAAGATTAATTCAAAGCTTTGAATAAGCCTTGATTGAGTTATGTAATTAATAAGTTATCTTATCTACAATCTATGTAATTGATGATTTTTGATTTATCCATACAATAAACAACAGGAATGATTCATTGATTTTGAGTAATGTAAGTTTTAAACACTCAATGTTGCAAAGCAGTTTTCAGTTAAAGTATGAGGACATTGAAAGAAAACCCCATGAGACGGGAACACCAAGACACTGAGGTATCTAGTCCTAATGAAAAGGGCTTTGTTCCAAATCAGATTAAACCTGATAGAGTAAAGAAGCCATTGTTCTTCATGGGTGATACGTTGCTGTCCTTTTGAACTGGGTGTCATTAGCTGGAAGATGTAAATAAAAACCAATTAAATCAGCTCAGTGACAGTCAAGACCAATGGTCTGGCCAGTCGTGGCCTGACAGTCACTGGGGTGAGAATCAGAAAAGAACAGAAACATGAAGACTTGCAAATATGAAGGGTTGCAAGGGAAAGGCAAAAGCCTTAAGAAGGCACTAAAACAAATTTCATTAAACGTGTCTCCAGGTATGGCAGCCGAATTGCTCTGGTGCTGATTAACAACCCAGAGTTTGAGAGTTCAAATCCAACCACGGAAAGTTACATACATAGAATTACAGTGCAGAAACAGGCCAATTGGTCCATGCTGGTGTTTATGCTTCACATGAGCCTCCTCTCATCCCTCTTCATCTCACCCAGTCAGCATATCCTTCTGTTCCTTTCTCCCTCAGGTGTAGTTGCCCCATCAAAGCATCTATGCTACTTAACTCACCCACCCCGAGTAGTGAAATGAACTTAACAAATGAAATTTGCTGAATAGAATCAAAATAAAAACAAGGAAGCTTTCAGATTGTCCTAAAAAACCCAATATTGTCCTTCAAGGAAGGGAACCTGCTACAACTGCCTGAGGGCAGAGGAGAAAGGGTTCAGAGGAGAGGGGGCAAAGGACAAGCAGTGTCAAGCTGTGACTATAGGTGTGACTTGGGGAGTGACTATGCTTGGGAAATGATTGTGACTCGGAGATTGACTCTGTGACTGGGGGAGTGACTGTGACTCGGGGAGTGACTGTGACTCGGAGATTGACTCTGTGACTGGGGGAGTGACTGTGACTCGGGGAGTGACTGAGACTCGAAGATTGACTCTGTGACTGGGGGAGTGACTGTGACTCGGAGATTGACTCTGACTGGGGGAGTGACATAGGAGAATAACCGCCTGGTACTCACTGTGGAACAGTCTCTAACTGAGGAGTCAGCCCCTTCAGAAAAGGAGGAGAGGGAACTGGAGGAAATCATGTTTTCTTTTCCTGTTTTACAGAAGGATTGCACCGTACTACACCAGAGAATACAGAGAGGATAGACACCGCAGATAGATCCTGACCATCACCCAAGGAACAACTGCACAACTGTGGGAAGACATCCAGTCCCTTCACAACATTGCTCAACACAGAGAAGGTTGTACAGTGAAACCATCATCTGGAAATGGGTCGGGGCAGGGGAGCTTTGACATATCATCAGATCTGAAACTGGTCAGCGGTGTGGAACCTTCCATCAGAACCAACCGTTCCAAAGGTTCGGCTGTGGGTGATCGGTCAGAGTGAGGCTGGGAAGAAATGTGAATGGGCTCCAAGTGTGGTCAGAGCTTCAATCATTCATCGAGCCTCATGAACCATGAACTCATTCCTACAGGAGTGAGGCTGTTCAAGTGTGTGAGGAGGGCTCTACAGCCTCATAAGTTCTCTTAACACACAATTTAACCTGTCGAAAAGCCACATGGAAGAGAAACCATTCAAATGTGAGGTGTGTGAAAACCTTCGCACAGTCATCAACTCTCCTGATACACCAGCGTATTCACACTGGGGAAAAACCATTCACCTGTCAGGTGTGCTGCAAATCATTCTCACATCGCACCTCCAAGTGCACCGGCATGTTCTCATGTGTGAGAAACCATTCACGTGTGAGATGTGCAAGAAACCATTCACGTGTGAGCTGTGTGAGAAACCGTTCACATGTGAGCTGTGCAAGAAACCATTCACGTGTGAGACGTGTGAGAAACCATTTACGTGTGAGCTGTGTGAGAAACCGTTCACGTGTGAGGTGCGTGAGAAACCGTTCATGTGTGAGCTGTGTGAGAAACCATTCACGTGTGAGCTGCGTGAGAAACCGTTCACGTGTGAGCTGTGTGAGAAACCATTCATGTGTGAGTTGTGTGAAAAACTATTCACGTGTGAGCTGTGTGAGAAACCATTCACATGTGAGGTGCATGAGAAACCATTCACATGTGAGCTGTGGGAGAAACCATTCATATGTGAGCTGTGGGAGAAACCATTCACGTGTGAGCTGTGTGAGAAAACATTCACGTGTGAGCTGTGTGAGAAACCATTCACTTGTGAGCTGTGTGAGAAAACATTCACGTGTGAGCTGTGTGAGAAACCATTCACTTGTGAGCTGTGTGAGAAAACATTCACGTGTGAGCTGTGTGAGAAACCATTCACGTGTGAGCTGTGTGAGAAAACATTCACGTGCGAGCTGTGTGAGAAAACATTCACGTGTGAGAAACCATTCACGTGTGAGCCATGTGAGAAAACATTCTCTCAGTCATTCCACTTCCGTGCACACAAATGTGTTCACATGGGCAATAAACCATTCACATGTGAGGTGTGCAACAAATCATTCTCACTGTCATGGTTCCTTGAACACCAACCCATTCACACAGGGGAAATGATTCACGTGTGAGGTGTGCAATACATCATTCTCACAGTTATTGGGCCTCTGTGCACACCAACGCATTCACACAGTGGAGAAACCATTCACGTGTCAGGTGTGTGACAAATCATTCTCATGTTTATCATCCTTCCATGTACACTAACATATGCACAAAGGCCAGAAACCTTTCCAATGTGAGATGTGTGAGAAAGCCTTCAGCAAGGCTCCTTAGAAAGTCTTCACCAAGGTACCTTCCAAACCCATGACCGCTAGAAGGGCAAGGGTAGCAGATAGATGGGAATACCACAACCGACCACCACCATCCAAGTCACTTACCATCCTGACTTGGAAATATATTGCCGTTCCTCCACTGTCGCTGGGTCAAAATCCTGGGACTCCCTCCCTAACAGCACTGTGGGTGTACCCACACAACATGGACTGCAGGGGTTCAAGAAGGCAGCTCATCACCACCTTCTCAAGGGCAACTAGGGATGGGCAATAAATGCTGGTCCAGCCAGCAAAGCCCCCATCCCATGAATGAATTAAAAAAAACTTTCAGGCCTCTTGGCTCATCAGAGGATCCACACAGGGGAGAAACCCTTCAAATGTGAGGTTTGTGATAAAGCTTTTCCGATATCTACGAGGCTCATGAGATACCAACACATTCACACAGGGGAGAAACCATTGTTGTGTGAGGTGTGCAACAAATCATTCTCGCGGTCATCAAACCTCCTGCTTCATCAGAGGATCCATGCAGTGGAGTAAGCCTTCAAGTGTGAGGTTTGTGTGATGAAGCTTTTGTGACGTCCTTAACCCTTCTGGGACACCAGAGAATTCACATGGGAGAAACTCTTCTGGTGTGAGGTGTGTAACAAAGCTTTCACCCATTCCTTCACTCTTCTGAAGCACCAACTAATCCACACTAATAAGAAACTATTCCAGTGTGAGGTGTGTGTAAGGTTGTCGGAGTCCCTTGCAGAGTCTCACTGATGTTTGGAGCTGTACTCTGGAAGAACAGGAATGTGCGACTCAATACCAAGCAATGTATGAAAACAACAATCTTTGTTAGACAACTATTAAACAATTATTGATGATTAAAAGAAAATGGAAGAAAGATATCTTTATTCAAAAAGGAAGAAAAAAACACTTTATATACAAACAAAGGAAGAAAGACAACTTTACATACATCATATATATATATATATATTAGTACAAACACATGCAAGTACATGCTATATTACAAATCTTGCCTCCAAATTAGTCTGTTCACAACAGCTCCACAAGATACTTTGATAAGGAAGTTAAACGATCATTAGTGAGCCATGAGGGGACTTCGTCTTCGTGTATCTGTCTCATATTCTCTTGGGCTTGTTCCACCAGCCGGGCCCCTACATGACACATCCAACATTTTGAACTGTTTATGGTCTTCCTTGATTAATTCACTGTTTTTGCATGATTCTCTAATTCACTCACTATATCCTTCAAATGAATTGTCGTTACCCGGCCTTCCTGTAATTGAGTGTCCTGATTGGCATACCTTCCTGGAGAAGATCCTTGAGTTGCTTTTTAATATTATTAATTGCACCATTCAATAATTCTTCCCGACTTCCAGGTAATCTTCTCAAAAGATCAAAGGGGGCTTGTCTCAGGACCTTTGCTTATCTTACTGCACTGTCTCAATGTCTCAGGTGGCAGCCACACTATCAAATTCAGTTCTCTTAAAACGTTCATAGGCAAAGACACAAATATCTCCAAGCAAAAGCTGTCACCTTGTTCATCTCATTCACAGTTTCCTTTTACAACAACGTACATCAATACCACACTGATATATTCCATTGAACTACACCCAAGGTGAGTTAGTTACCATCTTATCTCATTCATGAGCCCTGGAGAAACTTTACAGCCCAATAAAATATTTTCCCAGAGTTGCTCCTAGATTGTGCCTGACTTATTTTAAATTTAAAATTATCCCATGTTGGGCTGACAAGTTTGTTAATGTTCAATTTATTTCCTCCAAAAACAAACTTTTTTTTTTGATACTGAGTAACTGCCTGGGCTGTTTTCCCATTTGCTTTTTTTTCGAAAAATAAGATTTGTTTATCCCCTTAAACTTCAGGTAAATTTCCCTTAAGAGTGCTTGAAATGGCAACTCATATCAAGTTATTTTATCAATTCCAGTTTCAGAAACAATTCTGCCTGGTCTTGGTGGTTTTACATCAGAGACAGAAGTGTTTGAAATCAGTTTAGAGGTGACTTCCGTGTCTCCCGTATGCAAACACTTTGTCTTGGAAGATAATAAATGGTAACAAGTGCCCTAAATGGTTGAGGTCAAGTCTCTGAAAGACAAAGCCTTTAGTCCAGATTTGATATCTGTAGTTAAGTTTTTGAATTTGGTGGATTCACAGGGAGCTGGAAACCATCATCAGCTATTTTTTAAATATCCACAAACATTCCATTGTGGCTGTGGCCAAGAGCCTAATGGGTTCATGTGTCCAATCATAACCTGTAAATTTAGAAAATTAAAATCTAGTAATTCCCAATATATATTGAACAATAAACAAGTTCTATGGTGAGTTTTAAAACAAAGTTGCGGCTGTCAGCACAAAGGGTTAACCCTGCTGCTTGTTTGTGGGGGTGTCGTAGGAACTCCTCTTGGTAGGGAGATGTAATATTTCCGTCTTCTTTGTTTATCCTTTTCCTCCTTTCAAACAATTTTCAAGTTCCGATGTGTTTCAGAAAATTTGAAACAAATTGTCAGTAAAATGCCTCTTTAATTTGAAGAAATAGTCAGTAAAACATATCGTTAATTTGAATTTTAGCAGTTCTTCTTTCACCCTGGCACAAATGTTTGAAACATTCAAATTGGATCCTGCCAACTTCTTCAAGACTTCAGGCTTATCTTTACATTTTGGGAACAAACTGTAGAGCCCTTTTCACAGCTGCGCAATAACATTTTAAACTCTACTTTTGAAAAAATTCTTTCCTCGCAGCATTTTAAATTAATATCAATTGTTTCCAAACTTCTAGCTTCTTCCTCAAACTGATTTTTTAAAACCTTTGATATTTGCGAAAAGCACCCTGTTTTAACAATGAAGACTCGAATGTAAGGTATACTCTCAGCTGGGTAAAGGTACTCCTTCTCTAGGGTCATACAGTAACAATTATAGAATCTCTCTGCAAATACACTGGGGCTTTTGGTGGGGTCTGTTTGATGCTAACTAGAACCTCGTGAAAATCAATATTCACTTCCCCTAGGGCTGTAGGCAGGTCAGCCTCTATCTCCTTGAACAAGCCTTTGGCCTTAGTGTCTCTGTCCACCTCGCTCTTTAATTCTAGGGAGCATGTAGCGAGTAGGATCTGTTTAAAATCATCGTTTTCTAACACTGGCGTGAGGTCTTAAAAAATTTCCCACTTTGGCATGAGGAGAAGTGTGGGGGGGTTGGAGTTATTGTCCTTCAAGTCACCATTGCTCACAGGTGGCTGGCTAGTTTCTGCTGACTTGCCCTGTGGCTCTTTAACTGGGTGAGGCATCTCCCTCACTGTCTGTTTGGGAACTCCCTTGGTCTCCATCTAAATCTTCCTCAAACTTTATCTTTTCTGTTTTAACCATTTGACTTCTCTCAGGCTCTTTGTCCCCTTCTTCTACATATTCCACAGTTCCCTCACCGACATGTAGCCATGGATGTGTTTGACAGAAGATCTGAAGAGGAAGACCCACAGCACCTAAGGCATGCAATGGTTGGATCAGCACATGCACAGGAGAGAGGGGCATATGAAGGAGACGGGCACAAGAGGGATGGTGGGGGTGGGGGAGGGGGGGAGTGGGGGGAGTGGGGGCGGGGGCATAGGAGAGAGGAACACAGAAGAGGGAAGGAAGGGAGATTGACCCAGTGCTCAGGTAGTGACACTGTACTCAGGCACAACCTGTGTTTGGGAAGTAACTGTGACTCAGAGATTGATTGAGGGGAGTGACTCAGGAAGTGATTCCTCACTCCTTACCAGACCTCTTTACTGGCCTCTCGCCTGAAGCCACGCCCCTTGCCTGACCCTTCATTCTGCCCCTCACCTCTTGCCTGACCCAATGTCCCTTTCCAGGATTTGGAAAGAGACATGTTCAAGGACTTTGGAGAGGAAAGGGAGGTTGGAGATGGGAAGGTAGTTTGCAAGGACAGAGGGATCCAGGGGTTTTTTTTTGAGGAGAGGGGTGATAAAAAGCAGATTTCAAGGAGAGAGGGCCAATATCTGAAGAGAGAGAACTGTGAACAATATCAGCTAACATGGGGCTCGGGAGGGGAAGTTGGGTGATCAGCAGTTTAGTGAGAATAGGGTCGAGGGAACAGGAGGTGGGTCTCATGGACAAGATGAGCTCAGAGAGGGCATGAGGGGAGATAGGAGAGAAACTAGAGAAAGATGTGAGTTCATGGCTAGGGCAGGGGTAGCATTAATGGAAGTTTATCCAGGTGGGCTAGTGGAAGGGAGGGAATTGAGAGAGGCAGCTGATGGGATTGTTTCAATCTTATTTCCCTGAGCAGAGAAGTCAATAACCAGGGAGCAGAGATTTAAAGTAATTGATTGAAGGATTGGAGGGAGGTGAGTAATTTTTTCACCCAGAGGGTGGTGAGGGTCTGGAACTCATTGTCTGAAAGGGTGATAGAGGCATCACATTTAAAAAACACTGGGTTATGAACTTGAAGGAATAACTTTTCCACATTTAAAATGGGGATGGAGTAACTTCTCCACGTTGACACTGTCCCATCAAACACTCACAGAGAAGGTACATCACGGGTTAGATAGAGTCAAGCTCATTCTAAACTGGCAGTGGATCGTTAACCAGTTGTCCACCATAACCTTTCAAGTCTGTGTCTCTTGGACTTAAGGGAGTGGATATGAAGTTTGTATCTGGGGTAAAGGGCCAGGGTGAGAGAGGGGAATGGTTTTATTGGGGACTCGGGCAACTCAGGTGGAGGTGAGGGTGGGGATGAGTAAATCAGGAGCTGTAGAAATGTTGTGGTGAACGGAGGCCCAAAGACCGAGACAGTTGGAATTTGGAGAGTGCAGTTGTTAGTGAATTGGGGAATAGTTTTTTCCAGGGGCGGATACAGAAGGAGGTAGAGCTGGAATGTGGGAGGGGGATGTGGGTGCTGAGTAACACATGGAAGTGATCAGAGATGGCCTTCTCTGTGATTGATACGATGAGAGTAGTGAGACCGGGGGAGATAGCGAGGTCAAAGAAGTGGCCGGGAATCTGGGTTGGGGAAATCACTGAAACTTCGAGTCAGGACAAGCAAGGAAACTTCTGGAAAGACAATTGCTTCTCACATACAATCTATACTTTGCCAATTTGGCAGCGATTGCATCGGGGCAAAGGGTCAAAGTTACAATCACCAAACCCCATCTTGTCCAGCCCTAGTGGCCTAATGGATAAGGCACTGGCCTCCTAAGCCAGGCATTGTGGGTTCAAGTCCCAGCTGGGGTGGAGTAAAGTTTGGTCCAGAAACAAATGTCAAATCTCTTTCTCATGACAGTCAGGGAGCTTTCTGTTGGAGGTGTCAGCTGTGGCTCAGTTCATAGCACCCTCGCCTTTGAATCAGAGGGTTGTGGGTTCATGTCCCACTCCTGGAAACCAAGAACTGTGATTGTACTCGTAAAGAGTTGCAATTTGTGACTGTTGATAACTCGAAAGAGTATCCCAACACTCAGGGAACAATGTCACCTCCACTTTCCTGGAAAATTTTGTCACGAAGCTATAACATTTTTCATAATATTATTGTGGGTTTATGGTTGTCTGTGTGGCTGATTTAATTAAATTAGAGTCAGATAGACAGCAAGGTTGAAATTATCAAAAGAGTTAGGTGTAAAACAGACTTTTGAAATGGAGATGGAAAAGCTAGGATGAGTGTTCCACTGATAAGGTGTGAAGGAAATTTGCATTTTAAGATAAGTGGAAAGAGGCCATATTGACAACATGAAAGATTTTTATATTATGGGAGAAGTAAATTTCCGAAGACCTGTAGAACAATGGAATTTACAGATTGAAGGGAGAGAAAATACTTATAAAGAAGGATGGAAGGCTATGTAGGGGATGTGGCCCTGAGATCGAAAGGTAAACCATGTGATGCAATCCTTGGGGAAAAGCCTCCAGCCACTTTAGCAGAAGTCTGCTGTGTCCAGTAATTAAAGTTGTGTTAAAAGCTTTTGGAATTCCACTGTTGAGTGGGTGCTGTGGTAACCTTTCTGGATTGATTTTATAATTTCAAATCAATTTTGGACTGTTGCCTTAAAGGGGGTGTGTAGTTGGGATCCTGTTTAATTAAGAATTTTGGGAACTGTTAAGACTATATAACCATGTAACTGTAATCTTATGTGTATTTATTGTTCTATTTTTTCCCATTTGTTAATAAATGTTTTAACTTAATTTTAAACTCTCGAAAGGTGCTAGTGGACTCAATTCTTTTAAATTCAGTGCATAAACCTTCTCGCAATAAATACAAATTGCAAAACTGTTGTGATAGCAAGTTTCCCTTGTGGATTTTGTCTGCCTGGCATACATCACCTGCCACGTCACAACACTTTAGCTCTTGTCTTCAGTTTACCCAACACCCCAAACATAGTTACTACTTTGAAACGTCAACTGATAATACGTAAAATTGGATTAACTGATTTATGTCAGGAAGGGTATTAAGACATATGAAAATAAGTGGGGTGGATTGGGTTAATATACAAATCAGACATAATCTAATTGAATGGTGGAACAGGCTTGAGGGCTGAATGGCCTCCTCCTGTTCCGATATTCAAGGTTTATCAGGGAATTAGGATCAAAAGACAGGGAAATGGATTTGAAATATGGGTCAGCCATCATGGAATTAAATTTGGACCAGGATCAAGGGGCTGAATGGCCTCCACCTGTTGCTGTAAATGTACATTGTTAGGAGACAAACAATCCCATCCCTGTTCATCACCCGTGCACCCTGTTCTCTGGGTTGTTACTGAGTGGAAACCTGTTATTGTATTCGAGCACAATAAGTCATTGTCACCAAAATGAAGCCCAAGGGTTTGACAAGCTCTGTTTAATCAAAGTGAAGGCCCTTTAACTGGACAGGTCAAACCGTGTGGTTACTGGCCAAGCCTCACCCTCACACTGTACATCCCAGTGAGATCAGACATCACAATAATTTATAAACGGGGTCACTGTGAGACAGGAGATTGCACAACCAGTTTGAATGAAGGAAAGGGAACTGCACTGACTGTGACAATGGAAATATCACTCGCTAGCTGACACTTGGAGGTTTGTTGCTGTGGAAGGTTTGTTTTGTCCTGTCATTCAAGCTTCAGAATTCAAGGTCAGTCGATGAGGACTGAGATGAGAAATGTCTTCACTGAAAAGGTTGTGAATCTTTGGAATTCTCTCTCCCAGGGAGCTGTGGATGCTCAGTCATTGAATATATTCAAGACCAAGACTGATGGATTTCTGGATGCTGAGGGAATAAGGGATATGGGGATAGTGTGGGAAGGTGGGATTGAGGTAGAAGATTAGCCCAAATTGAATTGAATGGTGCAGCAAACAGTAGGGGCCGAATGGCCTACTCCTGCTCCTATTTCTTATGTTCATCATGTTCTCTGGGTCGTTATAGCTGTTATTACATTCTTGTGCAGCAAGTCATTGTAACCAACATGATCAATTTTATAAAACAATTTGGGGAGATCATTAACATGCTGGACAGGGTCTATGGAGGTTTGTCTGTCTGGACTTCCAGAAGGTATTTGATCATGTTCTGCACAGGAGATTATTCACCAAGATGAATGTGCAGGGAATTGGAGGGAACCTTGTGACATGGGTTGATAATTTGTTTGGGAGACAGGAGACAGAGTAGGGATAAAGGGAATATTCTCTGATTGTCAGAATGTGCCCAGTGGTTTTCCCCAGGGATCTGTTCTGGAGAGTCAGCTTTTCATTATATTGATCAATGACTTTGATGGAGGAACAGGATGGGGTAGTTTACTGATGACACTAAGTTAGGTGACACAGTAAGTAATGTCGATGGGAATGGAAAGTTGCAAAAGGACATTGATAGATTAAATGAGGGGACCAAACTGCAACAGCTGGAGTTCAATGTGGGGAAGTGGGAGATAATTTATTTTGAACCGCAGAAAGATAAATCAGGGCATTTTCCAAATGGTGAGAATCTCGGAACTGTTTCGAGCCAAATGAGTTCTGAAAAAGTCGTATTAAATTTGAAATGTTATCTCTGATTCTTTCTTTACATATGCTACCGGATCTGTGAGTTTTTCCCAGCACTTTCTGTTCTTATTGTAGATCTCCAGCATCCACAGTATTTGCTTTTGTTTTACTGAAGCAAACTTATAAAAAAATTGTGAGACCAACTGAAGCAGTTTTATTTAAGGCTGGTACATTGTGATTTGATTGGCTTCATGATCAATGCAGTTTGCAAACATCTACAGGATAATTTCTCAACTCATTTTACAACATGTTTGTGTTTCAATAAATGGTGGTGGGGCTTGTACATGGAGCCCAGAACGTGAGGAATTATTCACGTGGCTCAGACAACAAGTTTAAGCGCTGATGTCCTGACCAACATGCATCCTGCAATCAACAACACAAAAACAGATTATCTGGACATTATCAGATTGTTGTTTGTGGGAGCTTGCTGTGCACACATTGGTTGCCACTTTTCTTATATTACAACAGTGACTACACTTCTAAAATCACTTAATTGGCTGTAAAGTGCTTATGTACGCCCTGAGATTCTGGAGGTTGGTATATAAATGCAAGTCATTCCTTCTTAAGGAAACATTATGCTTCCTGTGAACTGGAAATTATAAACCCATTGATGGAGAAAGTAAACCAGCCCACAGTGACATTGACCAATATATTGTGTACAGGACACTTGCTGTAGGCTCCTGAGTGTTTCAGTGAATAGGAACACACCATGCTGACAAATCAGGTAGTTTAGGTTGAACTAAAATGTAAATTTACTTCAAGTTATAATACTATACAGAAGATTGATTAAACTGCAGACAAACAACAACACAATATTCAGCTTACACCAAATTTTGAATCAATCAAAATAACAAAACGACTCAAGATCTTTCCTAGAACATGAAATGAATCTTGGAAGAGTGTAAGGTGAACATATCACACCGTTATTACATTGAGGTATGATGGGCTGAGGGAACTCAGGTCTGTGGAGACTCACCCCCACTCCCTCACCATACTCAGGATAGTAGTCCTCCCAGACAAGAGAGTACAAACATTCCCCATGGTATTAGTCAAACACCCGTCACCTGAAGTGGATCTGTCTATAATTCACATCACCAACTAAAGCAGGGTCCGATTCTACCCCATACCCACTCCTGAGAGCTGGCTCATTTTACTAACACACACACGCACTCACATCAGGGGGAACTCTCTCAGAATACTACAGACAGAAGTTTCTTTACAACTGCCTGGTCTAGTCTACATCTGACTCCAGTCCCACACAACATGGCTGACTCTGATCTGCCCTATGAAGGGGCCTAGCAAACGATGATAAACAATCACTACAAAGTCCAATAATAAGAGGAAAATCAGATAGATCTGGACAACCCTGGCATTGTGTCAGAATAAGATTAAGGTGATCTCAGCCCAGTGAAATCTGTAAAGTCTCTCTCACCAAGGTCTGAGGACAAGTACCCAAGTGAGGAGAGCTGCCCCACAAACTGGTCAAGTAGCAGTGATACTCACTGAATCGTATCAATCTGGAAACATCCCAGACTCCTCCGTCACCATCCCTGGGTATATCCCGTCCCACTGGCAGGTGGGGAAGTCTCAATATTGACTCCATGGAGTCTCATGGCTTCAGATCAAACAAGTTCAAGGAAAACTACCTCTCCCCTCCCAACTGATGAATGAGTACGTCATCATATTAATCATCACTAGGGAAGTAGACCAAGGACAGATTCCTAAACTGGGTATCCATGAGATGCAGTGAGCCATCAGCAGCAGCAGGATTGTATTCCGCCACAATCTCACAGCCCGGCACAACCGTCATTCCATGATTATCATCAAACCAGCAGACAGACACGTCAGAAGCAGCATTGACTCCCTCTCTGCCACTTGCCTCTCTGCCTACTGCCTCCTCTCCATCTGGGCTGAGATCAGGAACTACTAGCCCATCCATGCAGGGAGGGGGACGGCAGCCTGAAGGTGCATCCTTCAGAGCTTCTTGACACACTGAGTTTGAACTAGTGTACAGCCTTTTTTTTTGCAAAAATATACTTTATTCATAAAATATCTTCAATCACATTCCAAACCATTTCAAGAACACCATTACAAGGGTACAATCCAGGTTAAACTTTTACAAAATGTATCACCAGGTGCATCAGTACAAACAATATTACAATCATTTACAGCCTTTCATTTTGAGCTGTACAGCCCGAGGGGCTCTAAACAGTTCCCAGTCTCTCGGTGCGCTGTGGCAGAAAGGTCTTAGACAGCGACCCTTCCCCATTGCGCCTTTGCGGCAGCTGCCCCAAGCTTTAGTGCGTCCCTCAGCACGTAGTCCTGGACTTTGGATTGTGCCAGTCCGCAACAATCGGTCGGGGACAACTCTTTGTGCTGGAAGACCAACAAGTTTCGGGCAGACCAAAGCGCGTCTTTCACCGAGTTGATAATCCTCCAGCTGCAGTTGATGTTTGTCTCGGTGTGTGTCCCTGGGAACAGCCCGTAGAGCACAGAGTCCTGTGTCACAGAACTGCTCGGGATGAACCTCGACAGCAACCACTGCATCTCTCTCCAGACTTTCTTTGCAAAGGCACAATCCACAAGGAGGTGAACAACGGTCTCTTCCCCACCACAGCCACCTCGAGGGCAACGTGCAGAGGGGGTGAGACTCCTGGCGTGTAGGAAGGATCTGACGGGGAGGGCCTTTCTCACCACCAGCCAAGCCACGTCTTGGTGCTTGTTGGAAAGTTCTGGTGATGAGGCATTCTGCCAAATGACTTTGACAGTCTGCTCGGGGTACCATCCCACAGGGTCCACCCTCTCCTTTTCCCTCAGGGCCTCTAGGACGTTACGTGCTGACCACTGCCTGATGGACTTGTGGTCAAAGGTGTTTTTCTGCATAAATTTTTCCACGAGGGACAGGTGGTACGGCACGGTCCAACTACTTGGAGCGTTCCGCGGCAGCGTGGCCAGACCCATCCTTCGCAACACTGGGGACAGGTAGAACCTCAGCACGTAGTGACACTTGGTGTTTGCGTACTGAGGGTCTACGCACCGCTTGATGCAGCCACACACAAAGGTGGCCATCAGTATGAGGGCGATGTTGGGCACGTTTTTTCCCCCTTTATCTAGAGGCTTGTACATCGCGTCCCTGCGGACACGATCCATTTTCGACCTCCAGATAAAGCGGAAGATGGCTCGAGTGATCGCCATCGCGCAGGAGTCTGGAATAGGCCAGACCTGCGCCACGTTCCGCGGCAGCGTGGCCAGACCCATCCTTCGCAACACCGGGGACAGGTAGAACCTCAGCACGTAGTGAGACTAAGAGAAAATCAGTAAGAATCCTCTGACATTCTGCACCTCCCAGATAATTACACCTTATCTTCTCATATTCAGTAATAACCCACAAACAAAACTCAGCCTGTAAATCAGAAGGGAAATGCTTCCAATAAACACACTCAATATCCAACACACAGCTCCAGGCAAACAGTTCAGCACAAAACACCGAGTAAACAGCTCTCTCAGCTGGATCTTCTCACACAGCATAAGGAGCATTTCCACACCTGATTCCCCACAGGATAGTCAGACTGCCTGAACATTAATGTGGATATTATGCGATGTAATTATTATAAATTCTGTTCCTTCACTCACCGTCTCCTCAGCAGATCAGTAATCACTGGAGAACAGTCTCTAAATGAGGAGTCAGCCCGTTCAGCAAAGGAGGAGAGGAAGTTGGAGGAAATCATGTTTCCATTTCCTGTTTTAAACCAGAGAATACAGAGAGGATAAACACAGCAGATAGATCTTGACCATCATCCAAGGAACAACTGCACAACTGTGGGAAGACATCCAGTCCCTTCACAGCATTGCTCAACACAGAGAAGGTTGGGCAGTGAAACCATCATCTGGAAATGGGTCGGGTCAGGGGACCTTTGACACATCATCAAATTGAAACTGGTCAGTGGTGTAGAGCTGAAGGGAGCGATGAAAAATGGACAAAAGAGAAGCTTTGATAAGACACAAGCGGTCTTGAGTTACAAAGGCAAAGGTCAGGGCCCGTGTGTATGTGTCTCAATTGTGATTGGGTAGTACAACCATGTATACATACTTTGAATATGATTGGATAGTATAATCATGTATACATACTTCGGAATGATTGGATAGTGTAATCATGTGTATACGAACTCAATAGGGTAGAGATAGTAGAGCACCAGTGTGTCAGTCACTGATTTGGTGTATTCAAATGTACTCAAATGTACTGTGATAAGAAAAGAGTACAAAAGTTGTGGAATGTAATCGATTGGGGAGCTCGTTCGCCATTTTGTGAATAGGTGCGGCTCCCCTGCATATGCTTGAATAAAACCGGTTGAAAAGAAGCTTGAGTCTCGTGTGGTCACTGTGGGATCGGAGGGTGTTTGAACTCCCTTTCAAGAGTCTTCCATTAGAACCAATATTTCCGAAGGTTCGGCTGTGGGTGACCGGTCAGCTTGAGGCTGGGAAGAAGCGTGAGCGGGCTCCAAGTGTGGTCTCTCTGCAAACACCAACGCATTCACAAAGGCGAGAAGCTGTTCACGTGTGAGGCGTGCAACAAATCCTTCTCTAAATCATGGTGTCTCTGTGAACACCAACACATTCACACTGGGTAGAAACCATTCACATGCAAGGTGTGTGACAAATCATTCGCACAGTCATCATCCCTCCGCATATATCAACACATTCACACCAGGGTGAAACCGGTCAAGTGTGAGGTGTCTGACAAAACTTTCACACAGTTAGGGAACCTCCTGCTCGATCAGAAGATCCACACAAGAGGGAAACCCTTCAAGCGTGTGGTTTATGATAAAGCTTTTGTGACATCTTCGAGCCTCTGATACACCAGAAGATTCACACAGGGGAGAAACCATTCAGGTGTCAGGTGTGTGACCGAGTGTTCACACAGTCATAGGGCCTCAGTGCACTTCAACACATTCACACAGGGAAGAAACCGTTCAGGTGTGAGGTGTGTGACAAATCTTTCTCTTGGTCATCCAAAATTTTGCTGCATCAGAGGATCCACACAGGGAAGTAATCCTGCAGGTATGAGGTTTGTGATAAAGCTTTCCTGGTGTCTTTGACCCTCCTGGGACACCAGAAGATCCACACAGGGGAAAAACACTTCAGGTGCAATGTTTGATACAAGTCTTTCACCAAAACCTTCAATCTCTAAAGGCATCAGAAGATCTGAACTGCACCTTAAGCAGAGAAAATGCTGAATCAAAAACATCACAATGCATGTTCGTGAGGAGTTAAAAGAGCCTGGAAGATTTGCCCAGCTTGGAGCTAGAGTAAGGAATGAACAGTGTAAACCTCATAGTGAAAGGTAGTTCTGGGATTAGAAGTGACCTGACTGGGAACATGAAAGGGAGCAACCTCTTTGGAAGCTGGAGCAACTGTGAACTGTTTGTTCTAAGAGCTGTAGCTCCTAGAGAGTGCGATGTGTGATAAGTAAATCATTTCTCGAGTTAAAGTATAAGTTGTCTACAAAATAAATAGTGTTTAGTCAATAGTGTTTTTGTTTGGAAATTTGACACAGTAAAAGTTTTGAAACATGAAATCTCGACATGTCATCCTTTCAGCTATTAACTGGAAGTTCAAATTTCTCTTTAAAAGTGATTGGCCTCCATGGAGTTTGTAACCGAAGAAAGGGCCCAAGTGGCCCATTGTCACTCTATCTGAAAGTCCCCAGGGTTCGGTGTTAGGACCCCTGCTCTTCCTGGTATATTTTTGTAGTAACTGTAGCTTTAAGGTATGTAGTTACTGCAGTTTTAAGACTTATTGTACTGTATAGTATCATGTGACAGTGTGAACGAATCAGCCCAAAGCACAGGGAACCTCAGGGGTGGAGTTTGACTCTAGTTGTGGTTCTTGATGGAAGCATGTAACTGCTGCTGAAGCCTTGTAAATAAAGTTTACTCTTTCTTTATGAGAAACGTGCCTGGAAAATCAAGTCCATAACAACTGGTGATGAGGATAAATTGGTTCCGGTGCTCACCCTCGCCCAGTGAATGTGAGTGTCTTGTTTTAAACAGAAGAAAGGGAAAATATACTCACCAGGCCCGACCCCTTCAACTCATCCGCAGAGGATTAGAGTCAATATTTAGAATACCTCGGTTTCTTTTTCCAAGCAAATGAAATAATGGTGGAAGAAAAAGCAAAGCAATTCTCCTAAGTGCCTGTTGGAGTAACACGTATAATTTAATCCGTAGTTTGACGGCCCCAAACTTTCCCAATTCAAAGACCTTCAGCGAATTGGTAGATCTTGTAAAGGGTCATTTTCAACTCAAACCCTCTGCAATCATGCAGATGTTCAAATTTAATTTGAGACTGAGAGCCCCGGGGGGAACCATAGTGACATACGGAGTGCAGTGGAAACAGCTAACTGAACATCATGACTTCAGGGAGATCCTGAACGATATGTTAAGGGATTGTTTGGTCTGTGGTGTGCACGATGATGTCATTCAATGACAGTATTAGCTGAAGTAAATATCGATTTTAAAAGAGTGTTGGAAATAGCGCTTGTGATGAGAAGCACCGACCAGGATTCACAGGCCTTACAGGGTGTGCAAAATGGCACCGTTTTCCAGTTAGGGCAGGAACAGACCGCTGGGCATGGTGCAAAAAACCAGGGAGTTAGCCGCAAAGTGGGAGACAGTCCCTGCTACCCGAAAACTTACAAAATATACAGGAGCCAGCTCAGCAGCAAACCTGAAAATGAATTGTTACCGATGGAAGTAACCATACCCTGAAACTTGCTGTTTTAAAGAGGTGAAGTGCCATTATTGTCATTAAAGAGGGCACATACTGAAACAATGTGAAGCAAGATTGAGACAGACTCCCAGGCAGCAAAGTAAGTGGATCCAAGTACATAATGTAGAAGAACCAGAAATGACTAATTCAGATGTTTATTCTCTATTTAACGTGAAGGTAGGAAAAACAGAGCCAATCACTGTTACTCTGCAGGTCAATGGAAAGCCTTTGATTATGGAATTGGATAGCGGTGCAACAACCACTCCGGTGGGGGAGCACACATTCAAATATTTAAATAAGGGTACTCAACAATTGAATATGGAGCAGACGTCAGCCAAATTGAAAATGTATACTGGTGAAGTTATACAAGTGAAAGGTATTACCGCTGTACCTGGTTTATTACAAACACCAGACAGCACAGCTCCCTGTGATTGTAGTGGAGGGTGAAGGACCAAGCCTTCTAGGTTGTGATTGGTTAAAACAAATTAAACTAAATTGGTCTGAAATTTTCCAGCTGAGCGCTGGAGGACTGCCAGAGCTGCTAAAGAAATATGACAAGGTCTTTCAACTGGGGAAAATCAAGGGCCTGCAGGCTAAGATCTAAGTTAACTCTGAAGAAATTCCTAATTTTTTTAAAACCAGGCCTGTGGCTTATGTCCTGAGAGAGAAGGTTGATACTGAATTAAACTGTTTGAGAAGCTAGGTATTATTCAGCTGGTTCAATTTTCGGAACGGGCAGCATCCATAGTCCCTGTCTTGAAATTGGATAAGACCATCCGCATCTGTAGATGTTATAAATTAACAGTAAACAAGGCTGCCAAGTTGGAGACATATCCTATCCCCAGGATCGAGGATCTATATGCCAAATTAGCAGGACGGAGAACTTACACTAAATTAGATATGAGTCACGCATATCAGCAGCTGGAACTGGATGATACATCCAGAGGATTTGTAACCACAAACACACACATGCCTGCCTTTTGGTGTTCCTTTGGCCTGAACGATTTTCCAGAGGATGAAGCAAGGTCTATCTGAAGTCGTGGTCTACCTGGACGACAAAGTTTCTACAGGTATGTGAAGAGAAAAAGATTGGTGAAGACAAATGTAGGTCCCTTACAGTCAGAAACAGGGGAATTTATAATGGGGAACAAAGAAATGGCTGACCAACTAAATACATACTTTGGTTCTGTCTTCACAAAGGAGGACACAAATAACATACCAGAAATGTTGGGGAACACAGGGTTTAGTGAGAGGGAGGAACTGAAAGAAATCAGTATTAGTAGGGAAATGTCGTTGGAGAAATTGATGGGATTGAAGGCCGATAAATCCCCAGGGCCTGATGATCTACATCCCAGAGTACTTAAGGAAGTGGCCCTAGAAATAGTGTATGCATTGGTGGTCATCTTCCGAGATGAGCATGTGGAAAACAGTGGCAGAATCAGACAGAGTCAGCATGGATTTACGAAAGGGAAATCATGCTTGACAAATCTACTGGAGTTTTTTGAGGATGTAACTAGTAGAGTTGATGAGGGGGAGCCAGCGTGTGTGGTTTATTTGGACTTTCAGAAGGCTTTCGACAAAGTCCCACATAAGAGATTAGTGTGTAAAATTAAAGCGCATGGGATTGTGGGTAGTGTATTGAGATGGATAGAAAACGGGTTGGCAGACAGGAAACAAAGAGTAGGAATAAACGGGTTTTTTTCTGAATGACAGGCAGTGGCTAGTGGGGTACCGCAAGGATCGGTGCTGGGACCCCAGCTATTCACAATATATATTAATGATTTAGATGAGGTAACTAAATGTATTATCTCCAGATTTGCAAATGACACAAAGCTGGGTGGGAGGGTGAACTATGAGGAGGATGCAGAGATGCTTAAGTGTGATTTGGACAAGCTGAACGAGTGGGCAAATGCATGGCTGATGCAGTATAATGTTGATAAATGTGAGGTAGCAAAATCAGGAAGGCAGATTATTATCCGAATGGCTATAAATTGAGAGAGGGGGATGTGCAACGAGACCTGGGTGTCCTCGTACACCAGTCGCTGAAGGTAAGCATGCAGGTGCAGCAGTCGGTAAAGAAGGCAAATGGTATGTTGGCCTTCATAGCGAGAGGATTCAAGTACAGGAGCAGGGATGTCTTGCTGCAATTATACAGGGCCTTGGTGAGAGCACACCTGGAATATTGTGTGCAGTTTTGGTCTCCTTATCGGAGGAAGGATGTTCTTGCTATAGAGGGAGTGCAGCGAAGGTTTATCAGACTGATTCCTGGGATGGCAGGACTGACATATGAGGAGAGATTGAGTCCCCAACTCCCCAAGAGATCATATTAACGATCAATTTCCTGGATTCTTCGACAGTCTGCGCAAGACAAATAAGAAATTGGACGAACAGTGATTCAGTCTTGTTTAGAGTATGAGACCATTGAAAGGATGGTCCCAGGACCCAGTCCCCGAAGAATTGAAGCCATTCTTCACACAAAGGAATGAATTGAGTAATCAGGATGGTATCCTCTTATAGGGTGGACGAGTCATCATTCCTTCACAAGGAATGGAACCGCTCTTAACTGAGTTGCATATTGCGCATCCTGGAATTTCCAAAATTAAAAAGCTTGTAAGGAACTATATTTGGTGGCCAGGTATAGACAATGATGTAGAAAAATGGTTAAACACTGTCCCCAGTGCCAGCAACTAAAGAAGTTGCCTGTTGTAGCCCAACTGCACCCGTGGGAATGGCCTGGTCAACCCTGGGTGAGACTGCATAAAGATTCTGTAGGTCCATTCCTAGGCACCATGTTTCTACTGATAACTGATGCACATTCCAAATGGTTAGACGAGTACGAAGTTAGATCGCTAACGTCAGGTACGACTATAGAAAGGTTACATCAGAAGTCATTGTCTCAGACAATGGTACTACATTTACTAGTGCTGAATTTCAAAGATTTGTGAGCCAAAATGGTATCAAACACGTAAAGACAGCACAGGATCATCCATTATCTAATGGATTAGCCAACAGAGCAGTTCAAACTTTTAAAGTTGGGATGCAAAAATTATCAGGAGGATCATTGGAGACTAAACTTTCATGTTTCCTGTTTCACTATAGAACAACCCCCTTCACTACTACAGGTTCAACACCTTCAGAATTACTTTTGAAGTGTTTGGGTCGTTGGTGTTGAGCTGGAAAACACTGTGATGGGGTTGAGGCAGGAGGGCAGCTGGGATTTATGAAACCATTTGAGGTGGACAACCTTGGGAGTGGTGGTAACACCCTGTGGGGCTCTCCATTGGGCCCAGAGGGCCTTCGTACGAGATTAAGCCTGGTACTTCCCAATTTGGAGAGGAAGGTGGAGAAAAGTCAAGTCAAATCAAAAAGTCGCTCATGATTTGCATAGTTGAGAGTGAGAATTTACTGTTGATGGAATAGTATTTTTACAAAACTTCAGTGGTGGATTGAGTTGGTTACCTGGTGTAATAGTTTTTGTGACTGGACCATTGTCATACGACGTAGAAACGGAGGGCTGGATCACCCGAAAACACATGGATCATTTGAGAAGAAGGGAGGTATCCCAACAAAACAATGTTCCACCTGTAACCATTGTAGAACCTCTGGTCCCCATTGTCATTGATCAACCAAGGATAGACATACCAGATGTCTCTGTTGGATTGGGTAACACTGAACTGCCTGGGCCTAAGGAGGTACCTGATGTTGCTGCGGTTCCAGAAAATGAAGATTCAGTAATTCAGAAATTCTAAAGTCGTGGAGCTATGACGTTCCACCCAGATCAAGAAACCACCTGAGAGACTGAACTTATAATTTCATAACCCATGTATATATTTGTAATATCATGAATGTGGTTGTTCTTGTAAATACAAATTTTAAAAATAAATTAAAGGGGGAGGAATGTAGTAACTGTAGCTTTAAGGAATGTTGTGACTATAGCTTTAAGACTTATTGTACAGTGTCGTATCACATGACAGTGTGAATGAGTCAGCCCAAAGCATGGGGAACCTTAGGGGTGGAGTTTGTGTCTAGCTGTGGTTCTTGTAAATAAAGTTCACTGTTTCTTATGAGAAACGTGTCTGGAAAATCAAGTCTATAACAATATTAATGACGGAGACCTTGGTGTACAGGGCACAATTTCAAAACTTGCAGGCAATACAAAACTTGGAAACTGAGGAAGATAGTTTCAAAAGGCCGTGGACAGGTTGGTGGAATGGGCGGACAAGTGCCAGATGAAATTTAATGCAGAGAAGTATGAAGTGATACATTTTGGTAGGAAGAACGTAGAGAGACAATCTAAAATAAAGGGCACAATTCTAAAAGGAGTGCAGGAGCAGAGCGACCTGGGTGTATATGTGCATAAATCATTGAACGTGGCAGGACAGGTTGAGAGAGTAGTTAATAAAACATATGGCATCCTAGGCTTTATCAATAGGAGTATAGAGTAAAAAAGCAAGGAAGTTATGTTAAACCTGTATAAAACACTGTTTCAGACTCAACTGGGGTATTGTGTCCAGTTCTGGGCACTGCACTTTAGGAAGTATGTGAAGGCATTAGAGAGGGTGCAGAAAAGATTCACGAGAATGGTTCCAGGGATAAGGAACTTCAGTCACTTAGATAGATTGGAGAAGATGGATTGTTCTCCTTGGAGGGGAAGATTGAGAGGTGATTTGATAGAGATATTCAAAATCATGCAGGGTACGGACAGGGTAGATAGGGAGAAACTGTTTCCATTGGTGGAAGGATCGAAAACCAGAGGGCACAGATTTAAGGTAATTGGAAAAAGAAGCAATGAGGAAAAACTTTTCACACAGTGAGTTGTTAGGATCTGGAATTCACTGCCTGAGAATGTGGTGGAGGCAGGTTCAATCAAGGAATTCAAAAGGGAATTGGATCATTATCTGAAAAGGAAAAATGTGCAGTGCTGCAGGGAAAAGGCAGGGGAGTGGCACTAGGTGAATTGCTCATTCAGAGGGCCAGCACAGACACAAGGGACAGAATGGCCTACTGTACTGTTATGATTCAATGATTCTATGAAAAGCAGAAGGAGCGAGATAATGATGAAGAGGAGAAGGGAGACAATGAGAAGAAGGAACATGATAATGACAATGAGCTGGAGGGAGATGGGGAATTAAGCGATTTGGGGAGTGCGCAGGAAAGTGGAGTTGAAGTCCAAGATCATCCATGATCGTTTTAAATGGTGGAGCAGGCTCGATGAGCCAGATGGTCGACTCCTGCTCCTATTTCTTATGTTCTTGTGACAAGACAAATAAGAAGAGAGGACAATAACGAGTAGGCGAGATGGAGTGAAGGAGGGAGAGATGGAGCAATGAGGCTGACACTCTAGCGCAATTCTGAGAGAGTGCTGTACTGTCAGTGGTACTATCTTCCAGATGAGTTAAACCAAGGTCCCGTCTGCCCTCTCAGGTGAATGTAAAAGATCCCATGTCACTACATCATAGAAGAGCAGGGTAGTTATCCCTGATGTCCTGGTCAATATAGATCCCGCAATCAACATCACAAAAACAGTGTGTATGAGGAAATGTGGGGATGGGGGGCTGAAGGAACTGGGTATAGGGATGAAGAAGGGAGGAATGGTGAATGAAGAAGGGAGGACGGGGGCATGGGCTTTCCTGGGAAGAGTGGGTTATTCCTCTGATATTCTGTTGGAACTTTGCCTAAACAACAGAACTTTCATGAGTGAATGAAAGCAGAATGGTTAATCAGCAGTACTGACTGAAGACAATCCCTTAAGATGTCCATTCCAGCTGACACCAGGGACTTTACCACCTTTCATAGCTTCAGGAACCCAGACACAAAGACAACACTGAAACCTGCAGGTCCAACTATAAGACCATAAGACATAGGAGCAGAAGTAGGCCATTTAGCCCATCAAGTCTGCTCCGCCATTCCATGAGATCATGGCTGATCTGATAATTCTCAATTCCACTTTCCTGCCTTTTTCCCACAACCCTTGATTCCCTTACTGATTAAAAATCTGTCTGTCTCAGCCTTGAATATAATAGTTACCACTTTAAATCAAATTGAACTTTCAGGCTGCCAGTTTACAGGGGTAAAAGCATTCTGTACACAGCCTTGGGATGTAACCCCTTAGAAACTGAATCTAATACAACAGAAATATTATAAGTTATTGTCAGTCATGGCTTAGTTTTTGCTCTCATCTCTGATCAGAAGTTGTGGGTTCAAGTCTCACTCCAGAGGCTTGAGCACTAAAGCTGACGCTCCAGTGCAGTACTGAGGGAGAGCTGTACTGTCAGAGGCACTATCTTTCAGATGAGTTAAATCAGGTTAATGTAAAAGATCCCATGACACTACGTTGTTGAAGAGCAGGAGAGCTGTACGTGATGTCTTGGCCGATATGGATCCTGCCATCAACATCACCAAAACAGATTAGTTGGTCATTATCACGCTACTGTTTGTGGGAGCTTGCTGTGCGCAAATTGGCTGCCATGTTTTCTACGTTACAACAGTGATTACATTCAAAAAGCACTTAATTGGGCTAAGCACCTTCAGACGCCCTTAGTTTGTGAAAGTTGAGATAATGTTGGGAAATGTTCTGCTTCCTGTGAACTGGCAAGTATAAACCCATTGATGGAGAAAGTAAACCAGCCACAGTGACATTGACCAATGTATTGTGTACTGGACACTTACTGCAGGCACCTGAGTGTTTCAGAGAATAGGAACACGCCATGCTGACAAATCGGTTGGTTTGGCTAAGTTAAAAAAGTGAATTTATTATGAGTTAAAAATATATACAGAAGATTGATAAAACAGCAGACAAACAACAACACAATATTCAGCTTCAACCAAACTTTGAATCAACCAAAAGAATAAATTTGAAAATGACTCAAGATCTTTCCCAGAACATGAAATGAATCTTGGAAGAGTATAAGGTGAACATATCACACTGTTATTACATCGAGGTATGATGGGCTGAGGGAACTCAGGTCTGTAGAGACTCACCCCAACTCCCTCACCATACTCAGGATAGGAGTCCTCCCAGACAGGAGAGTACAAACATTCCCCATGGTATTAGTCAAACACCCGTCACCTGAAGTGGATCTGTCTATAATTCACACCACCAACTAAAGCAGGGGAAAATTCTACCCCATATCCACTCCTGAGAGCTGGCTCACTTTACTAACACACACACACACACTCACATCAGGGGAAACTCCCTCAGAATACTACAGACAGAAGTTTCTTTAAAATCCTGTGCTTTAGTCTGACTCCCAATTCCAATGGTCAGAAATAACACCAAGTTCTGGTGCAACAGGATGCAGCTTGTTTCCATCATACACTTACAGAGTTGAAGAGATTGAAAGTGGTTTGCAAATCTGTTGCAGAGTGGACAACGACACTGCAGTCACCTGCAAACTGTAGATCATGTGTATCCATGGTGGTCAGTTTAGTTTTGGGGTGGAGGTGACTGAGATAAATGTGTTTCCCATCTAGATGGTATTTAATACTGACACCAGAGGGCAGTTGATCTTTGATGAGGTGAATAGTCACTGTCAGGTCAATTGTAAATAGAATGGGGGCTATCACACAGCCTTGCTTGACACTAGTCTGGATTTTGAAGGCTTCTGTTTCAGATCTCCCACTCAAGACATTTGCGGTCATATCATCATGAAGCAACTGCAGGATTGTGATGAAGTTTCTTGGACATCCAAATCATTGGAACACAACCAACAGGGCCTCGTGATTTAGTGAGTCAAATGCTTTGGTCACATCAATGAATGTAATGAAGAGTTCCTGGTGTTGTTCTTGATTTTTTTTTTTGGATTTGTCTGGAAACAAAGACCATGTCGGAGGCTCCACTGGAAGGTCTAAAGTCAAGTCAAAGTTCTAACTGATGTCTGTATCACTCGATCCATGTGGGGGACTGATGCCTGCTGGACAGATCATTGACTTGTTTGATAGGTGATGAACATCCATCCAGCACCAAGACATCACAAAGCCCAAAAGTCCGAGAGGAAGAAGATCAATGTCTCAACCCTAAAACAGCCCGACCGAAGAAAGGAATTCCAGATGCAGCTCATGACCCATCTGGAAAATCTACACACATCCAACTCAATTCCTGAACAGTAGAATCAAATAAAGTCAGCTGTACTAAACTCCTGTGTCCAGACCATTGGGTTTGAGCAAGGTCATCACCAGGACTGGTTCAACGAACATGATGTGCAAATATGTGACACCCCCCACTGAATGAAAACAATCAGCCTTCATTGCCTGGCAGAACAACCCAAGGTCACAACTCAAGAAGGCAGCATTTCAACATCTCAAGGCTGATTCTCAAAGACAAACCCAGAATATAAAGGACATGTGGGAAAAGAAAGCCTGAGAGATCCAACGTGCAAAGCTTTTTTGATGTCAGCCAAGCCATCAATAGACCAAGGTCAAATGGACAAAATCCCCTTTGTTCACAGGATGGTGTTTCTCTTCTTAAGGATGACAACATCATCTGTTAACGCTGGAAAGAAGATTTTGAACAACTCCTCAACCATGAATCCACAGTGACAGCTGATACCCTCCAGTCTATCCTCCAGTCTCTGTGGTAGAATCCATGGGTGAGTCACCATCAATGGGAGAGCTGCAACAAGCAATCAAACAGATGAAAAACAACAAAGCCTGTGGCCCCGATGGTATTCCAGTTGAGGTCTTCAAAGCTGGTGAACATCTGCTCACATCAAGACTCCATAAGCTCATCCTACGGGTTTGGGAAAAAAAGGGCTCCGTCCAAATTCAGGAATGTGACAATTGTAACTATCTTCAAGAAGGGAGATAAATCATGGTGCAGAAACTATTGAGATATTTTCCTCTTGTCCAGAGCACGAAGAATCCTGACACACATTCTCCTGAATCACCTACTTCCTTTGGTGAGGAAATCCTCCCAGAGACACAGTGACATCTGTGCACAAGCAGGAGATTCTATACATATTGATGTCTTCTTTTGGTGATGTTTGGTGATCTGGTCAAAGGTTAAGTTTGCCTTCCCAAAAAATTGGACTGATGGTGAGACAGACACTGCTGAGACAGACAGTGCTTTGGAACAACAGCACCCTGTGTGACCACTGGAGGATAAACAACACAGACAAGTCTCAGTGCAACAGAAGCAGTCGACCCGGTTCCAAATCTGCGTGGAGATGTCAGTGTATGGTGAGGGAGGAGGAGGAGAAGGTGAAACAATCCTGTCACACACACCCTGGAAGGGTTTGTCTCCCGTGCGTGTTCACCAATTTTCCAGGGGGTCCGACAACTGTGTGAAGGCTTCATTACAGAACTCACACTAATAGGGTTTCTCCCCTGTGTAAGTGTGTTGATGGACCAAGAGATACACTGAGTGTGTGAAAGCATTGTCACACATGTCACGCCTGAATAATTTCCCACCAGTGTGAATCCACTGGTGCTTCAGGAGATCGGAGGAGTGGGTGAAAGCCTTGTCACAAACAGCACACGCGAACAGTTTCCCCTGTGTGAATCTGTGATGGCCCAGGAGGATCAAAAATGTTACAAAAGCTTTCTGGCAAACCTCACATTGAAGTGTTACTCCCCTGTGCGGATCAGCTGGTAGAGCAGGAATTTTGATCACCTCGAGAATGATTGGTCGCACACATCAAACATGAATGGTTTCTCACCTGTATGGGTGCATTGGTGCGTGCGGAGAATCAATGACTGTGAGAATAATTTGTCATGTGCCTCACACCCGAACAGTTTTTCCCCATGTGTGAATGTGTTGGTGTATGTAGAGGCTCAATGACACCAGTAAGGATTTGTTACACACCTCGCACGTGAAAGGTTTCTCTCCTGTGTGAACGCGTTGGTGCACGTGGAGGTTCAATGACCGTGAGAATGATTTATCACACATCTTGCACGTGAATGGTTTCTCCCAGTGTGAATGCGCCGGTGCAACAGGAGTTTGGAGGAGTGGGCGAAAGCCTTCTCACAAATCTCACATCTAAAGGGTTTCTTCCTTGTGGGAATCCTCTGGTGTATTAGGAGGCTTGTAGATATTGCAAAAGCTTTATCACAAACTTCATACGTGAATGGTTTCTCTCCTGTGTGAATACGTTGGTGACTGCGCAGCTTGCATGATTTTGAGAAGGTTTTGTTGCAGATATCACAGGTAAATGGTTTCTCTCCAGTGTAACTGTGTTGCTGTATGCAGAGATATGATGGCCTAGAGAATGATTTCTTGCACACGTCACATGTAAATGGTTTCTCCCCGGTGTGAATGTGTGAAGTACACGGAGATTCCATGACTGTGAAAATTATTTGTCACACACCTCACATGTGAATGGTTGTTCCCTTGTGTGGATGCACCCGTGAACCACCAGTGCCGAGGATTGTGCGAAGCCCTTGTTACACACATCACGGCTTCGTCACTGTGTGAATGCACTCGGAGGTTCGATGAAATCGAAAATGATGTGTCACACACCTTGCACATGAATGGCTTCTCCCCAATGTGAATATGTCAGTGATTCACGAGTGTTGATGTCTGTGTGAAGGCTCGGTCACAAATCTCACACTTGAATACTTTCTCTTCCATGTGGCTGTCCTTGTGTTACAGGTGGGACAACAGGTCCACTTTGTGTGTTGGGAGATCTTATCAACCTGTGGAGCCCTCCTTACACACTTCACACTTGAACAGCCTCTCACCTGTAGGAATGAGTCAGTGGTTCATGAGCCTCAATGAATAATTGAAGCTCTCTCCACACTTGGAGCCACTCACACTCTTCTCAGCCTCACCCTGACTGATCACCCACAGCTGAACCTTCGGAAAGGTTGGTTCTGATGGAAGGCTCCACACCACTGACCAGTTTCAGGTCTGATAATATGTCAAGACTCCCCTGACTCGACCGATTTCCAGATGACGGTTTCACTGCCCAACCTTTTCAGTGTTCAGCAATGCTGTGAAGGGACTGGATGTCTTCCCACAGTTGTGCAGTTGTTCTTTGGGTGATGGTCAGGATCTATCTGCGGTGTCTATCCTCTCTGTATTTACTGGTGTAGTACGGTGCAATACTTATGTAAAACAAGAAAAAGATGCATGATTTTCTCCAGACAACGTGGCTACTTACTTTTCTCCACCGAGCTCTACTAACTTCCCAGGTGCCCTTAGGACAATGGAAAAGACAGTCGGGCGGAGTGCAAAACGGGCTATCAATTCATTATGAGCTCATCTCGTGCTTGCAAAGACCAATTTTACCCTTAGAGTTTGTTTTTAATATATAAACACTCAGGAGAAATGTTAGTTCAATGCAGATGTTGAAATTTCTCCCCTGTTTTTCAAAATTATTTGAAGAAAATATACTGGGCAGGAAGTGCTAGGAGCTAAGGAAAATCTTGCTTCAATGTAGCTGATTGAAGGGTTCTGGTTTATCCTGGGAAATTAGATGCACTGCACTCGCTCAGACTGCACATCCCAAATTCAGTTATCAGTCACAGCACTGGGCAAAACTATCAAACGGAAGTCCAGGTTTTTGGGAAAGCCGAGGCCTTCAAGTAAAATCTTCAAAGACATTTCAAGAAATGTGGCTCCAGCTGAATTGCTGTGGAGATTACAGAGATAGGGAGAGACAAGGCCATGGAGAGATTTGAAAACAAGGATGAGAATTTTAAAATTGAATTGCTACGTGACCAGGAGCCAATGTAGATCAGATAGCTTAGGGGTGATTGGGGAATGGGTCTTGGTGTCAGTTAGGACATGGGCTGCAGAGTTTTGGAGGAGCTCAAGTTTACAGTGCAAGATGTGACAGCAGCCAGGAGAGCATTGGAATAGTTGAGTCCAGAGTTTACAAAGGTATGGACAAGAGTTTCAGCAGCAGATGAGCTGAGGTAGGACGTCACTGGTCTCTCCTGTGAGTGGAGCTTGCACCTCTTCCTATGCATCATGTCCTGATTCCTGACCAACATAGGGAAACGACAGTGAGAGCCAGGGATGGTAACAGAGAACCCTGCATAGAATCATAGAATAGTATAGCACAAAAGGAGACTATTTGGCCCATTGAGTCTGTGCCAGCTCTTTTGAAGAACAATCTAGTTAATCCCACTTCCCCGCTCATTCTCCTTATCCCTACAATTGTTCCTCTTTTCAAGTGTTTCTCCAATTCCCTAGTGAAGGTTACCATTGAATCTACATCTACCGCCCTATCAGACAGTGCATTCCAAATACTAACCACACGTTGTGTAAAAAACATTTTCCTCCAATCACCTGATTCTTTTGCCTATTCTTTATCTGTAACTTCTAGTTATCAATCCTTCTCCCAATGGAAACAGTTTCTCTTTATTTACTCGGTCTAAACCCTTCATGATTTTAAACATCTCTAACAAATCTCCTCTTAGACTTCTCTGCTCTAAGGGAAACAATCCCAGCTTCTCTGGTCTATCCACGTAACTATAATCCCTCAATCCTGGAACATTCCAGTAAATCTCTTCTGTACCGTCTCCAAAATTCTTCATTGAACCCAGACCACCTCAGCCTCTCTCTAACAGACAGACTGAATGGACAGTCTTAATGAGCAAGACGCAATCTACAAACCAAGCAGCTGTTTTCAGTTACACAAGACAGCTGAATGATCAGGAAACAGTACAAAGCAGTGCATCATACATTTCTCTAGAAGTGTCAGCTGTGGCTCAGTTCATAGCACCCTCGCCTTTGAATCAGAAGGTTGTGGGTTCATGTCCCACTCCCGGAAACCAAGAACTGTGAATGTACTCGAAAGAGTTACATGCGATCTGTTGATAACTCGAAAGAGTTACATTTCTCTAGGTTCATGTCCCACTCCAGGACTTTGAACAAAAAAAAAGTCAAGAACTGTGAATGTACTCGAAAGAGTTACATTTCTCTACATCAAATCAGATTCCATTCACCTCCTCCCTTCACATCAATTTCAAAGCATAACCTCACTTCTGAGCACTGAGCTAGCTCTTCAGCTGGTCACAATGAACTCCAGTATTAACCTCTGGAACAGCTGGCTGTAAAACCTGAAGTAAGGACGGTCAAGTTAAACACACGAAGCTCAATATAATCCTGATCAGCCACCATGCTGTCCAGGAACAACAACAACTTGGATTTCTATAGCACCTTGTAAAAGGTCCCAAAACACTTCAAGGTGAATTATTAGACAACATTTGACAGCGAATCACATAAGGAGAGATGACCAAACACTTTTAAAGAAGGGGAGAGAGGTAGAGAGACGGAGAGGTTTAGGGAGGAAATTCCAGAGCTTAGGGCCCAGGCAGCTGAAAGCACGGCCAACAATGATGGAATGATTAAAATCGCAAATACTAAAGAGATCAAAATTGAAGGAGTGCAGAAGTCTTAGAGATTTGTAGGCCTGAGGAGATTGTCAACCTTGGCTCAGGAGGGAGCACTCTCACCTCTGAGTCAGAAGGTTGGGTTCAAGTCTCACTCTAGGACTTGAATATTGAGGCTGATGTTCCAGTGCAGTGATAAGGAAGTGTTGCACTGTCAGGGGTGCTGTCTTTCAGATGGAATGTTAAACTGAGGCCCCTTTAGGTCTCCCTGAGGTGGGTGTAAAAGATCCCATTACACCATTTTGAAGAACAGGGGAGTTATCCTTGGAGTCCCGATCAATATTAATCCCTCAATCAACACCACTAAAAAACATATTATCTGGTCATTATCACATTGCTGTTTGTGGGAGCTTGCTGTGTGCACATTGGCTGCCACATTACAACAGTGACCACACTTCAAAAATACTTTATTGGTTGTAAAGAGCTTGGGGGCATCTGGTAGTCATCACAAAGTATACAGAAATAGATATGTATAACATATAAACAGAGTTCACTCAGCCCTTCGCTCCTTATATAGAATCTGTTTTGGTTTTCTGACTCTTGCTTTACAGACATTTAGAAAAAAATTACATTCTTGATCGTGCATCAGCAATTATATTATCTTTTCCAGCAATAATTTATTTTAAAACAAAACTTCTTTTAGCAAGTTGCAAGTGCTGGTTAACATGCAATTGTAATCACGAAGTATAACTATCTATCTCTTCCGAATGAATTCCACCAGCACGCACACAGACAGAAACACACACACAAACAAAGGGCGAACAGATAGTCTGTCTGTAGAGCTGAGCTTTGGAGGCTGGGCATTATAAAATAAAGGATAAATTCTGCAGGGTCTCAACACTGTTGACCTGGAGTTCTCTCGTGTGAAGATGGGCCACTGGTTCCGGTGGATGCCTGGAAGTTCTCACAAACTGGTCCAGCTTTGCAGGTCCAAATGCAGACCAGGCTACAGGTTGATAGCCACACACAGCTTTAGGCAAGGTAGAGAGAGAACCAGTCAAAATAGCCTTCCTTCCTCAGCTTGTTCTCCAACAAAACTGCCTTCAAAACAAGCAGGTTCATAACTTCAGTATTTTTCCTCTCTCCCATGTGATTGCCTTTTTGTCTCCCAGCCTTCCATTCATTGAAGAGCTTTGCAGTTCAAAACAACTCCTTCTCCAGTACCATATAGGTCAGGTGATTTCTTGGAAGAGTACTGTTTCTTTACAGTTCTAAACTGAACTTATAACCTTTTTAAAAAATCCCAGGTTAGCATCCTGATGTCCAGATCATGCCATGTCCTTCCGTTTTGTAAAAGAAAACTTCAGTTTTGAGAGATATAATCCTAACACAGTGCAGACAGATCCTGACCATTAGCCAAAGAAGAACAACACAACGAGGGAAGACATCCAGTCCCTTGAAACCATCATCTGGAAATCGGTCAGGTCAGGGGAGCTTTGACGTATCATCAGATCTGAAGCTGGTCAGTGGTGTGGAACCTTCCATCAGAACCAACTTTCCGAAGGTTCGGCTGTGGGCGCTCGGTCAGGGTGAGGCTGGGAAGAAGTGTCAGTGGCTCCAATTGTGGCGAGAGCTTCAATCAATCATCGAGCCTCATGAACCACTGACTCATTCTTACAGCTGAGAGGCTGTCCAAGAGTGAGGTGTGTGAGGAGGAATCCACAGGCTCATATATCTTAAAACACCTAAGGTGTACCTGTTGTTAACACAAGACAGCCACATGGAAGTGAAACCATTCAAGTGTGAGGGGTGTGGCCAAGCCTTCACACACTCATCGACACTTGTGAATCACTGATACATTCACACTGGAGTGAAACCACTCAAGTGCGCGGTGTGTGATAAACGCTTTACCCAGATATCGAACCTCCTGGACCACCAGGCAATTCACACAGGGGAGAAACCCTTCAAGTGTGAGGTTTGGAATAAAGCTTTAGTGATGGCTTCAAGGTTCCGGAGGCATCAGAGGATTCACACGAGAGGGAAACCATTCAGGTGTGAGGCTTGTAGGAAAGCTTTCACCCACTCCTCCGACCTCCTGAAATCCCTTGAGCCTGTTACCCTTTCAGTTGGATCCATAGCTGATCCGTATCTTAACTCTATCTACCTGCCTTGGTTCTGTAGCCCATAATCCCCTTGTCTAACAATAAACCTATCAATCTCAATTTTAAAATTTTCAATTGATCGCCATCCTCAACAGATTTTACAAGGGAGAGAGTTCCAGATTTCCAGTGCCCTTTTTGTGAAGTATTTGCTGACATCAACCCTGAACAGCCTGACTCGAAGTTTATTGGTATGCACCCTTGTTCTGGACTCTCCCACTAGAGGAACAGTTTCTCCTCAACTACTCTATCAACTTGTTCAATTATCTTAAACACCCCAACTAAATTATCCCTTAATTTTCTACATGCAGGGGAATGCAAGTTCAGTCTGTGCAAACAGAAAATGCTGGAAAAACTCAGCAGGTCTGGCAGCATCTGTGGAGAGAAAAACAGAGTTAATGATTTGAGTCCGTATGACTTCTTCAGAGCCATTTCCAGCATTTTCTGTTTATCATTTCAGATTTCCAGCATCCGCACTATTTTTCCTTTACCTCAGTCTGTGCAACCTGCCTCAGAATTTAACCCGTTTAGCCCCAGGAACATTCTGGTGAATCTACATTGCACTCCCTCCAAGGCCAATATATCCTTCCTGAGGTGCAGTGCCCAGAACTGAACACAGTTCTCCAGATGGGATCTAAACAAAGCTCTGTACAGCTGGAGCATAACTTCCACAAGGACACAGTTGGTTTTGGGAAGGAGAAGTTGTGGGTTATCTTTTCTCTTCAAGATGGTCTTGGAGTAAGGAGCAGTTTTGGCAGAGGAAAGCAGGACCATTAGTGCTTGATGTGGCCCATTCAGATCTGGCGATGGATGGCTAAACCAGTTGTGTAGCAGATATGCTCAAATCTTCACCCCTTGGACTTGACAAGCAGGGAGATTGACCAGGAAAGAAGAGGTTAAAAGTAATTTTGGAAAACAAGGGTGTAGAAGGTGGAAATAAGGGAGCGATTAAACCAGATTGATGGCTACAGAAGCATTGTGATGAATGGAGGTGCCAAAGGACAGAGAGTTGGGAATTAGAAAGCGCTGTCCAACTCACCTGGGGGATGAGTGTCTTCCAGGAATAGAAACTCATTGGTTCATGGACCCACATGACCACTGGATCTCTGCAACAATTGGTGGGTTTGTATGATGGAAACGAGCTCCATCCTGTGCCACTAAGTGCGGTGCCCTTTCTGACATAAGAACATAAGAAATAGGAGCAGGAGGAGGCCATTCGTCCCCTCAAGCCTGCCCCACCATTCAATAAGATCATGGCTGAACTGCCCCAGGCCTCAACTCCTCTTTCATGCCAGCTTCTCATAGCCCTCAACTCCCCGACATTTCAAAAATCTGTCCACCTCTTCCTTAAATACTTTCAGCAGTCTAGCCTCCACAACTCTCTGAGGCAGAGAATTCCAGACATTTACTACCCTCTGAGAGAAGACACTTTCACCTCTCAGTTTTAAATGAATGACCCCTTATTCTGTAACTATGTGCCCTAGTTTGATTCTCCCACTAGTGGAAACATCTTCTCAATATCTACCCTGTCAAGTCCCCTCAGAATCTTGTACGTTTCAATAAGATCACCCCTCATACTTCTAAACTCTAATGAATAAAGGCCTAACCTGTTTAGCCATTCTTAATAACTCAACCCTTCATCCCAGCAATCAGCCTGGTGAATCTCTTTTGAACTGACTCCAATGCCAATATATCCTTTCTTTAATACGGGGACCAAAACTGTACACAGTACTTCCAGATGCAACCCCACCAACACCCTATACTTCCTTATTTTTAAACTCCAATCCCCTAGCAATACAGGACAAAATTCCATTTGCCTTCTTATTTACTTGCTGCACCTGCATGTTAACTTTTTTGTGTTTCATGCACAAGAACACCCAGATCCCTCTGTGCTGCACTTTTTTGGAGTCTCTGTCCATTTAAATAATAGTTTGCAATTTGATTCTTCCTACTAAAGTGCATGACCTCACACTTCCATACATTAAACTCCAAGTTTTTGCCAACTCACTCAACCTACCTATGTCCCCTTGCAGATTCCTTATGTCCTCATCACAACATGCCCTCCCACCTATTTTTGTATCGTCAGCAAATTTGGATATATTACACTCTGCCCCCTCCTCCAAGTCATTAATATAGATAGTAACTAATTGAGGCCCGAGGACTGATCTTGTGGAACTCCACTAGTTATATCTTCAAGCCTGAAAAAGACTCATTAATCCCAACTCTCTGTCTTCTGTGTGTTACCCAATCCTCAACCCATGCTAATACATTACCCCCAATACTGTGAGCTCCTATCTTGTGCAATAACCTTTTATGTGGCACCTTATCGAATGCCTTCTGGAAATCCAAATACACTACATCCACCGGTTCCCCTTTATCAACTCTGCTTGTTATATCCTCAAAGATCTCCAGCAAATTTGTCTAACGTGATTTCCCTTTCACAAAACAGTGTTGACTCTGTTTGACTGCGTTAAGCTTTTCTGAATGTCCTGCTATTTCTTCTTTAATAATGGACTCTAGCATTTTCCTAATGACAGATGTTAAGCTGACTGGCCTATAGTTTCCTGCTTTTTGTCTCCCTCTTTTCTTGAACATTAGCAGTTTTTCAAGTCACTGGGACACTCCTGGAATCCAGTGAGTTCTGGAATATTTCAACCAATGCCTCCACTATCTCTGCAGCCACTTCCTTTAAACCCCTTGGATGCAGGCCATCATGTCCTGGTGACTTGTCTGCCTTTAGTTCCATTACTTTGTCAAATACTTTGTCCCTCGTGATAGAGACTGTTACAAGATTGTTCCTCCCATTAGCTCCTTGCTTATCTGATATCTTTGGGATGTTTATAATGTCCTCCACTGCGAAGCCCGATGCAAATTTTGGTTTAAGTTATCTGCCATTTTCCTGTTCCCCATTATCAATTCTCCAGTCAGATCCTCCAAGGGTCCTATGCTCACTTTAGCTACCCTCTTTCTTTTTATATACCCGTAGAAGCTCTTGCTGTTTGTTTTTATATTCCTTGCCAATTTACTTTCATAATCAATTTTCTCCCTCTTTATGAGCTTTTTAGTCATCCTCTGGTGGTACCTAAAAAATTCCCAATCCTCTGGCCAGCCACTAGTTTTCGTCGCTTTGTATGCCTTAGTTTTTGATTGGATACTCTCCTTGACCACCTATGTTAACCACGGGTCATTCATCCTTCTTATCGAGTCCTTCTTTTTAACCGGGATATATTTTTGCTGAGCGTTATGAAATATTAGCTTAAATATCTGCCACTGCTCATCCACTGATCTTCCGCTTAGTCTATTTTCCCAGCCCGCTTTAGACAACTCTTTCTTCGTACCTCTGCAATTGCCCTTGTTTCAGTTGAGGACACTGGTTTCAGACCCAAGTTGCTCGCCCTCAAACTGAATTTGAAATTCTACCATGTTGTGATCGCTACCCCCTAGAGGATCCTTAACTACGATATCTCTTACTGATCCTACTTCATTACACATTACTAAATCTAAAACAACCTGTTCCCGGGTAGATTCTGCAACGTATTGCTCTAAGAAACAATCCCTGATGCACTCTATAAATTTGTCTTCCATGTTATCCTTCCCAATATGATTTGTCCAGTCAATATGCAGATTAAAATCACCCATCACAATTGTAGCGCCCTTCTTATACACCTCCATCGTTTCCTGATTTATACTTTGTCCTACGGTGAGGCAGCTCTTTGGGGGCATATAGACGACTCCTGCTCGTGACTTCTTCCCCTTGCTATTGCTTATTTGCACCAAAATTGATTCCACATCATGATCAATTGCACCTATATCACTACTCACCACCACACTGATACCTTCCTTTATTAACAAAGCTACCCCGCCTCCTTTTCCTTTTTGCCTGTTTTTCCGGAACGTCGAATACCCTTGAATATTGAATTCCCAGTCTTGGTCACCCAGCTAGCACATCTCTGTAATAGCTATTGGGTGATATTCATTTATTTCTATTTGTGCCGTCAACTCATCTATCTTGTTATAAATGCTGCGTGCATTCAGATAAAGAGCCTTAAGCTTTGACTTTTTACCATTATTACTCATTTGGTCCTAATTTCTGCTGCACTCTTCTGTTTTTATTTTCTGCCCTTTCTTGTCACACTTAGATTGTTGTTCTCCTCTTCACTCTGATAGTTTCACCTTACACTCTTCGAAGATTCATTTCATGTTCTGGGAAAGATCAAGACATTTTCAAATGTTTTGTTATTTTGCATGATTCAAAGTTTGATGTAAGATGAATATTGTGTTGTTGTTTGTCTGCTGTTTTATCAATGTTTTGTATAGATTTATAACTTGCAATAAATTCACTTTTTTCAGCTAAACTGAAACTACCTGATTTGTCAGCATGGTATGTTCCTATTCACTGAAAGACTCAGGAGCTTACAGTAAGAGTCCTGTATACAATATATTGGTCAACGTCACTGTGGGCTGGTATACTTTCTCCATCACAACAAAAACAGAAAATGCTGGAAAATCTCAGCAGGTCTGACATTATCTGTGGAGAGAGAAACAGAGTTGACGTTTCGAGTCCGTATGACTCTTTTTCAGGGCTACAGAGCAGTTGAAATGTGATGAAACTTATACTGTTTAGGTTGCATTAAGGTAAGAAAGCAGAAAGCAGGACAAGGGTAAGCACTCTAAAAAGAGGAACATGAACAAGTAAGAGATGGCCCTTGTGGGGGTGAGGGAGGGGGAGGGGGTGGTGGGGAGTGGGGAAACAAGGCATTGAAAATGGGATAAAAAGGGGGAGATAAAACAATTAATAAATGAATGAAAATACAAATGAATAAAAATAAAAATGTGGGTCAAAAATAAAAATGAATTTTGAAAAAAGGGTTAAAAAGGGGGGGAATAGGGCCCTAGTTATGCCTGTCTTTTTATGGGGTAGGTGGAACATTCCTTGTTCCAGTCCTACCCAGGTCCCCTCTCACAACTCTTTTCTCGGTACATTGATGACTGTTTCAGTGCCGCTTCATGCTCTCGTCTGGATCTGGAAAAAATTACCAATTTTGCTTCCAATTTTCACCCCTCTATCACCTTCACATAGTCCATCTCCGATACTTTCCTCTCCTTCCTTGACCTCTCTATCTCAATTTCTGGTGATAGACTGTCCACCAATATTCACTACAAGCACACCAACTCCCACAGCTACCTCGACTACAGCTCCTCACACCCTGCTTTCTATAAGGACTCCACCCCATTCTCTCAGTTCCTTCGCCTCCGTCGCATCTGTTCCAATGATGCCACTTTCCAAAACGGCACTTCTGACATGTCTTCCTTCTTCCTTAACCAAAGTTTCCCACCCACTATGGTTGACAGGCCCTCAACTGCGTCCGAACCATCTCCCGCACCTCGACTTTCACACCTTCCTCTCCCTCCCAGAACCATGATAGGGTCCCCCTTGTCCTCACTTTTCACCTCACCAGCCTCCACATTCAAAGGATCATCCTCCGCTATTTCCGCCAACTCCAGCATGATGCCACCACCAAACACATCGTCCCCTCACCCCTCCGTCAGCATTCCACAGGGACCTTTCCCTCATGGACACTCTGGTCCACTCCTCCATCACCCTGAACTCCATCACTCCTCCTCATCCCCTTCCCCCGGCACTTTCACATGCAACCTGCCCCTTTACCTCCTCCCTCCTCATTGTCCAAGGGCCCAAACACTCCTTTCAGGTGAAGCAGCGCTTCACTTGCACCTCCTTCAATTTAGTCTACTGCATTCGCTGCTCCCAATGCGGTCTCCTCTACATTGGAGAGACCAAACGCAGACTGGGTGACCGCTTTGTGGAACACCTTCGGTCTGTCCACAAGCATGACCCAGACCTTCCTGTCGCTTGCCATTTCAACACACCACCCTGCTCTCATGCCCACATGTCCGTCCTTGGTCTGCTGCAATGTTCCAGTGAAGCCCAACACAAACTGGAGGAACAGCACCTCATCTTCCAATTAGGCACCTTACAGCCTTCTGGACTTAACATTGAGTTCAACAACTTCAGACCATGAACTCTTTCCTCTATCTACACCCTTTTTTTCAAAATTAATTTTTATTTTTTATCCACTTATTTTTATTTTTATTCATTTATTCATTGTTTTATCCCTGCTTTTTATCCCATTTTTGATCCCCTTTCCCCTCCCCACCACCGCTCCTCCCACCACCCCACCTACCCAAGGGCCATCTGTTACTTGTTCATGTTGTTCTTTTCAGATTGCTCCTGCTATTATCACATTCTTCTTTCTTACCTTAATGCCACTCTCAGCACCTCCTTTAGCCCTTATCACTACCATTAACACTCCATTTGTCCTTTTGTTCATGATATCTTTGTCAATCTCTCCTTTGCCCTAGCTTATCACTGGCCTACTATCCACCCTCACCTGGTCCGCCCCACCCCCATTAAACAGTACAAATTTCATCATATTTTAACTTCTCTGTAGCTCTGAAGAAGGGTCATATGGATTCAATATGTCAATTCGGTTTCTCTCACCACAGATGCTATCAGACCTGCTGAGTTTTTCCAGCATTTTCTGTTTTTTTTCTGATTTCCAGCATCCACAGTATTTTGCTTTTATACTTTCTCCATCAATGGGTTTATAATTTCCGGTTCACAGGAAGTGTAACATTTCCCGAAAAAAGAAATATTTGTATTTATATATCAACTTTCATGAACACGGTGTCCAAAAGCATTTTACAGTCAATGAAGTGCTTTTTGAACTGTAGCTACTGTTGTAATGAAGGAAATCTGGCAGCTAATTTGTGCACAGCAAGCTCCCACAAACAGCAACATGATATTGACCAGCTAACCTGCTTTGGTGACATTGATTGCGGCATCCGTATTGGTCAGAACATAAGGGATAACTCCCCTGCTCTTCTATGACGTAGTATCATGGGATCTGTTAAAATAGCTGAGAGGGCAGATGGAGCCTTAGTTTAACTCATATGAAAGATGGTCCCCCTGACAGTGCAGAATTCCCTCAGTACTGCACTGGAGTGGCAGCCTCAGTGCTCAAGTCTCTGGAGTGGGACTTGAATCCACAACATTCTGACTCTGAGATGAGAGTGCTAACTAAGCCATGACTGACAATAACTTATAATATTTCTGTTGTATTAGATTAAGTTTCTAAGGGGTTAAGTCCCAAGGCTGTGTACAGAATGCTTTTCCCCCTGTAAACTGGCAGCCTGAAAGTTTGATTTGATTTAAGCTGGTAACTAGTTAGAGCTGCAGGTGTCAGTGTTGTCTTTGTGTCTGGGTTCCTGAAGCTGTGAAAGGTGGTAAAGTCCCTGGTGTCAGGAGAAATAAAGCTGATGGAGAAAAGTGGGTAGACTCCAGGAGCGAGGAACAACCTACAGACTCAGTACTGATAGAGGATCCCCACATCAAGCAAAAACCAAACATCCTAAATCCCACTGACTCAAATAGAGCCACACTCCAGAACAACTGGTATTCCTCAGTGATACTGGTCAGCAGTGCCCCCTCCCATCACTAGATGTGCTGTGTCTGGAGGACTCTCTCCCCCCCATCCCCCTGCCCCCCAACCCCCACCCTGCATTTGCTCTGGTCCTGCTCCCGAACATGGCATGTGATGACATTAAAGTCAGCAATACAGGAGCGTCTGAGAGAGTAAGGCAGGTGAGCAGTAATTCTGATCCGGGTGTGACTGACCTGGGTTAGTTGGTATTGTTCATGATTCTCTCTCTTTAGATGTCCCTCTCTCTTCTTTAAATCTGCTGTTATCACCCATCTCCTCACAAAACCGACTCCCTCCATCCTCACAAACTACCGTCCCATCTCCAACCTCCCTTTCCTCTCCAAAGTCCTTGAATGTGTTGACATCTCCCAAATCCTGGAATGGGAGGTCAGGAAAGAGGTGAAGTGTGAGGGGCAGAGCGAGGGGTCAGGTACAGAGTGTGATAACAGGCAAGGGGCGAGAGGCCGACAGAGAGATCTGGCGAGGCGCGAGAGTGTCTCGACAAGTCACTTCCCCAGTTACAGCATCGATCTCCGAGTTACTCCCCCAGTTCCAGAGTCAATCTTTTCAACCCTCACCTCAGTTCCCTCTCCTGTGCCCCCCTTTCCTGTGTATGTGCTGATCTCACCTTGGGTCCTGTGGGTCTTTTTCTAATCTGCAGTCAAACACATCCAAGACTTCACATCCCATGATATTGTCAGTTTGAAAGCCTCTGAGGACGAAGAATGCTATTCCCACACTAGAAATCTCTGCCAAATGTTTACCGGGGAACTGAGACAGCAGCTGCAACAAGTGAGGTTTTATTCAGATGGGACAATGACAAGTTTAAATCCCCACCTGATCTGCTGCTCAAAGTCACCTCTGTTTCACTGGACAGTTTCCCGAGCTTCAGGAAACTCATGTTTCTCCAGAAATATTTGGATTGGCTGTGAGAGACATCAATCAGAGAGCTCACCCACTCTGCCCATTCTCTCCTCTTCCTCTTCCACAGCTGGTTCACTTCCTGTAGGGACTGAAAACTGTGGCAACCTGATGTGTAATATACCTTTAGGAAGAATGTTATAATGGAAGATCACATGATCTTAGTATCCAATAGCTGAGTAGCACGGGCTACCTCTGTCGTTAGTAGTCTTGAGTTAGGTTTTGTGTTAGAAGCACACTTGTGTAAGTAAATAGTATGTGCTTCATCTAATATTGGTCTGCTGAACTGGTTTATCTTCTGCACCAAATTGGCCATCCCGAGTCAAGCATGCAACCCGTGTTCTTTAGTCCCAACAAACTGGGACTAGAATACAACAACTGCCAACGAGTTAAAAACGAGAGCAGAGAACAAAGAGAAATTGCAGGAAATCAAAAGTATAGAAATCGGCCATACCTCGCACAGTAATCGTAAGTACGATTCTCTTCATAGTTGTCAAAGCTATCTCCTTGAAGTATGCCACAATTCAGATGCAGTGAACCTTTTGATCCGACCACGGACAACTGGTCCCATTACACTGGATGCTTCGTGTTCTTTTTCGTGGCTAACGACATTTCGGTGGAGAAGAAGAAGCGAGCGATCCTCTTATCCATGTGTGGGAGTAAGACCTCTCGATTCATTCGCAGTCTAACGGCACCCAGTGCCCCAGAAGTTTTGATGAATTGGTAAAACTGGTAAAAAACCATTACCAGCCAAAGCCATCGGTAACGATGCAATAGTTCAAATTTAACTCAAGAAATAGAACCCCTGGGGAGACAGTTTCTTATTATATGGCAAGTCTGAAACAGTTAACAGAACATTGTGAGTTTGGTACATCGATAAATGAAATGCTAAGATACTGATTGCTGTGCGGTATAAACGAAGACACGATTCAGAAGCGTTTACTGTCTGAAACAAACTTGGATTTTAACAAGGCGCTCGAGTTAGCACTCACTATGGAGAGTGCAGTAAGGGACTCAGAAGCCATAAAAGGAGTGCAAAATGGAACCATCCTCCACATTGGGCAGGAAGCCCCAGCCACAAAGGGCGCGAAAATGCAAAGCTCTGCTGAAAAGCGGGAAGCAGCCACTGCTAGCAGCCAAATAAAAAGAAATGATTTAACAGTGAAAACCTGGAATAATAGTGACAGAGGTGGAAGCAGACAACCTTGTAATGAACGACAGTTTAAAAAATCGAATGTTTTTACTGTCATCGAAGCGGATACCTAATGAGACATTGCAAAGATAGAATCAGGCAAAATTTCAAACAAAAAGGAAAAAAACCGTGAGATCTACATCATAGATGAGCCGGAAGTTACCAATTCTGATAGTTATTCGTTGTATAATTTGAAGATGGGTAGAACAGAACCAATCTATGTGGCAGTGAAAGTGAATGATAGACCCATTTGAATGGTAGTGGATACAGGGGCATCCACGACAGTCATTGGTGAGCATCCTTTCAAATATTTGAATAGTGGAGAACACAAATTAAATTTGAAAAAAATCAGATGCTAAATTGAAGACTTATATAGGTGAAGACATACAAGTTAAAGGAATATACAAGGTTCCTGTGCATTACGGAAACCAATCTGCAAATCTACCCCTGATACTGATAGCAGGTAGAGGACCAAGACTCTTTCGATGAAACTGGCCAAGGGAAATCAACCTTGAGGGACCACTGAGATCCAAATTGGAAGCAGGAAATGTTTCTGTTTTGGAAAAGGAGTGTGTAACAACTCAGCAACCTGAAGAACTTCAGACTGTCTTGAGGCAAAACATGGAAGAACAGCAGAAGGAACTCCAAGAGACCATGCTTAAGGACAGAGTTTGAGTCGAGGTGAGCAATATCCGAAAGGAAAAAGAAAACCTGCTGATAGATCTTCACACAATACAAGATTTCCTCAGGTCAAACTTTGTACCATTGGAAAAGTACAAAGAGAAACAGAAAGAATTCAGCACCTTTCTGACAAAAATGAAGGATGAGTTGACAGAGAAGACACAAAAATGCTTAATTTTCCAGGAGGCAGCAAACAAATATAAAAAATAGATGGAAGAGCTGAAGAATCAACTACGTGAAGCCAAAGAAACTTTGGGGGCAAAAGTTGCGGAATTTTTTAAGAAACAGATAGATGATGATATTCTGGGAGACTCAACCACTGAGTTCACTCTAGTCGAGCTTAAACCTGAGATTGGTTTAGCCAATATGGAAGTTGAAAAGAAGGCCGAGATTAAAGGCAGCTCTCCAAAGGAGAAAGTCTATTGAAAGAAGACACAGAAACACAAATAAGGCATTGATCCAGGCAGTGTATGAGTATCCATAGGCCTGGAAGTCAAATTGCAAATGCTGATGCACATAGCCATTGAAAGAAAATGATGTCGTTGTTCCAGTTCCTCAAGAACTCGCTTTATTATTGAACTTCTTGGATTCATCACCAGTAAATGCTAAACAATTTAGAGATTGGACAAATCAAGACCCAATCTTATCCAAAGTAAGAGAACAAGTCCTAACTGGTTAGTCATAAGAGCAGGAATCTGACAAAATGAAGCCATATTTTCCCAGAAATAACCAGCCAGGATGGTATCTTACTGTGGGGAGTACAAGTGATTGTGCCTCTGAAAGGACAAAAGCCATTGTTATCTGAACTACATAGTGCATATCAGGGCATTTTCAGCAGAAAATAGTTGGCACGCAGCTATTTATGGTGGCCTGGAATGGATGCTGAATTAGAGAGCTTAGTGAAAAGTTGTATGCAGTGTCAACAAGTGCAAAAGTGACCTTCATCAGCTCCATTACACACTTGGGAGTGGCCAGGAAGGCCATGGGTACAATTACATATTGATTATGTAGGACCTTTTATGGGAACAATGTTTCTGCTAATTGTTGATACCCACTCAAAGTAGATGGACATATATGAGGTAAATTCATCTACATCTTCGGCTACAATTGAGAAGCTATGTCCAAGGTTTGCAATTAATGGACTGTTGGAAGTGATAGCATCAGACAACTGATCGGCATTTACAAGTGCGGAATTTCAAAGGTTTATCAGTTTAAATGGCATCATTCATGTAAAAACTTCACCCTATCATCCTCCTTCAAGTGGACTAGCTAGACAGCGGTCCAAACATTCAAGACTGGTATGAAGAAATTAACTGGCAATACAATAACAATCAGGTTAGCATGTTTTCTTTTCCATTATAGGACAACCCCTCACACAACTAGCAGAATTGTTAATACAAAAACATCTCTGGATAAGATTGAGCTTGTTAATGCCAAATTGAGGGAGGAAGGTGGAAAGGAGTCAGGGAAGTCAGAAAACTGGACGTGACTGGCACAGTTGTGTTAGGAAGTTTACCATATGATGAGACAGTATTTGTGAAGAATTTTGGAGAATGACCCAAGTGGTTGTCAGATAAAATAAGCGCAGTTACTGGACCTCTTTCTTACCATGTAACAGTGGAAGACCGAGTAATAAGGAGACATGTGGATCACATAAGGGGGAGAGAAACAGAGCACCAAGAAATGATTCCTCCAGATTCACGACTGAGTCAATATTTCCTGTTGAAGGAACTCAACTGAGTACACATGTGTCCATAGGGTCAGCTGTACCTGCAAAAGTCAAGGAAACAGATTTGCAGGCATCCATTAAAGAACCCGATGTTCAGACAACTGCAGGAAAGGAGGTTCCTGACAAAACATCCGAAGCTATGGAGCTGAGACGTTCTACATGCATAAGGAAACCCCTGGAAATACTGAATTTTTAAATTACTTAACTATGTAAATAATTTGATATTTGGAGAAAAATTGTAGTTATAATTGTAAAATGTATTTCTGAGTAAAGGGGGGAGGATATGATAACCTGATGTGTAATATATCTTTCAGAAGAATGTTATAATGGAAGATCACATGATCTTAGTATCCAATAACAGGTTAACTCTGTACTTAGTGGTCTTGAGTTAGATTTTGTGTCAGAAGCGCACTTGAGTAAGTTCTGCGTCCCTTGTGTAAACAGACAGTATGTGCTTCATCTAATATCCGTCTGCTGAACTGTTCCAAATCGGCCATCCTGAGTCAAGTGTGCAATCCGTATTCTTTAGTCCCTATAAACTGGGACGAGAATGCAACAAAAACCAAGCGAGGAGATGGTGAGTGAAGGAACAGAATTTATAGTAATTACATCACATAATATCCACACTAATGTTCAGGCAGCCTGACTATCCTGTGGGGAATCAGGTGTGGAAATGCCCCTTATGCTGTGTGAGAAGATCCAGCTGAGAGAGCTGTTTACTCGGTGCTTTGTGCTGAACTGTTTGACTGGAGCTGTGTGTTGGATATTGAGTGTGTTTATTGGAAGCATTTTCCTTCTGATTTACAGGCTGAGTTTTGTTGATGGGTCATTACTGAATATGAGAAGGTGAGGTGTAATTATCTGGGAGGTGCAGAGTGTCTGACGATTCTTACTGATTTCCTTTTGTTGAGTTCTGTGTGTGTGTGTTGGGAGCTGGTTATTATCCTGTAGACTGTGAATGGTCAGTTCTGTCTGTGTGTCGGGTTCTGGATGTTTCCTGTCTTTCCAAATCCCTCCAAGACCTCCCACCCCACCATCTCTGTAACCTCCTCAGAAAAGAAGAAAAAAAAGAAAGACTTGCATTTATATAGAGCCTTTCACAACTGCCAGATGCCCCAAAGCTCTTTACAGCAAATGAAGTACTTTTGAAGTGTGGTCACTGTTGTAATGTAGGAATCGTGGCAGCCAATGTGCGCACAGCAAGCTCCCAAACACTGTTGCAAAGCACCTTGGGACACTGAACTATGTTAAAGGTGCTATATAAATGCAAGTTATTGTTGTCATGTAAAAAGTCAGAAAGTGACCAGTATGTCAAGGAGTATTGAAAGATGCACCTTCAGGCTACAGTCCTCCTCCCTACATGGAGAGGGTGGGGCTGGGGGTAGTTCCTGATCTCAGCCCAGATAGGGTGGGCAGAGAGGGAGCCAATGCTGCTCCTGACATGTCTATCTATTGGTTTGATGATAATCGTGGAATGAGGGCTGTGCCGGGCTGTGAGATTGTGGTGGAATACAATCCTGCTGCTGCTGATGGCTCACTGCACCTCATGGATACCCAGTTTTGGGATCTGTCCTGTGTCTACTTCCCTAGTGATGATTAACAAGGTGAAGTACTCATTCAACAGTTGGGAGGGGAGTGGTTGTTTTCCTTGAACTTGTTTGACCTGAAGCCATGAGACTCCATGGAGTCATTACTGAGAACTTTCCCATCTGCCAGTGGGATAGGACATACCAGGGATGGGGACAGAGGAGTCTGGGATGTTTCCAGATTGATACGATTCAGTGAGTATCACTGCTACTTGAGCAGTCCGTGGGGCAGCTCTCCTCACTTGGGTACTTGTCCTCAGACCTTGCTAAGAGAGACTTTACAGATTTCATTGCGCTGAGATCACCCTAATCTTATTCTGACACAATGCCAAGATTGTCCAGATCTGTCTGATTTTCCTCTTATTATTGGACTTTGTGGTGATTGTTTATCATTGTTTGCTGAACCAGAAGACCAGACCAGGCAGTTTTAGCAGGTTTGCTTCCCCGAAGGGCAATATTTAGGACAACCTGAAAGTTTTCATGTTTGTTTTTAAATTTTGTTTCACAAATTCAGAGCACAGCATCGAGTAGCTGAGGTTTTTTTTATATTCATTCATGGCATTTTAAGAGTCAACCACGTTGCTGTGGGTCTGGAGTCACATGTAGGCCAGACCAGGTAAGGAAGGCAGATTTCCTTCCCTACAGGACATTAGTGAACCAGATGGGTTTTTACAACAATCGACAATGGTTTCATGGTCATCATTAGACTTTTAATTCCAGATTTTTACAGAATTCAAATTCCACTATGTGAGGATTTGAACCCAGATCCCCAGAACATTTCCCTGGGCCTCTGGATTACAAGTCCAGCAATAATACAACTACACCACCTAACCCCTTTATTATGCCACTGCCTCCCCTTAGCATAGATACCTTTCAGGAGAAACTAGATAAGCACCATAAAGGGGAAAGGAACAGACGGATTCACTGGTGGGCTGAGAAGTGGCTGATGTGAAGCAGAAACACCAACATGGACCAATTGGGCTGAATGGGCTGTTTATGCACTGTAATTCTATGTAACTTTCCGTGGTTGGATTTGAACTCTCAATCTCTGGATTGTTAATCCAGCATCGAAGTAATTTGGCTACCATACCTGGAGACACAATTATTGAAATGTCTTTTAATGCCTTCTTTAAAGATTTTACCTGAAGGCCTCGGCCTTTCCCAAAATCCTGGGTGGAGGAAAGAAAGTAGCCACATTGTCTGCTCCTGGTCACTATCCAGTGTCCGTGTTGGAAACAGAGGGTGTGTGACAGTCAAGTGAGGAAAAAGAAAGGACTTGCATCTGATCCCCCACACAGGGGAATAGCAGACTGGCACTCACTGTGGGACAGACTCCAACTGAGGAGTCAGCCCCTTCAGCAAAGGAGGAGAGGGAGTTGGAGGAAATCATCTTTCCTTTTCCTGTTTTACAGAAGGACTGCACCGTACTACACCAGAGAATACAGAGAGGATAGACACCGCAGATAGATCCTGACCATCACCCAAGGAACAACTGCACAACTGTGGAAAGACATCCAGTCCCTTCACAGCATTGCTCAACACAGAGAAGGTTGGGCAGTGAAACCATCATCTGGAAATCAGTCGGGTGAGGAGAGCTTTGACATATCATCAGATCTGAAACTGGTCAGTGGTGTGGAACCTTCCATCAGAAACAACCGTTCCGAAGGTTCGGCTATGGGTGATCAGTCAGGGTGAGGCTGGGAAGTAGTGTGAGTGGCTCCAAGTGTGGTGAGAGCTTCAATCATTCATCGAACCTCATGAACCACTGACTCATTCCTACAAGTGAGAGGCTGTTCAAGTGTGAGGTGTGTGAGGAGGGCTGCACAGACTCATAAGGCACAGGCAAGGTGTATCTTTGAACAGTCACATGGAAGAGAAACTATTCAAGAGTGAGATGTGTGACCAAGGCGTCATGTAGCTATCGAAACTCGCGAGACACCAATGCATCAACACTGTGAAGAACATGTTCAGATGTGAAGTGTGTGACAAATCAATCAGTCAGCGTAATTCCTGTTCCATCAGAGAATCCACACAAGGGAGACACCCTTCAATTGTGGGATTTGCAATAAAGTTTTTCCAACATCTACGACACTCCTGATAAACCAGAGGAGTCACACAGCAAAGAAGCACTTTGGTTGTGATGTTTATGAGAAGGCTTTCATCCACTCCTCTGATCTCCTGAGGCACCAGAGGACTCGCACAGGTGAGAGGCCATCCATGTGCGAGGTGTGCGACAAGACATTTTCACAGTTAGGGAACCTTTGTACACACCAACGCATTCACACGGGGGAGAAACCATTCCAGTTTGAGGTTTGTGACAAGGCTTTCACCCGCTCCTCTGAGCTCCTGATGCACCAGAGGATTCACACAGGAGAAACCCTTCACGTGTTAAGTGTGTGACAAATCATTCTCAAGGTCATCGGATCTCTGTGCACACAAACGTATTCACACAGGGGAGAAACCCTTCAAGTGTGAGATGTGCAAGAAAGCCTTCACATGGTCATCGCGCTTGTGAAACACCAATGCATCCACACTGGGGAGAAACCATTCAAGTGTGAGGTGTGCAACAAATTGTTCTTGCAGTCATTGTACCTCCTGATCCAACAGTGGATCCACACAGAGGAGTAACCACCAAATGTGAGGTTTGTGATAAACGTATCCTAACGTCTTCAATCCTGCTGGTTCACCAGAGAATTCACACAGTGGCAAACTCTGTGATGTTTGTGACAAGGCTTTCACACACTCCTCTGATCTGAAGCACCAGTGGATCCAAACTGGGGAGAAACCACTCAGGTGTTAGATGTGTGACAAGGCTTTCACACAGTCAGTGTATCTCCTGGACCATCAACACACAGACACAGAAACCCCATCAGTGTGAGTTACATAATAAAGTTTGGATGACAGACGTTCAACAAGGTGACTCATCACCATCTTCTCAAAGGCAATTTGGGATGAGCAACAGGTGCTGGTGCAGTGATACTCAGATTCCATTAAAATGAAAGAATGAAAAAAAAGTAAAAACAAAGACAACACAAGTCCCTTGTGTACAGAGCAGTTGTCATTACCACAATCCTAAACTGCTGCGAGACCTGGACTGTCCGTATCCACACCAGGGAGAAATCATTCAAGTTGAGGTGTGCATGTGGACTCTAAATTCAATGGGAGGAGCATCGAACGAATACCAGTGTCCTTCTTGAAACCAGGTCCACAAGCACTCCGGAAAATGTCCTGCAGAAACAGCTTGGATGGACTGGCCACTGTGTCCAGATGGCCAAAATCAGTCTGTCCCACCAGGTCCTCTTCTCTCAAATGGTCAACATTCCAGAGGAGGACAAAGAAAATGCTTCAAAGACACTCTGAAACTCTCATTGAAGCACAGCAGTATTGACCTCAATGACTGGGAGGAGCTTGCTGCCAATCATTGAGAATGGGGATGCTAGTTCTTCAACTGCTGCGAGACCTGGACTGTCCGCATCCACACTGGGGAGAAACCATTCAAGTGTGAGGCGCATAACAAATCGTTCTCTTTCTTCAAGCTGCATCTCGCATCAAATCCCAACACCTAAATGATGAGCCAGAGCGGTGGCTGGGAAGAAAAGAAAAAAAAGCAAATCCTGTGCTCCGGATCCCACTACCCCATGGGATGTCCTGCCCCATGTGCACAAAGAGCTGTGGGTCAAGAATCAGTCTGATCAGTCACATAAAGACCCATGGCAGAAACTCACCACTCTGAGTAGGTGTCATCCTCAAAGCAAGGGAGAGCTGACAAGGAAGAGGGATGACTAAAAGTTTGGTCAAAGATGTGGGATTTAAGGAGTGTGTGAAATGAGAAGAGAGAGATAAAAATGCTGAGAAATTTAAGGAGAGAATTCATGAGCATGGAGCCTGGGTGACTGAAGACACAGCCGTCAATGGTGAAGTGAAGGAAGTGGGGCGGGTGTACTAAAGGCCAGAATTGGAGGAGTGCAGAGATCTTGGAGAACGATGGTGTGAGAGGTGACAGAGTGGGGGGTGAGGCCATGGAGCAATTTGTACTGGAGCATGAGAATTTTAAATTGGAGGACCAGTGTAGGTCAGTGAGCACAGGGGTGATAGGTGTGTGAGTTAGGATAGAGATCGCAGAGTTTTAGCTGACCTGAAGTTTATGGAGGGTGGAAGATGGGAAGCTGGACAGGAGAGCATTGGACTTGTCTAGTCTACTCTAGAAGTAACAACAGGGGGATGGGGATTTCAGCAGATGAATTAATGCGAGGGTTGGGGTATTGGAAATGGGCGATGTTACAGATGGCAAAGCAGGCGATCTTTGTGATGGAGAGATTATGAGGTCAGAAGCTCAGCTGGAGGTTGAAGAGGATCACACTGATCAATTGTTATTGGAGATGAGAGTGGAGAGGGCAATGGAGAGGAATTTAAGTAATGTAGGAACTGGAGTGATCCCTTGAGCCAATTACACCATTCAGTTAGATCATGGCTGATCCGTATCTTAACTCTATCTACCTGCCTGGGCTCTGTTACCCTGAATCCCCTTTCCGAACAATAAACCTATCAATCTCAGTTTTGAAATTTTCAACTGACCCCCTGCCTCATCAGATTTTTGTGGAGAGAAAGTTCCAGTCCCTTTTTAAGAAGAAGCGTTTGTTGACATCACCCCTGAACAGCCCAGCTCGAATTTTAATGCTATGCCCCCTTGTTCTGGACTCTCCCACCAAAAGAGTAGTTTCTCTCTAACTACCAACTCATTTAAACATTTTAGACACCTCAATTAGATTACCCGTTAATTTTCTACATTCAAGGGAATACAAGCTCAGTCTGTGCAACCTGTCCTCATAATTTAACCCTTTTAGCCCCAGGAACATTCTGGTGAATCTACGCTGCACTCCCTGCGAGGCCAATATATCCTTCCTGAGGTGCAGTGCCCAGAACTGAACACAGTTCTCCGGATAGGGTCTAAACAGAGCTCTGTACAACTGGAACATAACTTCCACAAGGACATAGTTGGTTTTGGGGAGGAGAGGTTGTGGGTTATAAGATTATAAGATGTAGGAGCAGAACTAGGCCATTCAGCCCATCAAGTCTGCTCTGCCATTCAATGAGATCATGGCTGATCTGATAATCCTCAACTCCACTTTCCTGCCTTTTCCCCATAACCCTTGATTCCCTTACTGATTAAAAATCTGTCTATCTCAATCTTACCGACCCAGCCTCTACTGCCCTCTGCGGTAAAGAATTCCACAGATTCACTATCCTCGGAGAACAAATTCCTCCTCATTTCTGTTTTAAATGGGCGGCCTCCTAACTCTGAGATTATGCCCTCTGGTGCTAGACTCTCCCACAAGGGGAAACAATCTCTCAGCATTTACCCTGTCAAGCCCCCTAAGAATCTTATGTGTTTCAATAAGGTTGCCTCTTATTCTGCTAAACTTCAATGAGTACAGGCCCAACCCACTCAGCCTCTCCTCATAAGAAAATCCCTCCATATCCAGGATCAACCTAGTGAACCTTCTCTGGACTACCTCCAATGCCAATATATCTTCCCTTAGATAAGGGGACCAAAACTGCTCACAGTATTCTAGGTGTGGTCTGACTAGTGCCTTATATAGTTTTAGCAAGACTTTCCTATTTTTATACTCCATTCCCTTTGAAACAACATTCCATTTGCCTTCCCTATTACCTGCTGAACTTGCATGTTAACTTTTTGGGATTCATGCACGAGGACTCTCAAATCCCTCTGTGCTGCAGTTTTCTGCAGTCTTTCTCCATTTAAATAATATTCAGATCCTCTATTCTTCCTACCAAAGTGCATAACCTCACATTTTCAAATATTATATTCCATCTGCCAAGTTTTTGCCCACTCACTTAACCTGTCTATATCCCTCTGTAGGCTCTTTGTGTCATCCTCACCACTTGCCTTCCCACCTATTTTTGTGTCATCTGCAAACTTGGCGACATTCATTTCCCTCATCCAAGTCATTAATATATATTGTAAACAATTGAGGCCCAGCATTGATCCCTGTGGCACTCCACTAGTTACAGGTTGCCATCCTAAAAATGCCCCCCTTATCCCAACTCTCTGTCTTCTATTAGTTAGCCAATCCTCTTTTCATGTTAATATACTATCCCCAACACCATAGGCTCTTAACTTATTAAGTAACCTTATGTGTGGTACCTTATCGAATGCCATTTGGAAATCCAAATATATTGCATCTACTGGATCCCCTTCATTTATCCTATTTGTTACCTCCTCAAAGAATTCTAAAGTGTTTGTCAGGCATGATTTCCCCTTCATGAAGTAACCAAGCTGACTCTGCTTGATTAATTTATGTATTTCTAAATGCTCTGCTGTTACATCCTTTATAATAGACTCTAATATTTTCCCAACGACAGATGTTAAGCTAACTGGCCTATAGTTACCTGTTTTTGTCTCCCTTGCTTTTTGAATAATTGGCAGTTTTCCAATCCTCTGGGACTTTTCCACAGTCTAAGGATTCTTGGAAAATTACTACCAGTACTTCCACTATTTCTGTCGCTACTTCCTTTAATATCCTAGGATGCAACCCAGCAGGCGCAGTGAACTTATCAGTTTTTAGCCCCATTAGTTTCCCTCGTACTTTTTCTCTAGTGATAGTTATTGTATTTATTTCCTCCCCCCTCACCCAACTTTTGCCCCTTGATTATTTAGTATTTTTGGGATGCTATTAGTGTCTTCTACCGTGAAGACTGATGCGAAGTATTTATTCTTCTGCCATTTCCTGGTTCCCCATTATTATTTCCCCAGCCTCATTCTCTAAGGGGCCTATGTTCACTTCAACCTCTCTCTTCCCTTTTATATATTTAATGAAGCTCTTACTGTCCATTTCTATATTACTTGCTAGTTTACCCGCAACGTTTATTTTCTCCCTCTTTATTATTTTTTGGTAATCTTTTGTGGTTTTTAAAACTTTCCCAATCCTCTGGCTTACCACTAATCTTTGCCACGTTGTATGTTTTTTCTTTCAGTTGGATGCTATCCTTAACTTCCTTGGCTAACCATGGCTGGTTTATGCTCTTCCTAGAATCCTTCTTCCTCACTGGGATATATCTTTATTGTAAGTCATGAGCTATTTTCTTAAATGTCTGCCATTATTCATCAACTATCTTTTCTGCTAAAGTCCTATTCAAGTCTATTCCAGCCAACTCTGTCCTTGTTCCATTGTAATTACCCTTATTTAAGTTTAACATTGTTGTTTCTGACCCAAGTTTCTCATTCTCAAACTGAATGCTAAATTCTACCATGCTATGGTCACTGTTTCCTCGGGGATCTTTTCCTCTGAGGTCATTTATTAAACCTGCCTCATTACACATTACCAGATCCAAAATAGCCTGATCCCTGGTTGGATCCACAACATATTGTTCTAGGAAACTGTCCCGAATACACTCTATGAATTTTTGCTCGTGTCTACCTCTGCCAATTTGATTTTCCCAATCTACATGAAGATTAAAGTCACCCATGATTAATGTACTGCCTTTTTAATTGCCCTCATTATCTCCTGATTTATTCTTTGCCCTACAGTATAGCTACTGTTAGGGGGCCTTTCGACTATTCCCACCAGTGTCTTCTTCCTCTTGTTACTTCTGACCTCCACCCATATGGATTCTACATATTCCAATCCAAGATCATTTCTTGCTATTGTACTTATTTCATCTCATACTAAGGCAATGGCGTAGTGTTATTATCGCTGGACTAGTAATCCAGAGACCCAGAATCCTGCCACGGCAAATGGTGGAATTTGAATTCAATAACAAATCTGGAATTAAAAGTCTAATGATGACCATGGAACCATTTAGATTGTTGTAAAACCCCATCTGGTTCACGAATGTCTTTAGGGAAGGAAATCTGTCGTCCTTAGCTGGTCTGACCTACTTTTGACTCCAGACCCACAGCAATGTGGTTGACTCTTAAATGCCCCGCTACAAAGTTAAAAAAAAGGAATGAAACCAGACGAACCACCCATCGACCCAGGCACCGGAAATGACGATGGCAATTGCAGCCCTGTTGACCCTGCAAAGTCCTCCTTACTAACACTGGGTGCTAGTGCCAAAATTGGAAGAGCTGTCTCACAGACCAGTCAAGCACCAGCCAGGCATACTCATCCTTACAGAATCATACCTTACCAATAATGTCCCAGGCTCCACCACCACCATCCCTGGGTATGTCCGGTCCACCGGCAGGACAGACCCAGCAGAGGTGGCAGCACAGTGGTATGCAGCCAGGAGGGAGTTGTCCAGGGAGTCCCCAACATTGACTCCAGACCCCATGAAGTCTCATGGCATCAGGTCAAATATGGGCAAGGAAACCTCCTGCCGATTACCAAGTACCGCCCTCCCTCAGCTGATGAATCAGTGCCCCTCCATGTTAAACACCACTTAGAGGAAGCACTGAGGGTGTCAAGGGCACAGGATGTACTCTGGGTGGGGGACGTCAATGTCAATCACCAAGAGTGGCTCGGTAGCACCACTCCTGACTGAGCTGGCCGAGTCCTAAATGACATAGCTGCTAGACTGAGTCTGTGGCAGGTAGTGAGGGAACCAACAAGAGGGAAAAACATACTTGACCTCATCCTCACCAAACTGCCTGCCGCAGTTGCATCTGTTCATGACAGTATCTGTAGGAGTGACCACCACACAGTCATTGCGGAGAGGAAGTCCCACCTTCACATTGAGGATACCCTCCACCATGTGTGGCATTACCACTGTGCTAAATGGGATAGATTTTGAACAGATCTAGCCACTCAAGACTGGGCATCCATGAGGGACTGTGGGCCATCAGCAGCAGAATTGTACTCAAACACAATCTGTAACCTCATGGCCTGGCATATCCCCCACTCTACCATTACCATCAAGCCAGGGGATCAACCCTGGTTCAATGAAGAGTGCAGGAGGGCATGCAAGGAGCAGCACCAGGCATACCTAAAAATGGTGAAGCTATAACACAGAGCTACTTGCGTGCCAAACAGCATAAGCAGCAAGTGATATACAGAGCTAAGCGATCCCACAGCAACGGATCAGATCTAAGCTCTGCAGTCTTGCCACATCCAGTCATGAGTGGTGGTGGACAATTAAACAAGTCACTGGAGGAAGAGGCTCCACAAATATCCCCATCCTCAATGATGGAGGAGACAAGCACGGCAGTGCAAAAGATAAGGCTGAAGCATTTGCTACAATCTTCAGCCAGAAGTGCCGAGTGGATGATCCATCTCGGCCTCCTCTGGAGGTCCCCAGCATCACAGATGCCAGTCTTCAGCCAATTTGATTCACTCCATGTGATATCAAGAAACGGCTGAAGGCACTGGATACTGCAAAGGCTATGGGCCCTGACAATATTCCGGCAATAGTACTGAAGACTTATGCTCCAGAACTTGCCACGCCCCTAGCCAAGTTGTTCCAGTACAGCTACAATACTGGCATCTACCCGGCTATGTGGAAAATTGCCCAGGTATGTCCTGCACACAAAAAGTAGGACAAATCCAACCTGGCCAATTACCACCCCATCAGTCTACTCTTGATCATCAGTAAAGTAATGGAAGGGATCATCAACAGTGCTATCATGTGGCACTTGCTCAGCAATAACTTGCTCACTGGTGCCCAGTTTTGGTTCCGCCAGAGCCACTCAGCTCCTGACCTCATTACAGCCTTGGTTCAAACATGGACAAAAGAGTTGAACTCCAGAGGCGAGGTGAGAGTGACTGCCCTTAATATCAAGGAAGTATTTGACCAAGTGTGGCATCAAGGAGCCCTAGCAAAACTGGAGTCAATGGGTATCAGGGGGAAAACTCTCCACTGGTTGGAGTCATACCTCGCACAAAGGAGGATGGTTGTGTTTGTTGGAGGTCAGTCATCTCAGCTCCAGGATGGCACTGCAGGAATTCCTCAGGGTAGTGTCCTCGGCCCAACCATCTTCAGCTGCTTCATCAATAACCTTCTTTCCATCATAAGGTTAGAAGTGGGGATGTCACTGGCGATTGTGCAATGTTCAGCACTATTCATGACTCCTCAAATACTAAAGCAGTCCATGTCCAAATGCAACAAGACCTGGACAATCTCCAGGCTTGGGCTGACAAGTGGCAAGTAATATTTGTGCCACACAAGTGTCAGGCAATGACCATCTCCAATAAGAGAGAATCCAACCATTGGCCTTTGATGTTCAATGACATTTCCACCACTGAATCCCTCACTATCAACATCCTGGGAGTTACCATTGTCCAGAAGCTGAACTGGACTAGCCATATATATACTGTGGCTACAAGAGCAGGTCAAAGGCTAGGAATCATGTGACAAATAACTCACTTCCTGACTCCGCAAAGCCTGTCCACCATCTACAAGGCACAAGTCAGGAGTGAGATGGAATACTCCCCGCTTGCCTGGATGAGTGCAGCTCCCACAGCACTGAAGAAGCTGGACACCATCCAAGACAAAGCAGCCCACTAGATTGGCACCCCATCCAATACATTAGCCACTCAATACATTCACCGACGCACAGTAGCAGCAGTGTGTTCCATCTACAAGGTGGCACTGCAGGAATTCACCAAGGGTCCTTAGACAGCACCTTCCAAACCCATGACCACTACCACCTAGAAGGACAATGGTAGCAGAGAGATGGGAACACCACCACCTGGAGGTTCCCCTCCAAGTAACTCACCATCCTGACTTGGAAATATATCACCCTTCCTTCACTGTCACTGGGTCAAAATCCTGGAACTCCCTTCCTAACAGCACTGTGGGTGTCATTATACTACATGGACTGCAGAGGTTCAAGAAGGCAGCTCACCACCACCTTCTCAAGGGCAACTAGGAATGGGCAATAAATGCTGGCCTAGCCAGCGAAGCCCACATCATGTGAGTGAATAAAAAAAAGCTACCCCACCACCCTTTCCTTCTTGCCTGTCCTTTCAAAAAGTCACATACCCCTGAATATTTAGTTCCCAGCTTTGATCTCCTTGTAACCACATCTCCATAATGACTATAAGATCATACCCATTTACCTCTTCTTGTGCCATTAATGCATTAATTTTGTTCTGAATACTATGTGCATTTAAGTAAAGAGCCATTCATTTTGACATTTTACCATTTTCTTCCCACATTGACTCTATTTGCCCCTTTTTTTAATGTTTGTACACTCTGTCCCTTCCTGTCACACTCCGGCTATCATTATCTAAATAGCTGCCCTGCAAAGCTGCCATATCCTTTTGCTTTGTAAGCCTTCGTGTCCCCTTTCCAGAACTGCCCCGCCCATTATGACATGGCCAATGGTAAAGGCTGAGTTGTTCAAATCTGTCATGAAGCTATTAATATATATAGCGTTGGAAATTATTTTTTTTGAAATAGAGGTTTAGTCTGTGGGTTTGTCTTAATTGGATAAAAGCCAGCTAGTCTGTGTGCTTTGATGTATACTAGTTTTGAGATGTAAGTAAGGTAGAGTGCATTTGAACAAAGAACAAAGAACAAAGAAAAGTACAGCACAGGAACAGGCCCTTCGGCCCTCCAAGCCTGCGCCGATCATATTGCCTTTCAAACTAAAACATTTTGCACTTCCGGGGTCCGTATTCTTCTATTCCCATCCTATTCATGTATTTGTCAAGCGCCTCTTAAATACCACTATTGTACCTGCTTCCACCACCTCCTCTGGCAGCGAATTCCAGACACTCACTACCCTCTGCGTAAAAAACTTGCCCCACACATCTCCTCTAAAGTTTTCTCCTCTCACCTTAAATCTATGTCCCCTAGTAATTGACTCTTCCACCCTGGGAAAAAGCTTCTGACTATCTACTCTGTCCATGCCACTCATAATTTTGTAAACTTCTATCAAGTCGCCCCTCAATCTCCGTCGCTCTAGTGAGAACAATCCGAGTTTCTCCAACCTCTCCTCATAGCTAATAACCTCCAGACCAGGCAGCATTCTGGTAAACCTCCTCTGCACCCTCTCTAACACCTCCATATCCCTCTGGTGATGTGGCGACCAGAATTACACGCAATATTCCAAGTGTGGCCTAACCAAGGTTCTATACAGCTGCAGCGTGACTTCCCAGCTTCTATACTCAATACCCCTGCCGATGAAGGCAAGTATACCATATGCCTTCCTGACTATCTTATCCACCTGCGTTGCCACTTTCAGTGACCTGTGGACCTGTACACCCAGATCCCTCTGCCCATCGATGCACTTAAGTGTTCTGCCATTTACTGTATAATTCCTACCTATATTAGACCTTCCAAAATGCATTACCTCACATTTGTCCGGATTAAACTCCATCTGCCGTTTCTCCGTCCAAGTCTCCAACCGATCTATATCCCGTTGTATCCTTTGACAATCCTCTTCACTATCTGAAACTCCACTATCTCAAGAAGGGGAGTGAAATCTGGCACCTAGCTAGCAGAGACCAAGCAATGTTTATATTACTAATAAAATTGGTATTATGAAAAGGGTTTTATTGTTAGAAGAGGTGGAGTTCAAAGGGGCTGGTGATACAATGAGAAGTTACATTCAATGAGATGTGCTAGGTATAACAGATAACAGTTTTGTTTGTGCACAGCAGAGGCAATGTAAGATCAAAACCTGTAAGCCTACCACTGTGTCTGCAAAGGAACCAAAGTGTAAGGAACCTAATTTTGAATTTGTAAGGTGAAAATGCTTTGCCTTGTGTCTGCTTAAAGTCTATGGCTTGCTGTTGCCTTAGTGGAGATTCGTTTGGGAATTTGTTAAAAGTTATGATAGCAGTAATTTGTAGCCATGTCTATATATTTAACTTGTGTAAATTAATAAATGTCTCGTGTAGTTTGATATAAAACCTCTCGAGAACTGGTGGTTTTATGCCTGAATTCAAAGTTGCATCTCAAACATACCTAATGAAAATATAGATTATGACAGTGGTTTAAAGTTTCCCTCTGGGATTTTTAAATAACTCCACTTTACCAACTGCTGTGTCATAACAAAATCTCAGACGGAAACTTGAAACAACTGTCATAATCCATTTTTGTAATTTGTAATTTTGAAATTCAGACTTTGAATTCAGTCGGAATAAGGCCACCGAGTCTTGTGGTTTTTATATAAAACTAAATTAAACATTTATTAATTTAACAACAAATTAAACACCTACACATGGCTACAAATGACTACTACAATAACTTTTTAACAAATCTACAAATTAATTATTCCCAGGTAAGTCTCTACTAAGACAACAGTAACCCATAGACTTTAAATAGACACCAAGCAAAGCACATTTGACCTTACGAATTCCAAATGAGGTTCCTTTGCAAGTTGGTTGGAGGTGTACAGGCTGGTTAGGTCTTAAATGCCTCGACCTTACACACACAGACTCCTTTCTTTATATACCTAGCTTTTCCTTTGAATGTAAATTTTCTATTGTATCACTAGGTCTTTTGAACTTCAGCTCTTCTAACAATATAACCCCCTTCATAGCACCAATTTTATTAGTAGGCTGAAAAATAAACATATTGTTTGGCTTCTTCTAGCTAGGTGCAAGACTTTACCCACAGACTTGAATGGTTTATTCAACAAATGCAAATAAACACTTGATCTTACTTGTTCTCCTTACTGTTCACCCAATTAACATCCCAAAACAACTATACATCAAAGCACCCAGACTAGCTGGCTTTAATCCAATCAAGACACACACAAACACAAACCTAGACACACACCTCCACAAGAATTCTATTTTAAAAAATAATTTCCAATAACATTATACACATTAATATCTCCTCAAGACACCTCTCTATTTAGTTTAAAGCCCCCTCTACAGCCCTAGTTATTATGTTTTCTCTTCAGGATGGTCTTGGAGGAATGAACAGTTTCGACAGAGGAAAGCAAGACTGGTAGTGCTTGATGTGGTCCAGTCAGATCTGGCGATGGATGGCTAAACCTAGTTGTGTACCAGATACGCTCAAATATTTGCCCTATGGATTTGCGCAGCAGGGATATTGACCAGGAAGGGAGTAAAAGTAATTTTGGGAATAAGGGTGTAGAAGGTGGATATGAGGGAGTGGGTAAACCAGTTTGACGTTGTGGTGAATGGAGGGTCAAAGGGCAGAGAGTTGAGAACTAGAAAGCGCTGTCCAACTCACCTGGGGAAAGAGTGTCTTCCAGGAATGGAAACTGACTGGTCCATGGACCTCATGACCACTGGACCTCTGTAACCATTGGTGGGTTTTTATGAGGGAAACAAGCTCCATCCTGCGCCACAAAGGTTCGGTGTCATTTCTGATCATCGGAATTAGGAGCCAGACTAAAGCACAGGGATTTTAAATAAACTTTTGTCTGTAGTATTCTGAGGGAGTTTCCCCTGATGTAAGTGCGTGCGTGTTAGTAAAGTGAGCCAGCTCTCAGGAGTGGATATGGGGTAGAATCAGACCCTGCTTCAGTTGGTGGTGTGAATTATAGACAGATCCTCTTCAGGTGATGGGTGTTTGACTAATACCATGGATAATGTTTGTACTCTCCTGTCTGGAAGGACGACTATCCTGAGTATGGTGAGGGAATCGGGGTGAGTCTCTACAGACCTGAGTTCCCTCAGCCCATCATTCCTCGATGTAATAATGGTATGATATGTTCACCTTACACTCTTCCAAAATTAATTTCATGTTCTGGAAAAGACCTTGAGTCATTTTTAAATGCATTTTCAACTAATTGATTCAAAGATTTGTGTAAGCTGAATATCATGTTGTTTGTCTGCTGTTTTATCAATCTTTTGTATAGATTTATAACTCACAATAAATTCACTCTTTAGTTTAACTAAACTTAACTTAACTTAGCTTTAGCAGACTATCTGATTTGTCAGGGTGGTGTGTTCCTATTCACTGACACATTCAGGAGCCTACAGTAAGAGTCCTGTACACTATATATTGGTCAATGTCACTGTGGGCTGATTTACTTTCTCCATCAATGGGTTTATAATTTCCAGTTCACATGATGCAGAACTATTCCCAGAGAAAGAAAGAAAGAAAGACTTGTCTTTATATATCATCTTCTGTGAACTCAGAGTGTTGGAAAGCATTTTTCAGCCAATAAAGTGTATTTTGAATTGTTGTCACTGTTATAAAGTAGGAAATGTGGTAGTCAAAGTGCACACAGCAAGCTCCCAGAAACAAAAATGTGATAGTGACTAGATAATCTGTTTTTGTGATGTCGATTGTGGGATCCATATTGACCAGGACATCAGGGATAACACCCCTGTTCTTCTACAACATAGTGTCATGTGATCTTTTCTGGTCACCTGAGAGGGCAGATGGGGCCTTGCTTTAACTCATCTGAAAGATGGTACCTCTGACAATGCAGAACTCCCTCAGTACTGCACTGGAGTGTTCGCCTCAGTGCTCATGTCTCTGGAGTGAGACTTGAACCCACAATCTTCTAACTCAGAGACAAGAGTGCAAACTAAGCCACAGCTGACAATAAAGTAATATTTCTGTTGTGTTAGATTCAGTTTCTACGGGTTAAGTCCCAAGGCTGTGTACAGAATGCTTTTCCCCCTGTAAACTGGCAGCCTGAAAGTTTGATTTGATTTAAACTGGTAACTAGTTAGAGCTGCAGGTGTCAGTGTTGTCTTTGTGTCTGGGTTCTTGAAGCTGTGAAAGGTGGTACAGTCCCTGGTGTCAGGAGAAGTGAAACTGATGGAGAAAAGTGGGTAGACTCCAGGAGTGAGGAACAACCTATAGACTCAGTGCTGATAGAGGATCCCCATATCAAGCAAAACCCCAAACATCCTAAATCCCACTGACTCAAGTACAGCCACACTCCAGAACAACCTGGTATTCCTCAGTGATCATGGTCAGCAGTGCACCCTCCCAACACTAGATGCGCTGTATCTGGAGGACTCTTTCCCCCCATTTCTTTGGGTTCTGCTCCCAAATACTGCATCCAATGACCTTAAGGTCAGTAATACAGGAGCTCTGAGTGACTGAGGCAGGTGAGTCTTGATCCTGAACTGGGGGTGTGAATGACCCAGGTTAATCCGACACTCCAGGGACAGTTTAGACTGAGCTTGACTTTGTATCTAACCCGTGCTGTACCTTCTCTGTGAGTGTTTGATGGGACAGAGTCAATGTGGAGAAGTTATTCCATCCCCATTTTAAATGTGGAGAAATCATTCCTTCAATTTCATATCCCAGTGTTTTTTTGTAAGTGATGAGGGTTTCTGCCTCTATCACCCTTTCAGACAGTGAGTTCCAGACCCTCACCACCCTCTGGGTGAAAAAATTACTCCTCAACTCCCCTCTAATCCTTCCATCAATTACTTTAAATCTCTGCTCCCTGGTTATTGACCTTTCTGCTCAGGGAAATAAGATTGAAACAATCCCATCAGCTGCCTTTGCCACTTTCCTCCCTTCCACTAGCCCACCTGGACAAACTTCCATTAATGCTCCCTCTGCCCTAGCCCTGAACACACATCTTTCTCTAGTTTCTCTCCTATCTCCCCTCATGCCTGCTCGGAGCTCATCTTTTCATGAGACCCACCTCCTGTTCCCTCGACCCTATTCTCATTAAACTGCTGATCACCCAACTTCCCCTCCTGGTCCCCATGTTAGTTGATATTGTTCACGGTTCTCCCTCTTCAGATGTTGTCCCTCTCTCCTTTAAATCTGCTGTTTTCACACCTCTCCTGAAAAAAACTAACCCTTGACCCCTCCGTCCTTGCAAACTACCATCCCATCTCCAACCTCCCTTGCCTCCAAAGTCCATGAACATTGTTGTCACCTCAGGTCGGGGTCAGGGGAGGGGTGTGGCATCAGGCGGGTGGGGGGGGGGGGGGTCGAGAGGCCAACAGAGAGGTCTGCTGAGGAGTGAGGAATCACTCTCCAAGACATCTCCGAATCACAGATTCAGTCTCCGAGTCAAAGTCACTCCCTCAGTCACAGAGTCACTCTCCAACACAGCTTACACCCTGAGCTCAGATATACTCCCCAAGTCACTGCCCGATCACTGGGTAATCTCTTCTCCCACTCTCCTCTTTTCCTCTGTCATGTGTCCCCTCTCTCTCCTGTGCCCCTGTCTCCTCCCCTGTGCATGTGCTGATCTCACCACTCTATGTCATCATTGCTTTAGATGCTGTGGGTCTTCCTCTTCTGATCTGCTGTCCAGCGTATAGGAGTTTGAAGTCGAGAAAGCGCGAGCCTCAGCAGCTGTCAGGTAGGCGGGGCTGGAATTGGAGGTGCGCACCTGTAAATCCCAGCCCCGGGTGGTGGGAACCAGGATCGCAGCCGTTTAACCCCCTCTTACCCATCCCTCCTTCTTCACGGCCATACCCCATCCTGCACCCCCATCACCCCCTCCTTCATCCCACCATCACCCCTCCCTCACCTACATCCCCCCTCCTTCACCCCCTCCATCCCCCCTCCTTCACCCCCCCCATCTCAGGCACCCATCAAAATGGCTAAATGGATAACACGTGACTACATTCTACATTGGTTTTCTGTGACTGGTGAGAGACTGTTTTCTCCAGACTGTGGAGTAAAAGTATAAAAGTTTGGCTCTCCCAGTTTTGAATCCATCTCCCTTACTGGTGCTGAAGGGCCTGTCCTCCATTTAGCCCCTGCCCCAGTTAAGATTGTAGATCTAAGGTGCTCCGCTCCATGGCCCGGTCTTCAAATCATTTCTCTCCCTCTTGAAGCTGTCTGCTTGCCATTCCTTTACTACTAGTTTTCTGTTTTGTCTGGTGGTGAGTGGCATTTCTTTCTGACTCGAGGTAAAATGGGACAGATTGTAAGAGACCCTCTGTGAATCTGACATCAGGTCATCAGATGGTTTTACACAGGGGCAGCGTGTGGATGAGAAATAGGTGGGGACTGAGGATAGACCCTTGGTCGGACTCCAGAGCGATGGGGGTGGGAAGATTAACCATTACAGGAGATTCTCTGGCTACAACTGAAGAGCCAAAAGTGGGCTAAGCGATAACAGTCCCACTCACTGGACACAAGCCCTGGGAGAAAGCAGATGGGCCAAATGGTCTGTTTCTGTGCTTTAAAAACTAGAATCTAAACAAAAAATGCTGGAAATACTCAGCAGGTCACACAGTATCTGTGGAGGGAAACAGAGTTAACATTTCAGCTCGAGATGACCTTTGATCAGAAATGAGGTTGGATTTTGGATGGCTCTTCCTTTTGACAGAGAGCACTGCTCCTCCACTCACCCCCTGCCCAGTACCCCCTGATCGGACCACCGTTTTCACCAGCACTGCCCTGTCTTGCTCTTACCAATACTGGCCCTCCTCCCGCCATGGTCTTACTATCGCTTATTTTATTTCCTCAGAGATCGTCACCCGAGAATCAATCTCCAAATCACACTCCCCAAACCACCGTGCTGCTGTCCAAGCACAGCCGTACTCCCAAATTCACTCCATGAGTCAGACTCACTAGCTGAGTAACAGAATCACTCCCCAAGTACTGATTCAATCTCCACCCACCCCCCCAACCCCTCCCTCTTTGTTCCTTAATCCCATGCCCCTTTCTCGAGCATGCCCCTCTGTCTCCTGTGCCTCTCTTCTCCCGTGTCCCCCTTCTCGTTCCTGAGTCCCTCTCTCCTGTGCATGTGCTGATCCCACCACTGCACGTCATCGCTGCCTTGGATGCTGTGGGTCATCCTCTTCTGATCTGCTGTCAAACACATCCGAGGCTACACATCCCACACTGATGTTCTCAGTTTGAAAGCCTCTGAGGATGAAGAATGCTATTCCCACACTAGAAATCTCTGTCAAACGTTTACCGGGGGAACTGAGACAGCAGCTGCAATAAGTGACGTTTTATTCAGATAGGACAATGACAAGTTTAAATCCCCACCTGATCTGCTGCTCAAAGTCGCCTCCGTTTCACCGGTCAGTTTCCCAAACTTCAGGAAACTCATGTTGCTCCAGGAATATTTGGATTGGCTGTGAGAGACGTCAATCAGAGAGCCCCACCCACTCTGCCCATTCCCTCCCCTTCCTCTTCCACAGCTGCTTCACTTCCTGTAGGGACTCAAAACCAACTCAGGAAATGGTGAGTGAACGAACACAATTTATAATAATTACATCACATAATATCCACACTAATCTTCAGGCAGCCTGACTATCCTGTGGGGAATCAGCTGTGGAAATGCCCCTTATGCTGTGTGAGAAGATCCAGCTGAGAGAGCTGTTTACTCGGTGCTTTGTGCTGAACTGTTTGATTGGAGCTGTGTGTTGGATATTGAGTGTGTTTATTGGAAGCATTTCCCTTCTGATTTACAGGCTGAGTTTTGTTGATGGGTCATTACTGAATATGAGAAGGTGAGGTGTAATTATCTGGGAGATGCAGAGAGACATTTATTGAAATGACTTTCATTGCCTTCTTTAATGATTTTACCTGAAGGCTTTGGCCTTTCCCAAAAGCCTGGGCTTGGATTTGATAGCTTTTGCCCAGTGCTGTGACTGATAGCTGAATTTGGGATGTGCAGTCTGAGCGAGTGCAGTGTATCTCATTTCCCAGGATAAACCAGAACCCTTCAATCAGCTACACTGAAGCAGTATTTTCCTTAGCTTCTAGCACTTCCTGTCCAGTGTGTTTTCTTCAAATAATTTTGGAAAATAAGGGGTGAAATTTCATAACACCTGAGTGTTTTTTATATTAATCTCTAAGGGTAAAACTGGTCTTCGCCAGCACGACTCGAGCTCATAGTGAATTGATAGCCCATTTTACACTCCGCCCGATTGTCTTTTCCATTGCCTTCACGGCGCCTGAGAAGGAAAGTAGCCACATTTTCTGCTCCTGGTCACTATCCAGTGTCCCTGCTGGAAACAGAGGGTTTGTGACAGTCAAATGAGGAAAGGACTTGTATCTGATCCTCACACAGGGGAATAGCAGACTGGCACTCACTGTGGAACAGTCTCTAACTGAGGAGTCAGCCCCTTCAGTAATGGAGGAGAGGGAGTTGGAGGAAATCATGTTTCCTTTTCCTATTTTACAGGTGGATTGCACCGTACTACAGAGAATACAGAGAGGATAGACACTGCAGATAGATCCTGACCATCACCCAAAGAAAAATTGCACAACCGTGGGAAGACACCCAGTCCCTTTGCAGCATTGCTAAACATAGACAAGGTTGGGTAAATGTGGTGAGAGCTTCAATCATTCATCGAGCCTCATGAACCACTGACTTATTCCAACAGGCGAGAGGCTGTTCAAGTGTGAGCTGTGAAAGCGATCTGCTGAGACACAAGATAGAACTGTTATGACCACTGTAAACACAAAGATATGGAAGAGAAACCCTTCAAGCGTGAGCTTGGAGATAAAGATTTTTTGGTGTCTTCTAACCTCCTGAGACACCAGAAAAATCATACTGGGGACAAACCCTTCAGGTGTGATGTTTGTGAGATGGCTTTCACACAATCGTCTGATCTCCTGAGGCACCAGAGTATTCACACAGGAAAGAAACTGTTTACGTGCAAAGCGTATGATAAACCATTCTCAGGGTCATCGTCCCTCCGCCTTCATCAACACATTCAGACCAGGGAGAAACTGTTCAGGTGTGAGGTGTGTAAGAAATCATTCTTTGAGGCATCTAACCTCCGCAAACATCAACGCATCCACACCGGAGAGAAGCCATTCACGTGCAGGGTGTGCGACAAGTCATTCTCACTGTCATGGACCCTCCGTGTACACCAACACATTCACACAGGGGAGAAACCATTCACGTGCGAGGTGTGCAACAAATCATTCTCACAGTCATCAAACCTGCGTGTACACCAACAGATTCACACAGGGGAGAAACCATTTCCATGTGGATTATGCAACAAATCATTCCCAAGTTCATCGCAATTCCTCATGCACCAGCACATACACACTGGGGAGAAACCATTCACATGTGACATGTGCAACAAATCATTCTTGAACTCGTCGTCCCTTCATCAACACCAACGCAGTCACACAGGTGAGAAACCGTTCACATGCGAGGTGTGCAACAAAGCATTCTCACAGTCATCGAACCTCCGCGTACACCAACGCAGTCACACAGGGGAGAAACCATTCACTTGTGAGGTGTGCAACAAATCATTCTCACAGTTCGCAAACCTCCGCATACACCAACGCATCCACACAGGGGAGAAACCGTTCACATGCGAGGTGTGCGACAAGTCATTCTCACGGTTAGCGAGCTTTCGCATACATCAACGCATTCACACAGGGGAGAAACCATTCACATGTGAGGTGTGCGACAAGTCATTCTCGCGGTTAGTGAGCCTCCGCAAACACCAACGCATTCACACAAGGAAGAAACCATTCACTTGCAAGGATGCGACAAATCTTTCACACAGTTAGTGACCCTCCATGGACACCAACGCATTCACACTTGGGGAAAGCCATTCATGTGTGGTGTGCAACAAATCATTCTCCAAGTCATTGACCCTCCACGCACATCAATGCATTCACACGGGAGAAACCATTCACATGTAGGTTATGCAAGTCATTCTTGAATTCATTGCAATTCCTCATGCACCAATACAAACATACTGGGGAGAAAACACTCACGTGCAAGGTGTGCAACAAATCATTCTTAAACTCATCATCCCTCCAAACACACCAACGCATTCACACAGGACAGAAACCATTCACATGCAAGGTGTGCGACAAATCTTTCTCGCAGTCATCGAACCTCCGATCTCACCACTGCATTCACACCAGGGAGAATCCGTTCATATGTAAGGAGTGCAATAAATCATTCTCGCAGTTAGCGACCTTCTGCAACCACCAACGCATTCACACGGGAGAAACCATTTACATGTGAGGTGTGCGACAAATCATTCTCTTAGTTAACGAGCCTCTTGGTCCATTGGAGGATTGACACAGGAGAAGACCTTCAGATGTGAGGTGTGTGACAAGGCTTTCACACAGTCAGTGGATCTTCTGGTCCATCAATGCACTCACACAGGGGAGAAACCCTATCAGTGTGAATTGTTAAGCCTGCACACCTGGAACATCAGCAAATCCACATGGGATTCATCTCCTGAGACACCAGAGAATCCACACGGGAGAAACTCTTCAGGTGTGAGGTGTGTGACCAAGCCTTCACACAGACAGCAAACCTCTGCATACACCAGCCTATTTGCATAAAGGAGTAACTCACTAATTGGAAGTTATCTGGTAAAACTTTCTTGATAACTTTGACCCTCCTTGGACACCAGCAGAAACTCTTCAGGTGCAATGTTTGTGCCCAATCCTCCGATCTGGTGAACACCAGTGGATCCACACTGCTGAGAAATCATTCAGGTGCAAGATGTGTGACAAGTGTCATGAAAATATAATAATTTCCATAATGTTATTGTGATTTATTGTAAAGCTGGGTTAATAGTGGGCTTTGGATTAGTTTCTCTGTGTGGATGTCTGTGTGGTGGGGCGGGGTGGGGAGGCAATTTAATTCTTTTGGAAGAAGCTGATCTGGAGCTTTTGAGTTATGAAAGGGGGGGCTAGATTTGAAATGCTAAATACATAAACATGGCTGAAGTTTTAGAATGTGAGGTGTGAGGAACATTTGCATTTTTAGATAAATTAGGTTAGTTTGAATTTCAAAGAGATGGTAATATGTTACACCTAGGCATAAGAAGCTAAACCAAGCTGTGTTTATTTTTCCTAAAGGTTACTGATAATATGAGCACTATGAAAGATTTTATATTATGAGAAAAGTAAAATTGCAAAGACATATTGGAACAGTGGAATTTACATTAAAAGGGAGAAACATGTATAAAGAAGATAAGGTTATGTGCAAGGAGAATGCATTCTAAGATCTAAAAGAAGTGTGAAAAGCCTCCAGCCTCTGTGCATCAAGTTGCTGTCTACAGGAACCAATGTTGAGAAAACTCACTTTGAATATTCCTGTCCAGGGTATTGTGTGCTTTGCCTGGGTGTGTTGAAATCCTTTTTGTTTAACTGTTGCCATGATGGAGGTGCAGCTGGGAGTCAGATTAATTAGGGGAGCTATGAGTTATTATAGTAGTAATTTGTAGACCTATATATGTACTTAAAACCTTTTATTAATAAATCAGGGGAGTTTATTTTGAGCAATGTCCACCAGTTTTGAAGGCCTCAGCTGGAATACCATTGGGGCCACAGGCTTTGTTGTTTTTCATCTGTTTGATTGCTTGTTGCAGCTCTCCCATCGATGGTGACTCACCTATGGATTCTGCCACAGGCACTGGGGAATAGACTGGAGGGTATCAGCTGCCACTGTGGATTCATGGTTGAGGAGTTGTTCAAAATCTTCTTTCCAGCCTTAACAGATGGCATTGTCATCCTTAAGAAGAGAAACACCATCCTGTGAACAAAAGGGACTTTGTCCATTTGACCTCGGTCGATAGATGACACTGGTGAGTTCAAAAAAAGATTTGTATGTCATGATGATCAGCATATTGTTGTTGGACTCTCAGACTTTCTCTTCCCACATGTTCTTTATTTTCCAGATTTGTCTTTGAGCATCAGCCTTGAGAAGTTGAAATGCTGCCTTCTTGAGTTGCGACCTTGGGTTGCTCTGCCAGGCAATGAAGGCCGATAGTTTTCATTCCGGGTGGGGGTCACGTATTTGAGGGTCATGTTTGTCGAACCAGTCCTGGCGATGACGATGCTCAAGCCCAATGGTCTGGACACAGGAGTTTATTACAGCTGACTTAATTTGATCCCACTATTTGGAAATTGAGTTGGATGTGTGAAGATTTTCCAGATTGGTCGTGAGCTGCACCTGGAATTCCTCCCTTCGGTCGGGCTGTTTTAGGGCCGAGACATTGAGCTTCTTCCTCTTGGACTTTTGGTCCTTGTGATGTCTTAGTGCTGGGTGGATATTCATCAGTGATCGAACAAGTCAATGATCTGTCCAGCAGGCATCAGTCCCCCACATGGATCCAGTGATACAGACATCACTTAGAACTTTGACTTGGCTTAAGATCTTCCATGTTTTTTTTAATTCATTCGCGAATGTGGGCTTCACTGGCTGGGCCAGCTTTTATTGCCCATCCCTAGTTGCCCTTGAGAAGGTGTTGGTGAGCTGCTTTCTTGAACTGCTGCAGTCGATGTGGTACCTATTAAGGTCGGTGTCACTTCTGATCATCAGAATTGGGAGCCAGATGTAAGCACAGGGATTTTAAAGAAACTTTTGTCTGCAGTGTTCTGAGGGAGTTTCCCCTGATGTGAGTGTGAGTGTGTGTTAGTAAAGTGAGCCAGCTCTCAGGAGTGGGTATGGGGTAGAATCAGACCTTGCTTTAGTTTGGTGATGTGAATTATAGACACATCCTCTTCAGCTGACGGGTGTTTGACTAATACCATGGGTAATGTTTGTACTCTCCTGTCTGGGAGGACTACTATCCTGAGTATGGTGAGGGAGTGGGAGTGAGTCTCTACAGACCTGAGTTCTCTCAGCCCATCATATCTCAATGTAATAATGGTGTGATATGTTCACCTTACACTCTTCCAAGATTCAGTTCATGTTCTGGGAAAGATCTTGAGTCATTTTCAAATGTTTTGTTATTTTAGTTGATTCAAAGTTTGGTGTGAGCTGAATATCATGTTGTTGTTTGTCTGCTGTTTTATCAATCTTCTGTATAGATTTATAACTCACAATAAATTCATTTGTTTAGTTAGATTATCTCAAACTACCTGATTTGTCAACATAGTGTGTTCCTATTCACTGAAACACTCAGGAGCCTACAGTAAGAGTCCTGTACACAATATATTGGTCAATGTCACTGTGGGCTGGTATAATTTCCCACCTACCCCCCCCTTAAACCAGCTTATATTTCACCTCTCTTCTATTTCTACTTAGTTCTGTTGAAGAGTCATACGGACTCGAAATGTTAACTGTGTTCCTCTCCGCAGATGCTGCCAGACCTGCTGAGTTTTTCCAGGTATTTTTATTTTTGTTTTGGATTTCCATCCACAGTTTTTTGCTTTTATTGTAATTTCTCCATCAGTGGGATTATAATTTCCAGTTCACAGGAAGTGTAATGTTTGCCAAAGAAAGGTTTGAATTTATATATCAACTTTCATAAATTCAGGGCATCAAAAAGCACTTTACAGCTGATGAAGTGCTTTTGAAGTGTACTCAATGTTGTAATGTAGGAAACCAGCAGCCAATTTGTGCACAGCAAGCGTCCAGAAAACAGCAATATGATAATGACAAGATAATCTGTTTTTGTGACATTGATTGCAGTATCCATATTGGCCAGGACATCAGGGGCAACTCCCCTGCTCTTCTACAATGACTTTACTGTCACCTGAGAGAGCTGCGAGACCTTGGTTTAACTCATCTGAAAGATGGTACCGCTGACAGTGCAGCACTCCCTCAGTACTGCACTGGAGTGTCAGCCTCAGTGTTCAAGTCTCTGTATTGAGACTTGAATCCACAACCTTCTGACTCAGAGACTAGAGTGCTAAATAAGCCATGACTGACAATAACTTACAATATTTCTGTTGTATTAGATTCAGTTTCTAAGTGGTTAAGTCCCAAGGCTGTGTACAGAATGCTTTTCCCCCTGTAAACCGGCAGCCTGAAAGTTTGATTTGATTTAAAATGGTAACTAGTTAGAGCTGCAGGTGTCAGTGTCATCTTTGTGTCTGGGTTCCTGAAGCTGTGAAAGGTGGGAAAGTCCCTGGTGTCAGCTGGAATGGACATCTTAAGGGATTGTCTTCAATCAGTTCTGCTGATTAACCATTCTGCTTTCATTCACTCATGAAAGTTCTATTGTTTAGCCGCAGTTCTGACAATCTGTCAGGAATAAAACTCGAGGAATAACCCACTCTCCTCAGGAAAGCCCAGTGCTGTTTTAGTGAGGTTTTTGAGTTTGTTTACAAATCCCTCCATGGCCTCTCCTCTCCCTGTCTCTGTAATCTCTTCCACCCCTCAGTACTGCACTAGAGTGTCAGCCATGATTTTTTTGTGCTCAAGTCCTGGAGTGGGACTTGAACCCACAACCCTCTGACTCAGAGAACAAGGTTGTGGGTTCAAGTCCAACTCCAGACATACATTCTATGAACGTGGATTAAAGCTGTTGTCAGGACCACATGAATAATTCCTCAGGCTCTGGGCTCCATGTACAAACTCCACCCACCAGTTATTGAAATACAAACATGTTGTAAAATGAGTGAAGAAATTATCCTGCAGATGTTTGCACACTGCATTGATCATGAAGCCAATCAGATCACAATGTACCACCCTAAAATAAAACTGCTTCAATTGGTCATAATACAATGGAAAAAAAATTGATTCAGGAAAATCCCTTGACAAATATGCAACAACCACAAGTGCACAGGTTGAGGCTGAGAGTTCATGCTAGTTTGTATCTGTTTTATTAGCATAATCTGGTTGAAATTGACCATATCAGGAATTTTAAATTAAAGTTGCATAAAGTGTGATTTCAACTTCCATGATCTTTAAAGCTGGTTTATTGAACATCATCCAGGAAGCTGGTACCAACCACAGAAATGATCACGGCCCTAGATGGGAATAATGAGAGTGACGAGTTTCTGCTGATTGCGCCTGTTTGAGGCGGCTCTTCAAATTACATTCAGGGTTTTGGGCCCTCAGACACCAACAGTCTTGGAGTAGGACATCCCGGGAGAAGCAAATGGACCAGGACATTCCGGGAGAGGAACCGGATTAGGTGAATGTTGGGCCTCAGTAATTGGAGCTGAGGAGAGCTGAACCTCCACAGGAGGCCACCCCTGGACAGGGCAGGGCAGCCCTGTCAGATATCAACTCATGAGGCATCTACTCACACAATGAGCCCCACCTCTATCCCTGTCACTCCCTGAGCACTGGATCAATCACCCCTCTCTCTCCTGTGTGCCCCTCTCTCCTGTATATGTGTTGATCCCACCAATGCACGTCATCACTGCCTTGGATGCTGTGGGTCTTCCTCTTCTGATCTGCTGTCAAACACATCCGAGGCTACACATCCCACACTGATGTCAGCTTGAAAGACTCCGAGGATGAAAAATACTATTCTCATATTAGAAATCCCGGTCAAAGGTCCACTGGGGGAACTAAGACAGCAGCTGCAATAAGTGAGGTTTTTTCTAGATGGGACAATGACAGGTTTAAATCCTCGCCTGATCTGTTGCTCAAAGTCGCCTCCATTTCATGGTCAGTTTCCCAAGCTTCAGGAAACTCAGGTTACTCCAGAAATATTTGGATTGGCTGTGAGAGATGTCAATCAGAGAGCCCACCCACTCTGCCCATTTCTCTCCCCTTTTCCATAGCTGCTTCACTTCCTGTAAGGACTGAAACCAAGTGAGGAGACGGTGAGCGAAGGAACAGAATTTATAATAATTGCATCACATAATATCCACACTAATGTTCAGGCAGTCTGACTATCCTGTGGGGAATCAGGTGTGGAAATGCCTCTTATGCTGTGTGAGAAGATCCAGCTGAGAGAGCTAAAAACAAAAGTACCTGGAAAAACTCAGCAGGTCTGACAGCATCTGCGGAGAGGGATACAGTTGACGCTTCGAGTCCATATGACCCTTCATCAGAACTAAGACATATAGAAATGAGATGAAATATAAGCTGGTAGAAGAGGGTGGGGCAGGAGAGCTCGATAGGGGGCCAGTGATAGGTGGAGACCAAGAAGAGACTGCCAAAGATATCATAGACAAAAGGACAAAGGGGTGGTGATATTATCTAAAGGATGTGCTGATGGGGACATTTAAGGGTAGCAAGCAGGACAAGCTAGTGGCTGATGGCCCTCGTGGAGGAGGGGTGGGGGGGAGGGATCAAAATGGGCTAAAAGGTGGAGATGAAACAATAGATCGAAATAAATTTAAAAATAGGAGGGAAAGAAAAATATATAGTAAAAAGATTATAAATTATTGGAAAACGAGGGAAAGGGGGTGGGGATGGAGGAGAGAGTTCATGAGCTGAGATTGTTGAACTCAATATTAAGTCCAGAAGACTGTAAAGTGCCTAGTCGGAAGATGAGGTACTTTTCCTCCAGTTTGTGTTGAGCTTCACTGGAACATTACAGCAGGCCAAGGACGGACATGTGGGCATGAGAGCAGGGTGGTGTGTTGAAATGGCAAGCGACAGGGAGGTCTGGGTCATGCTTGCGGACCTACTGAAGGTGTTCCGTAAAGCGGTCACCCAGTCTGCATTTGGTCTCTCCAATGTAGAGGAGACCGCATTGGGAGCAGCCAACACAGTAGAATAAATTGAGAGAAGTGCAAGTGAAATGCTGCTTCTTGAATGCTTGACACTTGAAAGGAGTGTTTGGGCCCTTGAACGGTGAGGAAGGGGGGAAGTAAAGGAACAGGTGTTGCACCTTCTGCAGTTGCATGAGAAGGTGCCGTGGGAGGGGGTTGAGGTGTAGGGGGTGATGGAGGAGCAGACCAGGGTGTCCCGGAGGGAATGATCCCTGTGGAAAGCCGCCAGAGGAGGTGAAGGGAAGATGTGTTTGGTGGTGGCATCATGCTGGAGTTGACGGAAATGGCGGAGGATAATCGTTTGAACAACTGAAGTGCGTTCACTGTTGTAATGTAGGAAATGTGGCAGCCAATGTGTGCACAGCAAGCTCCCACAAAGAGTAATGTGATAATGACCAGTTAATCGGCTTGTTAGTGGAGCATTTGAGGGATTAGTTTTGGTCAGGACACCAGGAATAACTCCCCTGTTCTTCTTTAAAATAGTGCCATGGGATCTTTTACACCCACCTGAGAGAGAGCAGAAGGGGCCTCGTTTGCGATCTCATCTGAAAGACAGCACCTCTGACAGTGCAGCACTGCCACACTCCTTTTGTGCTGTACTATTCCATGATTCTATGAAGGGCTCTCCGTTACCATCCCTGGCTCTCATTGTCATTCCCCTTTGTTGGTCATTGATAGGGACACCGTGCATACAAAGAGGTACAAGCTCCACTCACTGGAGAGACCATTGATGCCCTGCCTCAGCTCATCTGCTGCTGAAACACTCATCCAGACCTTTGTAGGCTCTAGACTCAACTATTCCAATTATCTCCTGGCTGCTCTCACATCTTGCACTGTAAACTTCAGCTCCTCCAAAACTGCTGCCCATGTCCTAACTGACACCAAGACCCATTTCCCAAGACTCATTCCCCAATCACCCCTGTTCTTACTGATCCACTTTGGCTGCTGGTCAAGCAATACCTCAGTTTTAGATGCATAGGAACGTAGAAAATATGAGCTGGAGTCCGTCATTAAACCCTTGGAGTCTGCTCTGCCATTCAACATGATCATGGCTGATCATCCATCTCAACGCCATACTCCCACTCTCTCCCCATACCCCTTGACACTTTGGTGTCTAGAAATCTATCTTTTCCTTCTTAAATATATTTAGTGACTTGGCCTCCACAGCCTTCTGTGGTAGAGAATTCTACAGGTTCACCACCTCTGAGTAAATAAATTTCTCAACTCAGTCTTAAATGGTCTACCCTGTATCCTGAGACTGTGTCCCCTTGTTTGAGACCTCACAGCCCCACAGCCAGAGGAATTATCATCCCTGCATCCAGTCTGTCCAGTCCTGTCGGATTTTTATACGTTTCTATGAGATACCCTCTCATTCTTCTTAATTCCAGTGAATACAGGCCTAGTTGTTCCAATCTCTCCTCATACGACAATCCTGCCATCCCAGGAATCAGTCTGGTGAACCTTCACTGCACTCTATGGCAAGTATATCCTTTCTTAGGTAAGGAGGCCAAAACTGTACACAATACTCCAGGCATGGTCTCACCAAGGCCCTGTACAGCTCTGCTAAGGCATTCTTGCTCCTGTACGCAAGTTCTCTCACAATGAAGCTCAATATACCATTTGCCTTCTTAGCTGCTTGCTTTTAGTGATTGGTGTACAAGGACACCCAGGTCCCTTTGTACATCAACATTTCCCAATCTATCACCATTTAAATAATACTCCGCCATTCTGTTTATCCTGCTGAAGTGGGTAAGTTCACACTTATCCATACTATACTGCATCTGCCATGTTTTTGCCCACTCACTCAACTTGTCTAAATCACGTTAAAGCCTCTTAACCTCCCCCTCACCACTCACATTCCCACCAAGTTTCGCGTTGTCAGCAAACTTGGAAATATTACATTTGGTTCCCTCATCCAAATCATTGATATATATTGTGAACAGCTGGGGCTCAAGCACTGATCCCTGCGATACCCCACTAGTCATCGCCTGCCACTCCGAAAAAGACCCATTTATTCCTACTCTCTGTTTCCTGTCTGTTAACCAATTCTCAACCCATGCCAATGTATTACCCCCAATCCCATGTGCTTCTATTTCACACACCAACCTCTTAGGTGAGACTTTATCAAAAGCTTCCTGAAAAGCTAAATACACCACATGCACTGGTTCTCTGTTATCTATTCTGCTAGTTACATCCTCAAAAAAGTCCAGTAGGTTTGGCAAACAAAATTTCCCTTTCATAAATCCATGTTGACTTTGTCTAATCCCGTTGCTATTTTCTAAGTGTCCTGTTATCGCGTTGTTTATAATGGACTGTAGTATTTTCCCCACTACTGATGTGTTTAAAATTCTCGTCCTTGTTTTCAACTCCCTCCATAGCCTTGCCACTCCCTATCTCTATAATCACCATAGCAATTCGGCTGCCATAACTAGAGACATTTATTGAAATGTTTTTTAATGCCTTCTTTAAGGATCTTACCTGAAGGCCTTGGCCTTTCCCAAAAGCCTGGGCTTAGATTTGATAGTTTTGCCTAGTGCTGTTGCTGATAGCTGTGCAGTCTTGAGTGAGTGCAGTGTATCTAATTCCCCAGGATAAACCAGACCCCTTCAATCAGCTACACTGAAGCAATATTTTCCTTAGCTTCTAGCACTTCCAGTCCAGTGTGTTTTCTTCAAATAATTTTGGAAAACAAGGGGTGAAATTTCAAAACACCCGAGTGTTTTTTATATTAAGCTCTAAGGGTAAAACTGGACTTCCCCAGCACGCCTCAAGCTCATAGTGAATTGATAGCCTGTTTTAGCCCGACTGTCTTTTCCATTGCCCTCATGGCGCCTGAGAAGGAAAGTAGCCACATTTTCTGCTCCTGCTGAAAACAGAGGGTGTGTGACAGTCAAGTGAAGAAAGGACTTGTATCTGATCCTCACACAGGGGAATAGCAGACTGGCACTCACTGTGGAACAGTCTCTAACTGAGGAGCCAGCCCCTTCAGTAACTGAGGAGTCAGCCCCTTAGCTTCTAGCATTTCCTGCCCAGTGTGTTTTCTACCTTGCTGGGAGTTGGAGCTGAGGAGCGCCTATAAATACAGAGTACAAACAAGCCCAGGTTGGACAGACTGGGCTTGTTTCCACTTGAGCCTGCTCCGCCAGTCAATAAGATCATGGCTGACCTTCTTGTGTTTTAATTTCCACATTCCCATCTAACCCCAATAACCTTTGATTCCCTTGCTTAACAAGAATCTATCGACCTCTGCCTTAAAAATATTCAATGACCCTGCTTCCACCACCTTCTGATGCAGGGTTCCAAAGTTGCATAACCCTCTGAGAGAAAAAAAAATTCTCCTCATCTCTGTCCTCAAAGGGCGACCCCTAATTTTAAAACAGTGCCCCTAGTTCTGGACTCACCCATAAGAGGAAACGTCCTTTTGACATCCACTTGTCAAGGCCGTTTAGGATCTTGTATACTTCAATCCAATCACCCCTCACTCTTCTAAACTCCAGTGGAAACAAGTCCAGTCTGTTCAACCTTTCCTCATAAGACAACCAACTCATTCCAGGTATCAATCTAGTAAACCTCCTTTGAACCTTTGAAGAGGTGCTCTTTGAATTTTTTCCTTGCTATCCAACTTCTAAAATCTTCAGAGAGTGGTCTTGCCCTGCTGTAGCAGTAGAGGCTACAAGGGAAAGGAGTGACTGGTAAGTAGTGGGTAAGGTCGGGTAAGTATTTACTACTTTAATCGCTTATAGTTTAAGGTCTTTTGTGGTTTACAGTTTGTATATTCTATAATAACAAGGATCAGGAAAGAAGGGCCCTAGAGTAACTGATTTAAAAGGTTTAATTTAAAGGGATACGCCATGGCGTGCTCCTCCTGCTCTATGTGGGAAGCTGGGGACATTTCCAGTGCCCGGGACCAGCATGTGTGCAGGAAGTGTGTCCAGCTGCAGCTCCTGGAAGCTCGGATTTCAGAGCTGGAATGGCGGCTGGGGACACTGTGGAGCATCTGCGAGTCTGAGAGCATCATGGATAGCACGTTTAGAGAGGTGGTCGCACTGCAGATGAAAGGACTTGAGGAAGGAAGGGAATGGGTGACCACCAGGCAGTCCAAGAGAAACAGGCAGGTAGTTCAGGAGTCCCCTGGGGTCCCGCTCGCAAATTGGTATTCCATTTTGGAGGCTGATGAGGGCGCTGGTTCCTCTAGGGAGTGCAGGCAGAACCAAGCTTCTGGCACCACAAGCAGGCTGTCTGTACAGGAGGACAGGAAGGGAGGAAGAGCAATAGTAATAGGGGTTTCTATACTCAGGGGAACAGATAGGCGCTACTGTGGCCATCAATGTGACTCCATGATGGTATGTTGCCTCCCTGGTGCCAGGGTCCGGGATATCACTGAAAGGCTGCAGGGCTTCCTGAAGGGGGAGGGTGATAAAGCAGAGGTCATGGTACATGTTGGTACCAATGACATAGGTAGAAAGATGGATGAGGTCTTGCATCAAGAATTCAGGGAGTTAGGCAGTAGACTGAAAAGCAAGACCTCTTGGGTTGAAATCTCTGGATTACTCCCAGTGCCACGTGCTAGCAAGCTCAGAAATAGGAGAATAGTGCAGATGAATATGTGGCTTAAGAGTTGGTGCAGGAGGGAGGGTTTTAGATTCCTGGATCACTGGGACCATTTCTGGGGAAGGTGGGACCTGTACAAGTGGGACGGTCTACATCTGAACCAGAGCAGGACTAACATCCTTGCGGGCGGGTTTGCTAGTGCTCTTGGGAGGAGTTTAAACTAATTCAGCAGGGGGAGGGGACACAGAATGTTAGCAGAATAGGGACACATCATAATACAGTAAAACAATCAAGTCAGAGGGAGTACAGCTGCATTACGTTTCAAGGGAGTAAGGCAAGGCTGGATGGCCTCTAATGCCAGGAGTATTACAGGTAAAACGGATGAGTTAAGGGTGAGGATTGACACGTGGAATTGTGATATAGTAGCTATCACTGAGACATGGTTGAGGGATGGGCAGGATTGGCAGCTCAACATTCCGGGATATAGAATCTTCAGGCGAGACAGGGTAGGGGGTAAAAGAGGAGGAGGCATTGCATTATTAGTTAAGGAGTCAGTTACTGCAGTAAGGAGAGATGATATCTTGGAGGGGACATCGAATGAAGCTTTGTGGGTGGAGCTGAGGAATAAAAAAGCGGCAGCCACATTGTTAGGTGTTTATTATAGCGGGAAATTGAGGAGCAAATATGTGCACAATTTGTGGTGGTGTGTAAAAACAACAACATTAGGGTAATTATATTAGGTGATTTCTACTTTCCCAACATTAATTGGGATAGATATAGTGTTAAGGGCTTGGATGGAGTGGATTTCTTGAAATGTGTATAGGAGAACTTTTTAGGTCAATATGTAGAGGATCCAACAACGGACGGCGCAGTGCTGGACCTAATTGTGGGGAATGAAGCAGGACAGGTGGCTGAGGTGGTGGTGGGGGAGCATTTCAGTATAGCGACCACAACATCGTACAGCTTAAGTTTATAATGGACAAAAAAATAGGCAAGTTGCAAAAAAATGTTTTGGATTGGGGGAGAGTGGATTTTAGTAATAAAATAAGGCAGGATCTGGCCAAGGTAGACTGGGAACAGCTACTTGTGGGGAAATCTACAGAGAAGCAGCGGGGGGTGTTCAAAAAGGAAATGGGGAGGGTACAGGCTCAACATATTCCCGCTAGGATGATAGGAAGGAGTAACAAGCCCAGAGAACCATGGCTAACCAGAGATATTCAGGTTATGGATGAGAAGGCTTTTAGCAGATACAAGAGAAGCAAACCAATGGAGGCATTAGTGGAGTACAGAAAGTGCAGGGTGGAGCTTAAGAAAGCAATGAGGAGAGCAAAGAGGGGATATAAGAAAGCTCTGGCTGGTAAAAGTAGGGAAAATCCCAAGATATTCTATAAGTATATCAATGGGAAGAGGATAATCAGGGAAACAGTAGGGACCAAGGGGGCAACCTATGGGTGGAGCCAGATGACATCGCTAGAGTGTTGAATGAATACTTCACATCCATCTTCACCCAAGAGAATGAGGATGAATGTATCGATCTCAGGGAGAGAGACTGCGAGGTTCTTGAGCAAATTGATATAGGGAGTGACAAGGTATTGGAGGTGTTGGCAGGCTTAAAAGTGGACAAATCTCCAGGTCCGGATGATTTGTGTCCCAGACTGCTGAGGGAGGCAAGGGAGGAGATCGCAGGGGCTCTGACCCAAATTTTTAATTCCTCTCTGGGGGCCGGGGGGGAGGGGGGGGGGGGGCGGGATGCCAGAGGACTGGAGAACAGCTAGTGTGGTTCCACTATTTAAGAAGGGTTGTAGAGATAGGCCAGGGAACAACAGGCCAGTGAGTCTCACGTCAGTGGTAGGGAAACTATTGGAGAAAATTCTGAAGGAGAGAATCTATCTCCACTTGGAGAGGCAAGGTTTGATCAGGGATACTCAGCATGGCTTTGTCAGAGGGAGGTCATGCCTAACAAATTTGATTGAATTTTTTGAGGAGGTGATCAGGTGTGTAGATGAGGGTAGTGTAGTTGATGTAGTTTATATGGATTTCAGCAAAGCCTTCGACAAGGTCCCACATGGGAGACTTATAAAGAAGGCAAATGCACATGGGATACAGGGTAATTTGATAAGGTGGATTCAAAATTGGTTTCATTATAGGAGACAGAGGATGATGACAGAAGGATGCTTCAGTGACTGGAAGCCAGTGTCCAGTGGCGTACCACAGGGATCTGTGCTGGGTCCCCTATTATTTGTCATTTATATAAACAACATAGATGACTATGTTGGGGGTAGGATTAGTAATTTTGTGGATGACACAAAGATTGGCCGGGTGGTTAACAGTGAGGTTGAGTGTCTTAGGCTACATGAAGATATAGATGGGATGGTCAAATGGGCAGATAAGTGGCAGATGGATTTAACCCTGAAAAGTGTGAGGTGATACACTTTGGAAGGAGTAACTTGACAAGGAAGTATTCAATGAATGGCATGACACTAGGAAGTTCTGAGGAACAAACGGACCTTGGCGTGTGTGTCTAGAGATCTCTGAAAGTGGAGGGGCATGTTAGTGGGGTGGTGAAAAAGGCAAACAGGACACTTGCCTTTATCAATCGTGGCATAGATTATAAAAGTAGGGAGGTCATGTTGGTGTTGTATAGAACATTAGTGAGGCCACAGCTGGAGTACTGTGTGCAGTTCTGGTCACCACATTGTAGGAAGGATGTGATTGCACTGGAGGGGGTGAAGAGGAAATTCACCAGAATGTTGCCTGGGATGAAACATTTAAGTTATGAAGAGAGGTTTGATAGACTTGGGTTGTTTTCGTTGGAGCAGAGAAGACTGAGGGGCGACCTGATCGAGATGTACAAGATTATGAGGGCATGGACAGGGCATATAGGGAGCAGCTGCTCCCCATAGTTGAAGGGTCAGTCACAAGAGGATATAAGTTCAAGGTGAGGGGCAGAAGGTTTAGGGGGTACGTGAGGAAAAACATTTTTACCCAGAGGGTGGTGACAGTCTGGAATGCACTGCCTGGCAGGGTGGTGGAGGCGGGTTGCCTCACATTGTTCAAAAAGTACCTGGATTAGCACTTGGCATGTCATAGCATTCAAGGCTATGGACCAAGTGCTGGTAAATTGGGTTAGGTCAGGCGTTTCTCACATGTTGGTGCAGACTTGATGGGCCGAAGGGCCTCTTCTGCACTGTGTGATTCTGTGAACCACCTCCAATGCATTTACTTCCTTCCTTAAGCAAGGAGACCAAAACTGCACACAGCATTCGAGGTGCGGTCTCACCAATGCCCTATATAGAACTGAAGCATAACATCTTACTTTCATGTTCGATCCCTCTCGTAATAAAGGATGGTATCCCATTAGCCTTCTTAATTAGTTGCTGCACGTGCATACTAACATTTTGTGACTTATGTACTAGAACACTTAGATTCCTCTGCACCTCAGAATTATGCAGCCGTTCTCCATTTAAGTAATACTCTGCTTCTTTATTCTTCTTGCCACAGTGAACAACTTCACATTTTCCCACATGAAACTCCATTTGTCAGATCTTTGCCCACCTACTCAACCTATCTATCCATCTGCAACCTCCTCATATCCTCTTCACAACTTACTTTCCTACCTATCTTTGTGTCATCTGCAAATTTAGCTACCATTTCTCACTTCCCTCATCTAAGTCATTGATGTAAATCGTAAAAAGTTGAGGCCCCATTACAGACCCCTGTAGGACTCCACTCATCACATCCTGCTAATCTGAAAAAGACCCATTTATGCATACTCTCTGCTTTCTGCCAGCCAGCCAATCTTCTATCCATGCTAATATGTTACCCCTACACCATATGCTTTTATTTTCCGTAATAATCTTTGATATGGCACCTTATCAAATGCCTTCTGAAAATCCAAGTACGGTACGTCTACAGACTCCCTTTTATCCACTGCGCATGTTACTTTACTCTTTCAAAAAACTCCAATAAATTGGTTAGAGATGATTTTCCTTTCACAAAACCATGCTGACTCTTCCCTATTGCATTGAGCTCTTCTAGGTGACCAGCTATAACCTCTTTAATGATCGATTCTAATAACTTCCCCACAACAGACGTCAAGCTAACTGGCCTATAGTTTCCTGTATTCTGTCTCCCTCCCTTCCTGAATAGAGGGCTTATATTTGCTACTTTCCAATCTGATGGAACCTTTCCAGAATCTAGTGAATTTTGAAAAAATAACACCATGACTACCTCATTAGCCACCTCTTTTAAGACCCAAGGATGTAATCCATTGGGACCCGGAGGCTTGTCAGTCCACAGCTCCATCAATTTGCTCAGTACTGCTTCCCTAGTGATTTCAATTTCATCAAGTTCCTTTCTCCCATTCACCTCCTGATTTGCGGCTATTACTGGAATGTTTTTTGTATCCTCTATAGTGAACACAGAAGAAAAATAATTGTTCATCTCTTCTGCTATTTCCTTATTATCTACTATTCACTCGCCACTGTCACTCTTTAGAGGACCAACACTCACTTCACTACTCTCTTCCTTTTTAAGTTTCCTGTCGAAACTCTTGCTATCCATTTTTACATTTCTAGCTAGCTTCCTCTCATATTCTAATTTCTTTCTCCTGATTAATCTTTTAGTCATTCTCTGCCATTCTTTATATTTTGTCCGATCATCTCTGGTGCCACTCATCTTTGCGGAGTTGTATGCTTTTTCCTAAAGTTTGATGCTTTCATTAACTTCTTTAGTAAACCATAGATGTTGGGTCCTCCCCTTAGAATTTTTCTTTCTAGTAGGAATGTACTTATTCTGAATACTCTGAAACATCTCCCTAAATGTCTGCCACTGCTTCTCTATTGATCTATCCTCTAGCCTAGTTTCCCAGTTCACTTCAGCTAGCTCAGTTTTCATCCCCACATAGTTGCCCTTATTTAAGCTTAAGATACTAGTCTTAGACCCAATCTTCTCCCTTTCAAACTGGATGTAAAATTCAATCATATTGTGATAGCTGCTACCTAGGGGTGCCTTTAGTCTGGGTCATTAATCCTGTCACGTTACACAATACCAAGTATAATATAACCTTCTCTCTAGTTGGTTCCAGAACATGCTGCTCTAAGAAACTATCTCGAAAGCATTCTAAGAACTCCTCAACAAGGCTACTACTGCCAATGTGATTTTTCCAGTTTATGTGTGGATTAAAATTGCCCATGATTATTGGCGTCCCTTTATCACAGGCACACAATATTTTCTCTGGAATACGTTGTCCTACACTGTGGCTGCTGTTAGGGGGCCTGCGGACCACTCACACTACTGACTTATTTCCCCTACTTTTCCTCATCTCCACCCAAACCAATTCTACATCCTGATCTCCTGAAGCAAGGTAATCTCTACCTATTGCACCAATGCCCTCTTTGATTAACAGTGCTACCCCTCCACCTTTACTAGCTTCCTATTCTTCATGAATGTTTTGTACCCCTCAATATTAAGGACACAATCTTTGTCGTCCTGCAGCCACGTCTCTGTAATTGTTATCAGATCATATTTATTTACTTCAATGTGAGCCATCAATTTACTTACTTTGTTAAGAATGCTACGTGCATTTAGATAGAGAGCCTTCAGTTTTGTCTTTTTGTTACCTTTGTAACATCTAGTTTTGACTGTTGATGTATTATTAGGTTTTTTCTCTCTCTGTCCCTTCCTGCCATTCTCTGACTCTCATTTCTCAAATTTCTATTTTGCTCTCCTGTCTTGACTCTACACCTTGAATTGCTACCTCTACCCAAGCTTGATCTCTCACCCCTCTTGTTTAGTTTAAAGCCCTCTCTACTTCCCTAGTTATGCGATTTGCAATGACACTCGTCCCAATGGTACAGCCCCCAGTTTCCCCAGTACTTATGCCAGTGCCCCTCAAACCGGAACCCACTTCTCCCACACTAGTCTTTGAGCCACGCATTCATCTCTCTAATCTTATTTGCCCTATGTCAATTTGCACGTGGCTCAGGTAATAATCCAGAGATTATTACCTTTGAGGTTCTGCTTCTTAATTTGGTACCTAGCTCCTCAGACTGACTTTGCAGAACCTTTTTCCTAGTTCTACCTATGTCATTGGTACCTACATGGACCATGACAACTGGATCCTGCCCCTCCCATTGCAAGACTTGCACTCATTGTGGAACAGTCTCTAACTGACAAATCAGTCCCTTCAGCAAAGGAGGAGAGGGAGTTGGAATAAATTATGTTTCCTTTTCCTGTTTTACAGAAGGATTGCACTGTACTACACCAGAGAATACAGAGAGGATTGACACTGCAGATAGATCCTGACCATCACCGAAGGAATATCTGCACAGCTGTGGGAAGACATTCAGTCCTTTTGCAGCATTGCTCAGCACAGAGAAGGTTGGGCAGTAAAACCATCATCTGGAAATTGATTGGGTCAGGGGAGCTTTGACATATCAGATCTGAAACTGGTCAGTTGTGTGGTACCTTCCATCAGAACCAACCTTCCGAAGGTTCGGCTGTGGACGATCGGTCAGGGTGAGGCTGGGAAGAAGTGTGAGTGGGCTCCAAGTGTGGTGACAGCTTCAATCATTCATTGAGCCTCATGAACCACTGACTCATTCCTGCAGGTGAGAGGCTGTTCAAATGTCAGGTGCGCGAGGAAGGCTCCACAGGTTCATAAGATCTCTGAACACACAAGTTGCATCTGTTACAAACGGTGTTAACACAGGGTCAGCTACATGGAAGGGAAACAATTCAAGTGTCAGGTTTGTAAAAAATGATTTGTGATGACTATGAAGCTCCTGATACACCAGAGAATTCAGGTGTGATGTTTGTGAGAAGACTTTCAACCGATCTTCCTGCCTTCTATCACACTAGAGGATTCACATAGGCTAGAAACCCTTCATGTGCGAGTTATGTGACAAATCATTCTCAGAGTCATCAGCCCTCTGTAACCGCCAACGCCTTCACACGGGAGAAACCATTCATGTGCAAGGTGTGTGGCAAATCATTCTCAAAGTCATCAAACCTCATCGGACACCAACGTGTTCTCACAGGGGAGAAACCCTTCAATTGCGAGGTGTGTGGCAAATCCTTTCCACAGTCATCGATCCTCTGCAGACACCAATGCCTTCACACAAGGGAGAAACCATTCCCATGCAAGGTACATGAGGAATTATTCTTGGGTTCATCGGCCTCCACGTACACCATTGTATTCACACGGGTCAAACCATTCATTTGTAAGGATGTGGCCAATCATACTCCAAGGTCATTAACCCTCTACAATTGCCAACGCATTCACGCCATACAGAAACCTTTCACGTGTGAGGTGTGTGACAAATCATTCTCGAAGCCATTGAGACTCCTGCTCTATCAGAGGATTCACACAGTGGAAAAACCAAACATGAGATGTGCGACAAATCAATCTCATGGTCATCAGACATCCACAGACACCAATGCATTCACACTGTGGGACACCTGCTTCCATTCTCCTGAGAGTTGTCTGTGCTGTTTACCCTCCAGTGCTCACACAGGGGAGCTGCCGTTCCAAAACTGGCAGTCTCAGCAGCATCTATCTCGAACCTCTCCCACCATCAGCCCAATCATTTCAAGAAGGCCAATTTAACCTTTGACCAGATCACCAAACTTCATGAAAAGAAGACATCCATGTGTATAGAAGTTCTTGCTAAAGCACAGTTTTCCCTGCGATGGACTGGAGGGAAATAACTGAATAGATATGCAGCATGAGTTATTTCCCTTCTTGAATTTCTTTTTCCTCCCAAATCCATTGGATGTGTTCATGGAGTCTTGATGTGAGCAGAAGTCCACCAGCTTTGAAGACCTCAGCTGGAATACCATTGGGGCCACAGGCTTTGTTGTTTTTCATCTGTTTGATTGTTTGTTGCAGCTCTCCCATCGATGGTGACTCACCCATGGATTCTACCACAGACACTGGGGGATAGACTGGAGGGTATCAGCTGCCAGTGTGGATTCATGGATGATGAGTTGTTCAAAATCTTCGTTCCAATGTTAACAGATGCCATTGTCATCCTTAAGAAACTCCCTCCCTAACAGCACTGTGGGTGTACCTACACCACATGGACTGCGGCAGATCAAGAAGGCAGCTCACCACCTTCTGAAAGGCAGTTTTAAAATTTTTATTCTTTCATGGAATGTGGACATCGCTGGCTAGCCAGCATTTATTGCCATTCCCTAATTGCCCTTGTTAAGAAGGCACTTAAGAGTCAACCACATTGCTGTGGGTCTGGAGTCACATGTAGACCAGACCAGGTAAGGAGAGCAGATTTACTTTCCTAAAGGGCATTAGTGAACCAGATGGGTTTTTACAACAATCGACAATGGTTTCATGGTCATCATTAAACTTTTAATTCCAGATTTTTATTGAATTCAAATTCCACCATCTGCCATGGTGGGATTCTAACCTGAGTCCCCAGAGCATCACCCTGGGTCTCTGGATCACTAGACCAATGATAATACCACTACGCCATCACCTCCCCGCAATTAGGGATTGGCAATAAATGCTGACCTCACCAGCAATGCCGACATTCCGTAAACGAATCAAAGAAAGAGAAACACCTTGCTGTGAACGAAGGGGAATTGGTCTATTTGACCTTAGTCTGTAGATGGCGCTGGTGAGTTCAAAAAAATATTTGGATATCATGATAATCAGCATAGTGTTTGATCTCTCGGGCTTTTTCTTCCCACCACATCTTCAGGATCTGGCCTTGGGTGTCAGTCGTGAGCTGTTGGAATGCTGCCTTCTTGAGTTGTGACCTTGGGTTGTTCTGCCAGGCAATGAAGGCTGATCGTTTTGTTCCAGGAGGTTACATATTTGAGCGTCACGTTCAGCAATTTTGGTGACAATGATACTTGAATCCAATTGTCTGGGCACAGGAGTTTAATACAACTGACTTTATTTTGATCCCACTATTTGGGAATTGAGTTGGACGTGTGAAGATTTTCCAGATTGGTGGTGAGCTGCTGAGGTTGCGGGATGAAAGAAGATATAGTAGTTCAGGTGATGAGTTTGTTCCAGACTTTCAGCAGAGTAATCTTCAAATTGAGTCAGTTAAAACTGCAATGTTTAATGCACATGAACTTATTCCTGAAGCGTATCAATTAAAATTTCAGACTTTCAAGACTCAATGAAACGTTTGTAGAATATGTGAGGGGGAAAGAAATGTTGTGAGACCGGTGGTATCAGGCACTGAAACTTGAACAGAATTTTGATGACGTGAGAGAGCTCATGATCCTGGAAGAATTTAAAAATAGTGTTCCATTAGTTATTTAAACTTATCTTGAAGATTGGAAAATGTCTAAAATAAGTGAAACTGCAATTTTAAAAAATTCATTCAACGGATGTGGGCATCGCTAGCTAAGCCAGCATTTATTGCCCATCCCATACTGTCCTTGCGAAGTGAGTGATGAGCTGCCTCTTGAACTGCTGCAGTCCATGTGGTGTAGGTACACCCATAGTGCTGTTAGAGAGGGAATTCCAGGATTTTGACCCAGCGACAGTGAAGGAACAGCGATATATTTCCAAGTCAAGATGGTGAGTGGCTTGGAGGGGAACTTCCAGGTGGTGGTGATCCCATCCATCTGCTGTCTTGTCCTTCTAGATGGTAGCAGTCGTGGGTTTGGAAAGTGTTGTCTAAGGAGGCTTGGTGAGTTCCTGCAGTGCAGGATTTTAGCTGATGGATATGCTATCTCACACAGAAAGCTAGATTGTGGTAAGTCTCTATTTGTAAACCCACACAAGGTAGGCCAAATGTAAATGAAAGGGCTTTGAATAATAATGGAAAACAGGATGGATAAAAGGAAAGAGCAGAATTTCTCCAAGGTAGTCAAGAAGATAGGGGAGAGTCAAATAAGGCTGACATGTGCTGACTGTCATAAAACTGGACATGTGAAGGCCCATTGTTGGAGGTTAAAGCCTAAATCAGTGGCACCAGTGGAAATAGTGGGAATTTCCGCAGTGAAATCTGCATTAGAAAGTGAAGCTTGTAAGGGACCAATTGCTTCTGATGTTTTTACAGTGGGAGTAGATAGCGATGTGAAGGATTATAATGAATTATATTTGAAGTGGAAGTCACTCCATTTTTGCCCAAAAAAGAACCTAAAAATACCGTTAATATTCAGGATCCTGGTTCAGCCCAAATCTTACTGGTAATAAAAGAATTGGACCTTTCAAACAATTTACTGAATAAAAATGTATTAGTAAGGAGTATTGATGGGAAGTGTATACCTATCCCAATATGTCGAGTGAACTTAAATTGTGCTCTGGTAAACTGGTCTGTTGTTGATGGAATTGTTTCTAAATTACCCACTAAAAATATAGATTTTATATTGGGGAATGATATCGTGGGCCATGTTGTTATTCCATAATCTGGGACGGTATGGAATTCCCTCCCTAACAACACTGTCAGTGTATCTACATCACATGGACTGCAGCGGTTCAAGAAGGCAGCTCACCACCACCTTCTCAAGGGCAATTAGAGATGGGCAATAACTGCTGGCCTAGCCAGCAATGCCCACGTCCCATAAATTAATTTTTAAAAATGTCACCGTTCAGGAATGGTTCCGGTCAGTAAAATCTCCTCGCTCATCTGTGATCCAGTTAAGAAACAAACTGATGCAATGAAAAATACTGATGGAGTAATCCTAGTATTGGACAACACAGGCAGCAAAAGTGTCTGCGGAATTTGCAAATGAAAGCTCATCACAGAAAGGACTGAGATCTCAGACTGATCCGAAAGGGTTAATGATAGTTAACATTGAATTAAATGGTCCTGTCAGTGCTGACATAATACAAGAATTAACAAAGCCTGTCAGTACTGTGATTCAGAATACTGCTGCAAAAATCCAGACAACTGGGCTGAGATCAAAAGGCCAGTTACAATCTCAAAATGATTGGAATAAAATAATTTGCGAATTGTGTGGAAGACTCGAAGTATGAGAAAGAAAATCAAAGGTTCAAAAGGATGAGGGTGTTGATATTGCTCAGAAAGAATTAAATAAAATTCAATCTGAATGGGATCAGGAGAATCTGAAGGATATTTTAACGTTCAAAGATCAGACCAGACAAGAATATCAAACCTTTCTGCTTGAATAGAAAAACCATCTTAATGACACTCTTGGAACAGCCAGAAAGGACTTTGATCAAAGGAACGAGTTGTTGGCACAAAAAGAAGCCATTTTAAACTTCTTGGCCCAGATCTTCCAATCAGCATCAGAACCATTCCAATTGATGCTGATCACCTAAATGAGCAGAGACTCACCTGGAAGTGATTTTTCAGGTCAGATTTCTGATCCTGGCTTCTCCCTGGAGCCTCCGTCATAGCCAGCCGGGCAGACCTCATCACAGCACAGGAGAGTCGAAGCCCCAACCTCCATGATGCGAGAGGAGCTCGGAATGTTCCTTAAGGGCAGCCAGCAGACTGCTTTGGGTTTTAAACAGCCAGGTAACTTGATTCAAACTTCTGCACCAGTTTTCATGTATAACAGAGTTTTGCTATTTTTTAAAACATTTAATGTTATTGTTATTCCATAATTCTAAGTTTAAATGTTTAAAAGAAATAAAAAATCTAATTAATGGTATTTAATAATTCTAAGTGTAGTCCACTGAAAAGTACTGATGTTTTCCCACGCAGAAGATGGCAGTGCAGGAGATTGTGAAGAGGAAGAGATGTCAGAATTTCTCAGATGAAGAAATGAACATTGTCCTTGCTGAGGTGGAAGCGAGATGGAACCACATCCTAGGAGGTGGAAAGGTTAAACTGCCAAGGGCAGTGAAGTCCATTGCCTGGAAGGAAGTGGCGACTGTGGTCAGTGCAAATAGCACTGTGTGATGGATGGTGGATCACTGCAGGAAGAAACTTCATGATTTGGTGTGTGCTGCCAGGGTAGGTATAAAAAATATTATACATATATATTAATTTCTGAAACTTTCAATTCTACTTTTTGAGTTGAAAATACAGAAAGATTACATGAAATGTTTTGTTTATTAATTTTATGAGGTGTTGTGAAATGCAATTGCTTTGGAGATGGCTCTGACTTTGTCATAAGCCTTATCTCTATTCAGAAGTGCCCCTGGGTGCAGGCTGAAAGCTGCCTCCAGCCCTTGTAAAGTAAGTTAGAAGCACAGCAAAGTCTGGACCGTGAGTTTTAAATTTTCATTTCTTCCTTTAGGCAAAGCTGGCCCATAATGCCCAGGAGCGCTTGTTGATTGGAGGGCATGTGCCATACATCAAGGACCTGACGGATCAGGAGGAGTTCACAAGGAAGCTGTTTGGCTTCTCCAACCCCATGATAACTGATGGTGGATCAGTTCTGGGAATGAATGAAGGTGATGTCATCAGCTGAGTGTTTAAACCATCAGGAGGAGAGTTAATTTGTGATAAAAACTAATTGTGAATATTTCCTCTGACAGATACACAGGTGTCCACAGACACTTCAGATATTGATGGAGGAGAGTTGGCAGTGGTGTCCAAGATTCCTGAAAGGGGCGATAGGAAAGGATTGTGATGAATATCTCACAGCAACGTGGAACAGCAGCTGAGGCGGAGGGGGGAGAGGAGTGTCAGGAGAATAAGATGCCTGCGTTGGAGGGTAGTGTTGGTGACACTGCAATAGTAAAGTTAAATGTTCTAGTTTGTGAGGAGGGGGAGGCCTGTGATGCAATGGCTGCTGCACTGGAGGGAGAGCTCTCAGAACCTTCAGAACATGGGGAACCTGCTGCTTTGGGAGCACACAGACAACATCAGGCCCATGCTGGTGGTGAAGAAAATGAAGATGATCCAAAGCTTCTTGATTGCTTATATCAGGTGCAGGTTCAAGGTACTGAGAGTTTTCAGGCCACTTCTAACTTACTTCAGCAAACTTTGACAATTTAGGATGGATGTTAGCCAGAATCTGCAAAGGAACAATGGGATTCTTTAGCAGCAAAATGAGGTGCTAAGGCAGCAGAACGAGATTCTAAACCAGCATCTACAAAGAAACAATGTGATTCTTCAGCAGCAGAATGAGCTTCTTTGTCATCTTCTGCAACAAAGCAATGAAATTTTCAAAGAAATGTGGCTGATTCTGACTGCAATGCCTGCAACTCCTGGCCAGCAGCAGCCCAGTGCAGACATCTGCTGCTGTGCATGTCTCTGGCACAAGAGAAGTCATGTCCCGGGGACGGGGGGAGACACAGAATTAGGGTCCTTCCCTCTGACTCTAACTCCTCTATCTGCCACTTCTTATAATGAGGGATATTTTTCTGTCCTTTTGGTCTGGACTTTTGTCATGACAGGGAGCCTCTCCATCGTGAGGACAATGGCAGAACAGGCCCGAATCTGGAAGTCCAGCCCCCGATCACGGTACCTACAATTTTTGTGGGGCCAGCAATGGGCCGGATTGGGATTTGCACAGGTGTGTTTCACAGACGCAGCTGCCTCCACTTGTGATTTTGATGTGAGAGGTGTCTGAAACCTGACATGAGCAGATTAGACCCAGAAGGAGGTGGTCTGAACTTCATGGATTTGTTTGGATAGTGAAGATACCCTTTTGGAAAGGAAAGGTATCCATTTGGATATGATCCTGGGACACCTCTCCCTTTGAGAGAAGTAAAATATCCTTTGAGATTACTAAAAGTAGGCATGAATGTCAATAGAAAGTGGGAGTGAGAGCTCAAAAACAACTGTCAAAAGTGTCAAGATGAACATTCAAAGGGAGCTGTCATGCTAAAAAGGCATTTAAAACTCCTACCTTTAACTCTTTGAATAAACTGTCTGGAGTGTTAAAAATGATTGCTATTTTGCACTGCCTTCTGACATAAGACTCAGAGATTGACTGGATTAATGCTACATGACAGATTTCACAACCATCAATTATCACAGCAGGGTGCCTGCCAATTCACAGTATTATTGACAGCCCTAAGCGATTATGAACTCTGAAGCAGGACAATGAATTTCAATGCTTATTTTTTGAGGGGATGGTGCAATTGAATGAAATTCTTGTTGTTCTTAGGCATCATGTAATTGAAGGAATGTAAATGTAGTAATTGGATTTTCATGAATGAACGTTTTTAAAAAAAAGTCTGCAGCAGACACTTGGAACTTCATTTTATTTAATCTCAGCATGGGTCCTGAGGCCTGCCCATCATGGATAGTGGCTAAGCTGGTATGGGAATGGGTGGGGGCATGGGATAGTTTGAGATGGCACTAAGTTGGCATGGGGCTATAAAGGGCTATGGGGAGGTGCGGAGCATTGGTTGGCATGGAGGGCATGACGAGTCATGGGGATGGTTGGATGCATGAGTTAGCATGGAAGGTGCAAGGGGTGGGGGGCATGAGATAGCATAGAGGGTATAAGGGGCCATGGGGGTTAGAAGGGGGCACAGGAGGGAGGAAGACAGGACAGAGGGTCACAGGAGAAAGGGAGACAGGAGAGAGGGATGGAACAGAGAGGGAGAGAAGTCAATGATCCACTGCTTAGACATTGACTCAAGGTGTGAAGTAGGACTCATTCTGTGAGTATATACCCCATGAGTTGATACCTGACTGACCTGACCTGCCCAGGGGTCACCCCTTGTGGAGGTTCAGCTCCAGTTTCAGGGCTAAACATTCACCTCGTCCGTTCACCACTCCCTGGATGTCCCTATCCGTTCACCACTCCCTGGAATTTCCTGTCCGTTCACCACTCCCAGGCTGTCCCTGTACGTTCACCCGTCCCAGTTCCTCTCCTGGGCTGTGCCAGTCTAGACCTTGTTTGAGAGTGATATTGTTCAGTGTGCAGTACATAGGGATGATTGTGACCATTCTCTCTCTCTGGGGAATACTGTAGTCCACCTACAGGTGTAGCCAGTACCTGAAACAGTTCTTCAGCATCCCACTAGCTTCTCTGTGTGAGCTGCCTCAGAGAAATGCAGGCGTCAGTAAAAAAAAACTCCGCTGCAGTGTGCATCACTTGGTTTCAGGAATTTGTTTTTGTGAAATAAAACAAAAACAGGAACCCAGACACAAAGACAAAACTGACACCTGCAGCTTTAACTAGTTACCACTTTAAATCAAATCAAACTTTCAGGCTGCCAGTTTATAGGGGGGGGAAAGCATTCTGTACACAGCCTTGGGACTTAACCCCTGAGAGATTCAATCTAATGGAACAGAAATATTATAACTTACTGACAACTATGACTTAGCTAGCACTCTTGTCTCTGAGTCAGAGGTTAGTGGGCTCAGTTCTCACATTATAACAGTGACTACACTTTAAAAAATGCTTCATTGGCTGTAAAATGCTTTCAGATGCCTTGAGTTTGTGAAAGTTGATTTATAAATGCAAGCCTTTCTTCCTTAGGTAAACATTATACTTCCTGTGAACTGAAAATTATAAACCCATTGATGGAGAAGGTATACTAGCCAACAGGGACATTGAGCAATATATTGTGTACAGGACTCTTACTGTAGGCTCCTGAGTGTTCCAGTGAATAGGAACACACTCTGCTGACAAATCAGGTGGTTTGGGTTAAATTAAAAAAGTATATTTAATGTGAGTTATAAATCAGAAGAATAATAAAACAGCAGACAAACAACACAATATTCAGCTTACATCAAACTTTGAATCAATCAACATAATAAAGCATTTGAAAATGACTCAAGATCTTTCCCAGAAACATGAAATGAATCTTGGAAGAGTGTAAGGAGAACATATCACACCGTTATTACATTGAGGTATGATGGGCTGAGGGAAATCAGGTCTGTAGAGACTCACCCCTGCTCCCTCACCATACTCAGGATAGTAGTCCTCCCAGACAGGAGAGTACAAATGTTACCCATGGTATTAGTCAAACACCCGTCACCTGAAGAGGATCCGTCTATAATTCACATCACCAACTAAAGCAGGGTCCGATTCTATCCCATACCCACTCCTGAGAGCTGGCTCACTTTACAAGCACTGGGGGCTTAGCATTAAAATTTCAGCTAGGATTTTCAGGGAAGATGTCAGAAAGGCAGGTAGTGCAGGAGTCCCTGAGCATATCTTACTCTCCAACCAGTATTCCATTCTGAATACTGATGAAAGTGACGATTCATTTGGGGAGTGCAGCCAGAGCCAAGTCCATGGCACCACAGCTGGCTCAGCTGTATAGGGGCCACAAAGAAAACTGGAAGAGCAATAGTAATAGGAGATTTGATAGGGGAACAGGCAAGCGTTTCTGCAGCTGCACACATGAATCTGGGATGGTATGTTACCTCCCTGATTCCAGTGTCAAGCATGTCACTGAACAGATGCAGAGCACCCTGGAGGGGGAGGCCAGGGGCCATGGTCCACATCAGTACCAAAGACATAGATGGAAAGAGGGATGTGGTGTGCATTCAGAATTTAGGGAGCTTGGTAGGAAATCAACAAGCAGGAACTCAATAATTCTAATCTCCTGGTACAACACGCAAGTGTAGAAGTAAGGATAAAGTAGATGAGTGTGAGGCTGGACAGATGGAACAGGTTGGAGGGCTTTAGATTCCTGGGACATTGGGATTAGTTCTGGGGAGATGGGATCTGTACAGTTCAGAGCCAGGGCCAATTTCCTCCCCTCTGAACCTCCTTGCAGGAGATTTGCTGGAGCTATTGGGTAGGGTTTCAACTAACTTGGCAGGGATGTGCAAACCACAAGGTCCTGCTATACATAAACATCAAGGTACACAAGAGTATTGGGAGAAACAGATAGCACCAGAGTAGGAAATAGTAAGATATTAGATCAGAGAAAGAAGGAATGTAATGAAGTCTAAATTAGGATTACAGTGCATGTATGTGAATGTGCAGAGTGTGGTAAATAATACTGGTGAGTTGCCGGCCTAGATTGCCATGTGATCTGATGTTCTGGCTCAAAGGAAAATGGGACTGGATTATATATTCCTGGATACTAGTTGTTCAGGAAAGATAGGAAAGTAGGAGGTGTTGCAGTACTGATTAAAGAGAACATTGCAGAGCTGGAGAGAGAGGATGTCCCAGAGGGGTCAAGGATGGAATCTATTTGGCTCAAGGTCAGGAACAAAAAAAGGTACAATTACATTGCTTGGTGTAGTCTATAGGCCACAAGCTAGGGATAGTAGTGGTGTAAAGGGCAGAGAGGGGCAAAAGTTCCTAGAGTGTGGTCAGGAGAATTTTCCACTGCAGCATGATTCCACTCCAATGAGAAAGGAACAAAGAACAAAGAAAAGTACAGCACAGGAACAGGCCCTTCGGCCCTCCAAGCCTGTGCCGATCATATTGCCCGTCAAACTAAAACATTTTGCACTTCCGGGGTCCGTATCCCTCTACTCCCATCCTATTCATGTATTTGTCAAGCTGCCTCTTAAATACCACTATCGTACCTGCTTCCACCACCTCCTCTGGCAGCGAATTCCAGACACTCACTACCCTCTGCGTAAAAAACTTGCCCCGCACATCTCCTCTAAAGTTTTCTCCTCTCACCTTAAATCTATGTCCCCTAGTAATTGACTCTTCCACCCTGGGAAAAAGCTTCTATCTACTCTGTCCATGCCACTCATAATTTTGTAAACTTCTATCAAGTCACCCCTCGATCTCCGTCGCTCTAGTGAGAACAATCCAAGTTTCTCCAACCTCTCCCCATGGCTAATAACCTCCAGACCTGGTACTGCTGGACCTGGTTCTTGGGAATGAGAAGTCCAAGTGGATCAAGTGTCAGTAGAACATTTAGGGACATTGTATCATAAGGTTTAGGTTGGCTATGGAAAAAGACAAGGAACAATCCAGAGTAAGAATAATTAAATGGGGGAAAGCCAACTTTAATGGGGTAAGAATGGATCTAACCCAGATAAGTTGGAATCAAAGGTTGGCAGGCAAAATGGTAACTGAACAATGGGCTGCCTTTAAAGAGGAGACAGATCAGGCAGAGTCAAGGGATATTCTCACAAAGGGGAACAATAGGGCAAAGAAATCCAGAGCTCCCTGGATGAGGAAAGAGATAGAAATTAAGATAAAGAAGGGAAAGGGTGCTTATGACAGATGGAGAACACAACTGAAAATATTGGAACTTCAGAGGGGAGTTGAAAAACAAGTAAGAGAAGGAAACGGAGAGTATGAGAAGATTCTGGAAGCTAACATAAAAGAGAATCTAAAAGTCTTCTATCAGAATATAAATAGTGAAAAGGTGGTAAAAGGGGTGGGGCCAATTAGGGACCAAAAGGGGATTTTGGCATTGAGGTAGGGGCATGGATGAGGTATTAAATAAATACTTTGCATCTGTCTTTACCAAGGAAGATGATGCTGCATAGGTAATGGCGAAAGAGGAGGTAGTTCAGACTCTAGAAGGGTTTGAAATTGATGAGGCGGAGGTATTGGATAGGCTATCTTAAAGATGATAAGTCACCAAGATCAGGTGAGATTCATCCAAGGATACTGACGGGAGAGTGGAGGCACTGGCCATAATTTTTCAGTCTTCCTGAGACTCGGGGTGGTACCAGAGGACTGGAGAATTGCAGATATTACACCCTTGTTCAAGAAGGATGTAAAGATAAGACCAGCAGTAGGCCTGTCAGTTTAACCTTGGTGGTGAGGAAGCTTCTAGAAACGATAATTCAGGACAAAATGAATAGTCACTTGCTTAAATGTGGATTGATTTAGGAAAGGCAGCACAAATGTATTAAGGAAAAATCGTGTTTAATCAACTTGCTTGAGTTTATTGGTGAGATAACAGAGAGCAATGATGAGGGTAATGTTACCGATGTTGTGTACATGGAATTCCAATGGCATTTGATAAAGTGCCGCACAACAAACTTGTGAACAAAGTTAGAGCTCATGGAATAGGGACAGTAGCAATATGGATACAAAATTAGCTTAGTGACAAGAAACAGAATAATGGTTGATGGAATAAAAACAGAAAATGCTGGAAGCATCTATGGAGACAAAAACAGAGTTAATGGCCAGGATTTTCCCCTCGGCGATTTGGGGGCGGGGCCCGGTTGGCAAGGGGAAAATGATACGGGATGACGTCGGGAGGAATCCCCGACGTCATCCCGAGCGAGTTAAACTTTTAGGAAGGCGGGTGGACAGCGAAATCAGCTGTCCGCCTGCTGACCTGTCAATGGCTAATTGAGGCCATTGACAGGCTAGTTAAAGTACTTAAAGACCTGCCCGGCCAACCTTAAGGCTGGTGGGCAGGCCAGGAGCCCCAGTGGGCTTCTGATTATTCATGAAACTTCATCCACTGGCAGGACGAAGTTTCATGTCCGTTTTGTACAAAAATAATAAAGTTTATGTATTCTTTATTAACATGTCCTATCTCGTGTGACATTGTCACATGAGGGGAACATGTTAATAATTTTTTAATGCTTCTATTTTTAAAGTTTTTACCACTGTCAGTATTCTCCCTGAGACAGGACTTTGCCTCAGGGAGAAGTGCGCTCTTTCACATGCATGCACGAAAGAGTGCACTTTGACAGATGGGGGAATCCCTCCCCACCCCTTGGAACCTTTCTCATGAATCTTTTCTGCAATCTCTCTAATGCCTTCACATCCTTCCTAAAGTGTGATGCCCAGAACTGGACACAATACTCCAGTTGAGGCTGAACCTGTGTTTTATACAGGTTTAACATAACTTCCTTAGCATAGCGCTTCCCGTCGGTGATGCCGCTGGGCGGGCCTTAATTGGCCCGCCTACTTAAAATGGTGGTGGGCCCCATTTCAGTGGCAGGGGTCGGCTGTCTGCCCGCCGCCAAGCCAGTGGGGCCCGCACGCCATCTGAGGGCAAAATTCTGCCCAATGTCTCAAATCCAATATGACGCTTCTTCGGAACATAAGAGAGGTAGGGGTGTGGTTGATGGATGTTTCTGGGTCTGGAGTAAGGTTGATGCTTGAGAGTTCTTCCTGATATATATTAATGACCAAGATCTTGGTGTACAGGACACAATATCAAAATTTGCACACAATATGAAACTTGGAAGTATTGTGAACTGTGAGGAAGATAGTTAAGAACTTCAAAAGAACATGGAGAGATTGGTAGATTAGGCAGACAAGTGGGAGATGAAATTTAATGCAGAGAAGTGTGAATTGATTTATCTTGGTGGGAAGAATGCATAGAAACAATATAAAATAAAGGGTACAATTCTAAAGGGGATGCAGGGGCAGAGGGACCTGGGTGTGTGTGCAAAATCACTAAAGGTGGCAGGATAGGTTAGGAACGCAGTTAATAAAGCATACAACACTCTCGGCTTTATCAATAGGGGCATAGAGTAAAAAAAAGGAAGTTATGTTAAACCTGTATAAAACACAGGTTCAGCCTCAACTGGAGTATTGTGTCCAGTTCTGGGCATCACACTTTAGGAAGGATGTGAAGGCATTAGAGAGATTGCAGAAAAGATTCATGAGAAAGGTTCCAAGGATGAGGAATTTCAGTTACGTAGATAGATTGGAGAAGTTGGGACTGTTCTGCTTGGAGAAGAGAAGATTGAGAGGAGGTTTGATAGAGGTATTCAAAATCATGAGGGGTCTGGACAGAAAAGATAGGGAGAAACTGTTCCCTTTGGTGGAAGGATCAAGAACCGCAGAGAAGAGATTTATGGTCAGTGGCAAAAGAAGCAATAGAGAAATGAAAAACTTTTCACAAAGCAAGTAGTTAGGATCTGCAATGCACTATTTGAGATTGTGGTGGTGGCAGGTTCAATTGAGGAATTCAAGAAGGAATTGTGTTATCTGAAAAGGAAGAATGTGCTATGGGGAGAATGCTGGGAAGTGGTACTAGATATGAAGACTCAGTCACACTCCTCACTCCTGAAAGGTTCCTCCCCTGTGTGATTCCTCTGATATCTCAGGAGGCTTGAAGACACCATGAAAGCTTTAACACAAATCTCACACTTGAAGGGCTTCTCTTCAATGTAGCTGCCTTTGTGTTAACAGAGCTTGTAACAGATGTTCTTCAGGTATTACGAGATATTGAGAATTCCCTCATTAAACCTCTCTGCATCTTTATCTCTCTCCCCTCCTTTAGAACCCTCCTTAAATCCTATCTCTTTGACCATATTTTTGGTCATCCCATTCTAATATTTCCTTCTATGTCTCAGTGTTAATTTTTCTCTGATTATGTCAGTTGTTGGACCTCCTGGGACATCAGTGAACCCACATGGGAGACAAACCCTTCAAGTGTGACGTCAGACAGGGTTGCTTCACCTACTCCTCACCATACACCAATGTCTCCACACAGACTTAGAATTGGGGTCACCTGCTTCCGCTACACTGAGAATTGTCTGTGTTGATTACCCTTCAGTGCTCACACAGGGTAGCTGTTGTTCCAAAGTTCTGTCTATGTTTGACTATATTAAAGTGCTCTATAAATACAAGCTGTTGTCCTCTCACATTCCCGCCAATCCTCAAGGTACTGACCTGGAGTACAGACTGTGGACATTGATTGGCCTCTAGTGCTCTGTTTGAGTGGCCATTCAGCATGTGTAGACCCAGGCAGTGAATGTTGGGAGACAATGAGACTGTCACAGCTGAGACACATCCTGCCCTCCCCCTGTCTTCCCAGCTGGGATCGCTGATGAGGAACGGGATTCCTGGCTGATTCTCCCCCTCCATAGACCAGAGATCCTAAGGCTAACTGAAGTCCCTCCATTACTACCCCAGGAATGGCTCCTCCCCTGGGAGCTTGTGCTGGTAGATGAGAAGCTGAAGCCTTTCTAACCACCGAGTATTTGATTGCCTTCTTAGTCAGAGTGAGAGTCAGTGAGTGACTTGTACCTGATGCTGCACTGAAAGGATGCTGAGTTTATAGAGGGGATTCTATGCATAATTATGTCTTCTTTTGGTGACATTTGGCGATCTGGTCAAAGGTTGAATTGACCTTATTGAAACGACTGGACTGATAGTGGGAGAGGTTCGAGACAGACACTGCTGAGATAGAGAGAACTTTGGAATGACAGCTCCCCTGTGTGAGCACTGAAGGGTAAACAACACAGACAATTCTCAGTGTAACGGAAGCAGGTGACTCCAGTTCTAAGTCTGTGTGGAGACGATGGTGTATGGTGAGAGAGGAGTAGGTGAAACAACCCTGCCTGACGTCACACTTGAAGGGTTTGTCTCCCATGTGGGTTCACTGATGTCCCAGGAGGTCCAACAACTGTGTGAAGGCTTAATTATGGGACTCACATCGATAGGGTTTGTCCCCTGTGGTGGACCAGGGGATACACTGACTGTATGAAAACCTTGTCACACTTCTCACACCTGAATGGTTTCTCACCAGTGTGGATCCTCTAATGATTTAGGAGGTTCAGGAGAACATTATTCATAAATCACACTCTTGAAGGGTTTCTCCCATGGGTGGTTCTTCTGATGGGCCAAGAGTTTTTGTGACTTTGTGAAGGCTTTGTCACACACCTCACACTTGAATGTTTTTTTCCGTGTTAATGAGCTGGCGAAACACCAGTCCTGATGATTGTACAAAGCCCTCGTTACACACTTACTTTTGACTGGCTTCTTCTCTATGTGGATGCATCAGTGCTTTATGCCTGTCGCTGACTGTGTGAAGGGCCAGGCACACCTGAAAAGTGAAGGGTTTCTCCCATATCCTCCTGTGTCTCAGGCAGGATGCTGAGCTTGTGAAGGCTTTGTCACACAGCTCACACATAAACAGCTTGTCCTCAGTGTGGGTATGTCAGTGTTTCATGAGCATCACTGACTGTGTAAAGCACACCTCTTTGGAATGTCTTTGCCCCAGTGTGAATATGACGGTGATGCAACAGGCCCGATAACTGTGGAAAGCCCTTATTACACACCTCACATGTGAATGCTTTCTCCCCTGTGTGAAGGCGTTGGTGTACACGAAAGTGAGATGAGAGAATAACTTGTCACACACTTCACACTTGAATGGCTTCTCTCTTGTGTGAATGCGGCGGTGTGCACGAAGTTTCGATGACTGCGAGAATGATTTGTCGCACACCTGACACATGAATGATTTCTCCTGATGTTTCACCAGGCCCGATAATTGTGCAAAACTCTTACTACACACCTCACACTTGAACTGTTTCTCCCCCGTGTGTATGTGTTGGTGCACACGGAGGATTGATGAATCTGAGAATGATTTGTTGCATACATCGCATATAAACGGTTTCTCCCCTGTGTGAATGCGTCGGTGTTTCACAAGTCCTGATGACTGTGTGAAGGCTTGGTCACACACATTACACTTGAAGGGTTTCTCCCCTGTGTGAATTCTCTGGTGTGTCAGGAGAGTCAAAGGTGTCACAGAAGCTTTATCGCACACCTCACACTTGATCTGTTTCTGCTCTGCGCGAGTGCATTGGTGCGTCTGGAAGTAAGATGAACACGAGAAAGGTTTGTCACACGTCTCACAGTTGAATGGTTTCTCTTCGATGTGGCTGATCTTGTGTTAACAGTGATTTTCACAGTGTCTGGAGATCTTATGAGCCGATGGAGACCTCCTCACACGACTTACACTTGAACAGCCTCTCACCTGCAAGAATGAGTCTGTGGTCCATGAGGCTCAATAAATGATTGAATCTCTCACCACTTGGAGCCCACTCACTTTCTTCCCAGCCTCACCCTGACCAATCGCCCACAGCTGAATCTTCGGAAAGATTGGTTCTGATGGAAGGTTCCACACCACTGACCAGTTTCAGGTCTGATGATATGTCAAAGCTCCCCTGACCCGACCGGTTTCCAGATGATGGTTTCACTGCCCAACATTCTATGTGTTGAGCAATGCTGTGAAGGGACTGGATGTTTTCCCACAGTTGTGCAGTTGTTCCTTGGGTGATGGTCAGTGTCTATCCTCTCTGTATTCTCTGGTGTAGTATGGTGCAATCCTTCTGTAAAACAGGGAAAGGAAACACGATTTCCTCCAACTCCCTCTCCTCCTTTGCTAAAGGGGCTGACTCCTCAGTTAGAGACTGTTCCACAGTAAGTGCCGGTCTGCTATTCCCCTGTGTGGGGGATCAGATGCAAGTTCTTTCTTTTTCCTCACTTGACTGTCACACACCCTCTGTTTCCAGCAGGGACACTGGATAGTGACCAGCAACAGACAATGTGGCTACTTTCTTTCCTCCACCCAGACCCCCATCTTCCCAGGCACCGTGAGGGCAATGGAAAAGACAGATGGGCGGGTGTAAAACGGGCTCTCAATTCACTCTATGCTTGAGTCGTGCTGGCAAAGATCAGTTTTACCCTTAGAGTGTGTGTTTAATACATGCAGGAGAAATATGAATTCAATGGAGATCATGGGAAGGACTTTCCCCCCGTCGGGGAGGAAGTGCAGGAGCGGGCGTGGGCAGGCGCGCCTCCAATCGGCGCCCCCAATTGGGGGCGTGCTGCCATTTTACATGGGCGGGCCAATTAAGGCCCACCCAGTGGGATGTCTGCCAGGAAGCGCTATGCGCTCCCTGTGTGGGTGGGGGGGATTCAGGGGCTAACTGCTGCCTCAGGGAGATCAGCGCCAAATTTAAAAATGGTAAAGGTGCAAAAACAAAATTTCCCTGACATGTCCCTTCATGTGACACTGTCACCTGAGTTGGGACATGTCCATCACTTTAAATCATACATTTATTAAATTTTTAAAAACCCTCATGAAACCTCATCCTGCCCATGGATGAGGTTTCATGCTTTTTCTGAAGCCCACCAGAGCTCCCGGCCTGCCCGACAACCCTAAGGTTGGACTGGCAGGTCCGTTAATGAGGTTAATGACTTTGTCAATGCCCTCAATAGGCCGTTGACAGGTCAGTGAGCGCACAGCTGATTCAGCTGCGCCCCCGCCGACCTGAAAATTGAAATGACGCGGGGTGACATCGGGAGTTCTGCCCGATGTCATCCCACGTCATTTTACACGTCGGCAAGCAAAGATCCTGGCCCATGAAATTTCACCCCTTATTTTCCAAAATTATTTAAAGAAAACACACTGGGCAGGAAGTGCCAGAAGTTATGGAAAATGTTGCTTCAGTGTAGCTGATTGAAAGGTTCTGGTTTATCCTGGGAAATTAGATACACTGCACTCGCTCAGACTGCACATCCCAAATTCAGCTATCAGCAACTGCACTGGGCAAAACTATCAAATCCAAGCCCAGGCTTTTGGGAAAGGCCGAGGCCTTCAGCTAAAATCTTTAAAGAAGGCATTAAAAAACATTTCAATAAATGTGTCTCCAGGTATGACAGCCGAATTGCTATGGTGCTGGATTAACAATCCAGAGACTGAGAGTTCGAATCCAACCACGGAAAGTTACATACAGAGAATTACAGTGCAGAAACAGGCCCTTTGGCCCAGTTAGCCCATGCAGTGTTCGTGCTTCACACGACCTTCCTCTCACCCCTCTTCATCTCACCCTATCAGCATATCCTCCTGTTCCTTTCTCACTCATGTGCTTATCTAGTTTTCCTTTAAAGGGATCTTTGCTATTCATCTCAACTACTCCAGGCTGTGAAACTGAATTTAATAAATTTTGGAATTTGTGGAATAGGGTCAAAATGAAAACTTTCAAATTGTCCTAAAACTCAAAGACTATCCTTCAGGGAAGGGAATCTGCTACAGCTGCTTGTTCTGGTCAACACGTGACTCCAGTCCCACACAACATGGTTGACTCTGAACTGCCCTCTGAAGTGGCCCAGCAAACAATGATAAACAATCATTACAAAGTCCAATAATAAGAGGAAAATCTGATAGTTCCAGACAAGCCTGGCAGTCAATAAGAACGTCTGATTGCATTCTGACTTTTTACACAACAACATACATCATCAATTTGCATTTATATAGCACCTTAAACATAGGTCAATGACCCAAAGTGCTTTGCCAGAATGTTAACCTTGACACTGAGGCACAGAAGGTAATATTAGCACAGCTGGTTAAAGAAGATAAATTGGTTAAAGAAGTAGATTTTAAGGAGTGTCTTACAGGAGGAAAGAGGGGTAGAGAGAGACAGAAAGGTTTAGGGAGAGAATTCCAGAACTTAGAACCCAGGCAGCTGAAGGCACGGCCACCAATGGTGGAGAGATTAAAATTGGGGATGCTCAAGAGCAAGAAATTAGAAGGATGCAAATATCTCGGAGAGTTGTGAGACTGGAGGAGATTACAGAGATAGGGAGGGGGCAAGGCCATGGAGGGATTTGAAAACAAGGATGAGAATTTGAGGTGTTGCTTGATCAGGAGCCAATGTAGATAAGCGAGCACAGGGGTTATTGAGGAATGGGTCTTGGTGTCAGTTAGGACATGGACAGCAGAGTTTTGGAGGAGCTCAAGTTTACAATGCAAGATGTGAGCAGCCAGGAGAGCATTGGAATAGTTGAGTCTAGAGTCTAAAAGGTATGGATGAGGGTTTCAGCAGCAGATTTAGCTGAGGTAGGGCATTACTGGTCTCTCCTGTGAGTGGAGCTTGCAGCTCTTCCTATGCACAGTGTCCCTATTCCTGACCAACATAGGGAAATGATAGTGAGAGCCAGGGATGGTAACGGAGAACCCTTCCTTGAATCACACAGAATAGTACAGCACAAAGGGAGTATAGCTTGCATTTGCAAGATTGAGAGTTTACAACTTACATTACTCAAAATAAATGAATCATTCTTGTTATTTGATTATTATATAGATAAATCAAAAATACATCAATCAAAAATCATTGATTAGATAGGTTGTTGATAACATAACTTATTAATTACATAACTCAATCAAGGCTTATTCAAGGCTTTGAATTAATCTTAATGCAGTGGCAATAATACAGGATAAAAAATGGCCGAAGAAGCTACGAGCTTTAGTCTCAAAATGGCTTCCTTAACCTTGTGTTATTAACTCAATCAAAGAACAAAGAACAAAGAAAAGTACAGCACAGGAACAGGACCTTTGGTCCTCCAAGCCTGCACCAATCATATTGCCTGTCAAACTAAAACATTTTGCACTTCCGTATCCCTCTATTCCCATCCTATTCATATATTTGTCAAGCTGCCTCTTGAACACCACTATCGTACCTGCTTCCACCACCTCCTCTGGCAGCGAATTCCAGACACTCACTACCCTCTGCATAAAAAAACTTGCCCCGCACATCTCCTCTAAAGTTTTCTCCTCTCACCTTAAATCTATGTCCCCATGTAATTGACTCTTCCACCCTGGGAAAAAGCTTCTGACTATCTACTCTGTCCATGCCACTCATAATTTTGTAAACTTCTATCAAGTCGCCCCTCAATCTTCGTTGCTCTAGTGAGAACAATCCAATTTCTCCAACCTCTCCCCATGGCTAATAACCTCCAGACCTGGTATTGCTGGACCTGGTTCTTGGGAATGAGAAGTCCAAGTGGATCAAGTGTCAGTAGAACATTTAGGGACATTTTATCATAAGGTTTAGGTTTGCTATGGAAAAGGACAAGAAACAATCCAGAGTAAGAATAATTAACTGGGGGAAAGCCAACTTTAATGGGGTAATTTTGTAAACTTCTATCAAGTCGTCCCTCAATCTCCATCGCTCTAGTGAGAACAATCCGAGTTTCTCCAACCTCTCCTCATAGCTAATAACCTCCAGACTAGGCAGCATCCTGGTAAACCTCCTCTGCACCCTCTCCAACACCTCCATATCCCTCTGGTGATGTGGCGACCAGAATTACACACAATATTCCAAGTGTAGCCTAACCAAGGTTCTATACAGCTGCAGCATGACTTCCCAGCTTCTATACTCAATACCCCTGCCGATGAAGGCAAGCATGCCATATGCATTCCTGACTACCTTATCCACCTGCGTTGCTATTTTCAGTGACCTGTGGACCTGTACACCCAGATCCTTCTGCCCGTCGATGCACTTAAGTGTTCTGCCATTTACTGTATAATTCCTACCTATATTAGACCTTCCAAAATGCATTACCTCGTATTTGTCCGGATTAAACTCCATCTGCCATTTCTCTGCCCAAGTTTCTAACCGATCTATATCCCGTTGTATCCTTTGATAATTCTCTTCACTATCTGCAACTCCTCCAAACTTAGTGTCGTCTGCAAACTTACTAATTAGCCCAGTTACATTTTCCTCCAAATCATTTACGTATACTACAAACAGCAAAGGTCCCAGCACTGATCCCTGCGGAACACCACTAGTCACAGTTCTCCATTCAGAAAAGCACCCTTCCACTGCTACCCTCTGTCTTCTATGACCAAGCCAATTCTGTATCCACCTTGTCAGCTCACCTTTGATCCCGTGCAACTTTACCTTCTGTACCAGTTTGCCATGAGGGACCTTGTCAAAGGCCTTACTGAAATCCATGTAGATAACATCCACTGCCTTTCCATCGTCGATCATCTTTGTCACTTCCTTGAAAAACTCGATCAAGTTAGTGAGACACGACCTCCCCTTCACAAAACCATGCTGCCTCTCACTAATACACCCATTTGCTTCCAAATGGTAGTAAATCCTGTCACGAAGAATCTTCTCCAATAATTTCCCTACCACTGACTTAAGGCTTTAATGGATTCATTTTAATAAAAACAAATGCCTTTAGTTCAATCTAATTCTAACCACCCCAAAATTACCTAGAGAGAGATGAGAGCTAGGAGAAAATTTCTCCTGTGCCCCTTCCTCCTGTGCATGTGTTGATCCCACCATTGCAAATCATCGCTGCCTTGGATGTTACGGATCTTCCTCTTCTGATTTGCTTTCAAACACATTCGAGGCTACACATCCCACACTGATGTCAGTTTTAAAGCCTCCGAGGATGAAGAATGCTATTTCAACACTAGAAATCTCTGTCAAACGTTTACCAGGAGAACTGAGACAGCAGCTGCAATAAGTGAGGTTTTATTCAGATGGGACAATGACAAGTTTAAATCAAAATTACCTGTTCTGTTGAAGAGTCATGTGGACTCGAAACGTCAACTGTGCTCCTCTCCACCGATGCTGCCAGACCTGCTGAGCTTTTCCAGGTATTTTTGTTTTTGTTTTGGATTTCCAGCATCCGCAGTTCTTTGCTTTTATCACAAGTTTAAATCCCTACCTGAACTGTTGCTCCACGTCACCTCCGTTTCACCGCTCAGTTTCCCAAGCTTCAGGAAACTCATATAAAGCAAAATACTGCAGATGCTTGAAATCTAAAATAAAAACCTTTATGCCACTATTGGCACCTTCTTTAATCTTTTAAACTACAATTAACTCTCTTTGTCTTGTGTCCGTGACATCTTTGTCAAATCTCTCCTGAGCTCCCACCTATCCCTGACCTTCTATTTTGCTCCACCCTCTCTTAAACAGTATAAAGTCCATCACATTTCTACCTTTCTTCAGCTTTGAAGAAGAGTCATACAGACTCAAAACGTTAATTTTGTTTCTCTCTCCATGATGCTGCCAGATCTGCTGAGTTTTTCCAGCATTTTCTGTTTTTACTTCAGGGAACTCATGTTGTTCATATTTGGAGTAATTTGAATTTTAAACAATGTTCCATGTGGTGTGTAAAATGGATCCTGCCCTCAAACCTTAATTTACATATGATGACGCCAGAGTTCACATTAATCTGGGAAGCCACAGTTTACAAAGGGATTTATCCAAACATCCCCCTTTTTGTTTGCAAGTTACTCCACATAAATAGTCCATAAAGAAAATGATAACACTGAACAAAAACAACTTTTTGTTCTTTCTAGTCTGTTTCAATTTTCTTGTCCCTACACATACACATTGCACATATAATCTTTAAGGCATTCAGGTCTTCACTTCCAAATGAAGGAAAATAAACGCTTTGGAGCAGAAGTAGTGTGAGAAAGATGCTTTGAAGTGGCTTGTGGTCAGACTCTACCATCACTTTCTCTCTTCCAAACAGGTACTGTCTGAAATGTTCATAAGCAAAGACAAAAGCCAGGTATCCTTTCTCAATCTGTGCATTGCATCATTCAGTTTGTGTTAACACTCTGTATTCAAACACAACTGGTTGTCCTTGCTGCATGAGGGTTGCTCCAAGTCCTGTTTCACTGGCATCTCACTGCAGGGTGACTTCATCATTGACATCACTAGTTGTTTGATGTGAGTGAAAGCTGCTCCTTGTTCTGTGCCCCAATACCACTGAACATCCTTTGCAGTGAGATTTTGTGGAGATTGGCTAGAACTTGGTTAGGTAGTTTTTGTTTGGGTTTGCTGATATTCCAGGAGGTCCAACAATGTGTGAAGGCTTTATTACAGAACTCACACCGATATCTCACATCAAAGTCATCAAGGAAGCTTGATTGCAAACCTCACACTTGAACGGTTACTCACTTGTGTGGATCCTCTGATGGAGCAGGAGTTTAGGTGATTGTAAGAATGATTTGTTGCACACCTCACACATCAGTGGTTTCTCCCCTGTGTGGACTATCTGATGGACCAAGTGCTTTGAAAGCTTGAAGGCTTTGTCATATACCTCACACTTGAACTGTTACTTCCGTGTGAATGCATTGGTGCACATGGAGGGTCCAAGACTGCAAAAGTGATTTGTTACACATCTTGCACGTGAAAGGTTTCTCCCGTGTGAATGCCTTGGTGTCCACAGAGCTCCAATGACTACATGAATGATTTGTCACACACCGCACACATGAACGGTTTCTCCCCAGCATTAGTGTCTGCAGAGCACCGTTTGATTCAAGAATGATTTGTTGCACTCCTCACACATGAATGGTTTCTCCCATGTGGATCCAGTGATGGATCAAGAACTTTAATAACTGTGTGAAGGCCTGTCACACATCTCACACGAACAGTTTCTCCTCTGTGTGACAGCTTTGGTGTGCACATAGGTTTGTTAACTGTAAGAATGATTTGTCAAACACCTTGCATGTGAATGGTTTCTCCCCGGTGTGAATGCATTGGTGTACACGCAGATTTGCTGACTGCATGAATGATTTGTCGCACACCTCACACGTGAATGGCTTCTCTCCTGTGTGACCCCTCTGGTGTCTCAGGAGATTTGAGAAATCAGTGGTGTGCCTCACACACCTCACAGCTGAGGAGTTTTTCTTGTATGTGAATTCTCTGGTGTATCAGGAGGCTTGAAAATGTCACAAAAGCTTTATCTGGTTTCTGTCTCAGTTCCCCCTGGCAAACATCTGACAGATTTCTAGTGTGGGAAAATTCTTCATCCTCAGAGGCTTTCAAACTGACAACATCAGTGTGAGATGTGTAGCCTTGGATGTGTTTGACAGCAGCTCAGAAGAGGAAGACCCACATCTTCCAAGGCAGCGATGATGTGCAGTGGTGGGATCAGGACATGCACAAGGGAGCGGGACACGAGAGAGAGAGAGGGACACAAGAAAGAGAGGGACGCACGAGCGAGAGAGGGACGCACGAGGGAGAGAGGGACGCACGAGCGAGAGAGGGACGCACGAGCGAGAGAGGGACGCACGAGCGAGAGAGGGACGCACGAGCGAGAGAGGGACGCACGAGCGAGAGAGGGACGCACGAGGGAGAGAGGGACGCACGAGGGAGAGAGGGACACACGAGAGGGAGGGACACAAAGAGAGGGGCACAGAAAACTGCCGTCTTTACCTCTTTGGGCCTACATTTGACTCCAGAACAACAGCAATGTGGTTGACTCTTAAGTGCCCTCTGAAAAGGCCTAGCAAACCACTCAGTTCTATCAAAACCGCTCGAAAGTTTATAAAAAGGAATGAAACTGGATGGATCACCCATCATCAAAGTAGACACTGGAAATGAAAACGGCAAACCCACCCCTGTCACTTCTGCAAATTCTTCCTTACCAACGTCTGGTGGCTTGTGCCAAAATTGGGAGAGCTGTCTCACAGGCTCATCAAGCAACAGCCTGACACAGTCACACTCACTGAATCACACCTTACAATGTCCCAGACACCACCATCACCATCCCTCCCACCGACAGGACAGACCCAGCAGAGGTGGCGGCACAGTGGTATACAGTCGGGAGTCCTCAACATCGGTTCCGGACCCTATGAAGTCTCATGGTCAAACAGGGGCAAGGAAACCTCCTGTTGATTATCACGTACAGCACCTCCCCCCCTCAGCTGATGAATCAGTACACCTCCATGTTGAACACCATTTGGAGGAAGCACTGAGGGTGGCAAGAATGTCCTCTGGGTGTGGTGGATTTCAAGGTCCATCACCAATCGTGGTTTGGTAGCACATTACTGAATAAGCTGGCTGAGTCCTAAAGGACGTAGCTGCTAAGCTAAGTCTGGGGCAGATGGTGAGGGAACCAAAAAGGGAAAACCTACTTGACCTCGTCCTCACCAATCTACCTGTGGCAGATGCATCTGTCCGTGACAGTGGTGATGGGAGTGACCAGCGCACAGTCCTTGTGGAGATGAAGTCCCGTCTTCATATTGAGGATACCCGCTATCGTGTTGTGTGGCACCACCACCATGCTAAATCGGATAGATTTCAAACAGATCTAGGAACTCAAGATTGGGCATCCATGAGGGACGCTGTGGGCCATCAGCAACATCAGAATTGTATACAACCACAATCTTAAACCTCATGGCCTGGCATATCCCCCACTCTTCCATTACCTTCAAGCCAGGGGATCAAACATGGTTCAATGAAGAGTGCAGGAGGAAAGCAAGAGGGTGATAGGTTACCAGGGATAGACCGGATGCAGATTTGAGGTTTCTATCATATCAGCCATGATTTTATTAAATGGTGGAGCAGGCTCGAGGGGCCGAATGGCCTACTCCCGCTCCTTGTTCATATCAAGGAGTCCTGGCAAAACTGGAGTCAATGGGAATCAGGAGGAAAACTTGGAGTTTTAGAAAACTAGCACAAAGGAAGATGGTTGTGATTGTTGGAGATCAATCATCTCAGTTCCAGGACATCACTGCAGGAGTTCCTCAGGGTAGTGTCTGAGGTCCAACCATCTTCAGCTGCTTCATCAATGACTTTCCTTCCATCCTAAGGTCAGAAGTGGGGATGTTCGCTGATGATTGCACAATGTTCAACACCATTTGCGACTCCTCAGATACTGAAGCAGTCCATATCCAAATTCAGCAAGACCTGGACGATATCCAAACTTGAGCTGACAAGTGGGAAGTAACATTCATGTTACATAAGTGCCAGGCAATGACCATCTCCAACAAGAGAATCTAACCATCGCCCCATAACATTCAATGGCATTATCATCGCTGAATCCCCCATTATTAACATCCTTGGGGTTACCATTGACCAGAAACTGAACTGGACTAGCCATATAAATACTGTGGCTACTAGAGCAGGTCAGAGACTAGTAATTCTGCGACGAGAAACCCACCTCCTGACTCCCCAAAGCCTGTCCACCATCTACAAGGCACAAGTCAGGAGTGTGATGGAATACTCCCCACTTGCTTGGATGGGTGCAGCTCCTACAATGCAAGTAGCTCGACACCATCCAAGAGAAAGCAGTCCGCTTGATTGGCGCCCCATCCAGCACCTTCAACGTTCACTCCATCCACCATCATTGCACAGTAGCAGCTTGTGTACCATCTTCAAATACATTGCAGTAACTCACCAAGGCTGCTCAAGACAGCACCTTCCAAATCCATGATCTCGAACATCTAGACAAGGGCAGCAGATGAATGGGAACACATTAACCTAGAAGTTTCCTCCGAGACACTCACCATCCTGACTTGGAAATACATCACGTTCCTTCCCTGTCGCTAAGTCAAAATCCTGGAACTTCCTTCCTAACAGCACTGTGGGTGTACCTATACCACATGGACTGCAGCAGTTCAAGAAGGCAGCTCACCATCACCTACTCAAGGGCAATTAGGGTTGGGCAATAAATGCTGGTCCAGCCAGCGAAGCCCCCATCCTGTGAAAGGATACAAAACACAGGAGGGGCACAGGGGAGAGGGGCATGAGAGGGAGGAACAGACAAGACACTGGGGAGGAGATTCAACCAGTGCTTGGGGAGTGATTCTGTTACTCAGGGAGTGGGGGGTGAAGGAGAACTGAGGGGGTTAAACTGTTGCGATCCTGGTTCCCGCCGCCCGGGGCTGGGATTTATAAGTGCTCACCTCCAATTCCAGCACCGCCCACGCTCGCGTTTTCTCAGATTCGAACGCTAGGCACCAACCGCCACTGCGCGCGCAAGAACTACAACTCCCATCAGGCGCGGGCTGGGTCTCCCCTGATTCCATGTTGCTCCTCACTGCGCAGGCACATGCAGCATGGGTAATGTGGGACCCTTGTGGTTCCGTGTCTGACTCCACTGCGCCCGCGCAGAACTGGGAGGCGTGGTCAATCAGAAAAGGCCCCCCCTCCCCCTATCTTCTATGACTAGCTGAGCAAAATGATTGACATTTTAACCGTGGGCGGGATTTTAACATGCTCTTGATTGGCTGTGAGAGACGTCAATCAGAGAGCCCACCCACTCTGTCCATTCTCTTCCCTTCCTCTTCCACAACTGCTTCACTTCCTGTAGGTGAGTGAACGAACAGAATTTATACAAATTGCTCCTGTTCACTCTTCAGTGTCCCTGCTGGAAACAGAGGGCGTCTGACAGTCAACTGAGGAAAAAGAAAGGACCTGTATCTGATTCCCCCAACAGGGGAATAGCAGACTGGCACTTACTGCTCTCTAACTGGAAGGTGGTGTATAGTACCTGGATTAGTAATCCAGAGGCCCAGGATAATGCTCTGAGAACCTGAGTTCAAACTCCCCCTACAGCAGCTGGTGGAATTTAAATTAAATTAATAAATCTGGAATTAAAAGCTAGTCTCAGTAATGGTGACCAGGAAACCATTGTTGATTGTCATCATAACCCCTCTGGATTATTAATGTCCTTTCGGGAAGGAAATCTGCCACCCTTATCTGGTCTGGCCTACGTGTGACTCCAGGCCCACAGCAATGTAGTTGACTCTGAACTGTCCTCTGAGATGGATGAGCAAACCACCACTATCAAAACACTACAAAGCCACAAAGCTTTGAAATTGGACAGAGCACTTGGTATCAACCTAGGCATCGGAAATGACAACAGCACACCCAGCCCTGTCGATCCTGCAAAATCCTCCTCACTAACATCTGGGGGCTTCTGCCAAAATTGGGAGAGCTGTCCTACAGCTACAACAGCCTGACATAGTCATACTCACTAAATTAAACCTTACACTGTCCCAGACACCACTATCACCCTCACTGGATATGTTCTGTCCCACCAGCAGGACAGACCCACCAGAGGTGGGGGCACAGTGGTATACAGTTGAGAGGGAGTTACCCTGGGAGTCTTCAACTTCAACTTCAAACCTATGTTGTCAGAATGTGGATGTTTGCTGATGATTACACAATGTTCAGGCACCATTCTTGACTCCTCAGACATTGAAGCAGCCCATGCCCATATGCACTATTTTCTGGACAACATTAAAGCTTGGGCTGTTAAATGGCAAGTAACATTCTTGCCACAAAAGTGCCAGGCAATGACCAACTCTAATAAGGGAGAATCCAACCATCTCCCCATGACATTCAATGGCAATACCATCACTAAATCCCCCACTGCCAACATCCTGGGGTGGGGAGGCGGGCAGGGGCAGGCGAGGGGTTACCATTAACCAGAAAGTAAACTGGAACAGCCATATAAATATTGTGACTATAAGAGCATGTCAGAGACTGGGAATACTGCGGTGTGTAACTCACCTCCTCACTCCCTAAAGCCTGTCCACCATCTACAAGGCACAAGTCAGGAGTGTGATGGAATACTCTCCACTTGCCTGGATGAATGCAGCTCCCACAACACTCAAGAAGCTCGACTCCATCCAGGACAAAGCTGCCTGCTGATTGGCACCCTGTCCACCAACTTAAACCTTCCACCACCAACACACAGTGGCAGCAGTGTGTACCATCTACAAGATGCACTGCAACAACTTACCAAGGCTCTTTCGACAGCCCCTTCCAAATCCACGAACTCTACCACCCAGAAGGACAAGGGCAGCAGATGCATGGGAACACAACCACCTGCCTGTTCCCCTCCAAGATCCACAGCATCCTGATTTGGGACTATATTACTTCACTATCGCTGGGTTAAAATCCCAGAACTCCCTCCCTAACAGCATTGTGGGTGTATCTACACCACATGGACACAGCTGTTCAAGAAGGCAGCTCACCAATACCTTCTCAAGGGCAATTAGGGTTGGGCAATAAATGCTGGCTTACATCCGATGAAAGTATAAATAAAAAATTGAGGAGTCAGCCCCATCAGCAAAGGAGGAGAGAGAGTTGGAGAAAATCATGTTTTCTTTTCCTGTTTTACAGAAGGATTGCACCGTACTACACCAGAGAATACAGAGAGGATAGACACTGGAGATAAATCCTGACTATCGCCCGAGGAACAACTGCACACAACTGTGGGAAGACATCCAGTCCCTTCACAGCATTGCTCAAAACAGAGAAGGTTGGGCAGTGAAACCATCATCTGGAAATCGGTCGGGTCAGGGGAGCTTTGATATATCATCAGATCGGAAACTGGACACCAGTGTAGAACCTTCTGTCAGAACCAACCTTTCCAAAGGTTCAGTTGTGAGCAATTGGTCAGGGTGAGACTGGGATGAGTGGGCTCCAAGTGTGGTGAGAGCTTCAGACATTTAACGAGCCTCATGAACTACTGGACGGCTCCACAGGCTCATAAGATCTCCTCACACAAAAGATTCATCTGTTGTCCCACAAGTAACACAAGGACAGCTACATGGAAGAGAAACCATTCAAGTGTGGGGACTGTGATTAAGCTTTTGCACATCCATCGACATTCAAGTATTAGCGATGCAGTCACACTGGGGAGAAGCCTTTTGAATGTGAGGTGTGTAACAAGAGCTTTGCACAGTCATCAGTCATGTTGAAGCACCGGCTCATTCACACACGGGAGAAGTGTGAGGTATGCAACAAATCATTCTCGTTATCATCAACTCTCCGCGTACATCAACACATTCACTCAGGAGAGAAACCGTTCAAATGTGAGTTGTGTAACAAATCATTCTCGCAGCTATCAAGACTCCTGCTCCATCAGACAGTCCACACAGCGGAGAAACCATTCACGTGTGAGGTGTGTGAGAAATCGTTTTCATCATCATCGGATCTCCACAGACACCAGCGCATTCACTCAGGGGAGAAACCGTTTAAGTGTAAGGCGTGCAACAAATCATTCTCACTGTCATCAAAACTCCTGCTCCATCAGAGGATCCACACAGGGGAGAAACCATTCAGATGCGAGGTGTGTGAGAAATCATTCTCAGTGTCATCAGGCCTCCTGCGCCATAAGAGGACTCACACAGGGGAGAAACCATTCAAGTGTGAGGTGTGTGAGAAATCATTCTCAGTGTCATCAAGCCTCCTGCTCCATCAGAGCATCCACACAGGGGAGAAACCATTCAAGTGCAAGATGTGTGAGAAATCATTCTCAGTGCCATCAGGCCTCCTGCGCCATAAGAGGACTCACACAGGGGAGAAACCATTCAAGTGTGAGGTGTGTGAGAAATCATTCTCAGTGTCTTCAAGCCTCCTGCTCCATCAGAGCATTCACACAGGGGAGAAACCATTCAGGTGTGAGGTATGTGACAAATCATTCTCGCAATCATCAAGCCTCCTGCTTCATAAGAGGACCCACACAGGGGAGAAACCATTCAGATGCGAGGTGTGTGACAAATCATTCTCAGTGTCATCGGGCCTCTTGCGCCACAAGAGGACTCACACAGGGGAGAAACCATTTAAGTGTGAGGTGTGTGAGAAATCATTCTCAGTGTCATCAAGCCTCCTGCGCCATAAGAGGACCCACACCGGGGAGAAACCATTCAAGTGTGAGGTGTGTGACAAATCATTCTCAGTGTCATCAGGTCTCCTGCTCCACCAGAGGATCCACACAGGGGAGAAGCCATTCAGGTGTGAGGTGTGTGAGAAATCATTCTCAGTGTCATCAGGCCTCCTGCTCCACCAGAGGATCCATACAGGGGAGAAACCATTCAGGTGTGAGGTGTGTGAGAAATCATTTTTGAGATCCTCGAGCCTCCTGCTCCATCAGAGGATCCACACAGGAGAAACCATTCAGATGTGAGGTGTGTGACAAATCATTTTTGAGGTCCTCAAGCTTCCTGCTTCATCAGAACCACATGGGATTAACCCTTCGATTGTAAAGTTTCTGATGAAACTTTCATGATGTCTTTGACTCTCCTGGGACACCAGAGGATTCATACAGGGGAGAAACTTTTCAGGTGCAATGTTTGTGACAAGGCTTTCACTCATTCCTCCAATGTCCTCAATAAGAAGGGAGTGGTTAAACCAGATTGACGGCTACAGAAGCATTGTGGTAAATGGAGGGCCAAAGGACAGAGTGTTAGAAAGCGCTGTCCAACTCATCTGGGGAAAGAGTGTCTTCCAGGAATGGAAACTGATTGGTCCATGGACTCACGTGATCACTGGATCTCTGTAACCATTGGTGGGTTTGTATGATGGAAACGAGCTCCATCCTGTGTCACTAAAGTTTGATGTCATTTCTGACCATCGGAATTGGGAGCCAGACTAAAGCACAGGGATTTTAAAGAAACTTCTGTCTGTCGTATTCTGAGAGTTTCACCTGATATGTGTGTGTGTGGGTGTTAATAAAGTGAGACAGCTCTCAGGAGTGGGTATGGGGTAGAATTGGACCCTGCTTTAGTTGGAGATGTGTTTATAGACAGATCCTCTTCAGGTGATGGGTGCTTGATTAATACCATGGGTAATGTTTGTACAATCCTGTCCGAGGACTACTATCCTGAGTATGGTGCAGGAGTGGGGGTGAGTCTCTACAGACCTGAGTTCTCTCAGCTCATCATATCTCAATGTAATAATGGTGTGATATGTCCACGTTACACTCTTCCAAGGTTCAATTCATGTTTTTAGAAAGATCTTGAGTCATTTTCAAATGCTTTGTTAGTTTGGTTGATTCAAAGTTTGTGTAAGCTGAACATAACGTTGTTGTTTGTCTGCAGTTTAATCAATCTTCTGTATAGATTTATAACACAATAAGTTCATGTTTATAAACTTAACCAAGCTACCTGATTTGTCAGCATGATGTGTTCTTATTCCATGAAACACTTCGGAGCCTACAGTAAGAGTCTTGTACACAATATATTGGTCAGTGTGGCTGTGGGTTGGTATACTTTCTCCATCGATAGGTTTATAATTTCCAGTCCGCAGTAAGCGTAACATTTCCTAAGAAAGAAAGAAAGACTTGCATTTATATATCACCTCTCACAAACTCAAGACATCTGAAACACTTTACAGCCAGTTAAGTACTTTTTGAAATTTAGTCACTTGTAATGTGTGACTTGAACACACAAACCCCTGACTCAGAGACGAGAGTGCTAACTAAGTCATGATTGACAGTAACTTATAATATTTCTGTTCTATTAGATTCAGTTTCTGAGGGGTTAAGTTCCAAGGCTGTGTGCAGAATGTTTTTCCCTCTGTAAACTGGCAGCTAAAAGTTTGATTTGATTTAAAGTAGTAACTAGTTAAACTTGCAGGTGTCAGTTTTGTCTTTGTGTCTGAATTCCTGATTTTGTTTCATTTTGCAAATGCAAATTCCTGAAACCAAGTGATAAACACTGAGGAGGAGGTGTTGTTTATTGATGCCGGTGTTTCTCTGAGGCAGCTCACAGTGAGAAGCTAGGGGGATGCTGAAGAACTGCTTCAGGTACTGGCTACACCTGTAGGTGGATCGCAGTATTCCCCAGAGAGAGAGAATGGTCACAATCATCCTAGTGTACTGCACACTGAACAATACCACTCTCAAATAAGGTCTAGACTGGGACAGTCCAGGAGAGGTGGACAGACCAGGGCATCACGGGACAGGGTAACGCTGTCAGATATCAACTCATGGGGCATATACTCACAGAATGAGTCCCGCCTCACACCTTTAGTCAATTTCCAAGCATTAGATCCTTGTCCTCTCTGCTGTGCCCCTCTCTCCAGTGCCACCTCCCACCCCCCCAATAGCCCCTCATACCTTCTATGCTATCCCATGTCCCCCACCCATGGCCCCTCATACTTTTCATGTTAATTTATGCATCCAAACACCCCCATGGCTCCTTATACCCTCCATGCCAACCTATGCCCCATAGCTGCTCCCCATGGCCCTTTTTAGCCCCTATGCCAAATTAGTGCCAATTTAAAACAACACATGCCACCATCTATCGCCCTTTAAACTTACACCATCCATAGCAGCTCACCCAGTACCAACAATGGGCAGACCTCAGGACCTATGCTGAGATTAAATAAGAATAGCTTCCAAGAATTTGTTACAGATTTTATTTTTTCAAAACAACATCCATTCATAAAAACTCAATTACTACATTTACATTCCTTCAATTACATTATCCGCTATAACAACAAACATTTCATTCAATTGATTCACCCCTACAAAACAAGTAGTGAAATTCATGGTCCTGCTTCAAAGAGTTCATAACTACTTGGAGCTGTCAATCAAGCTGGCACCCTACTGTCATAATGGATGGTTGTAAAATCTGTCAGGCAGCACTAATCCAGTCAACTCCTGAGTCTTGTCAACAGACAGAGTGAAATAGCAGACATTAATTTTTAACACTCCAGACAGTTTCTTTAAAGACTTAAAGGTAGGAGTTTTAAAAGCCTTTTTAGCTTGACATCTCCTTTTGACAGTTCATCTTGATACTTTTGACAATTGTTTTTGACAGTTCCAATGAGCTCTCACTTCCAATGAGTTTAAGCACTTTTGATGCACATTTATGCCTACTTTTAACAATCTCAAAGGACATTTTACTTCCCCCAAAGGGCAGCTTACCTCCCACAAAGAACAGTTTATCTCCCACAAAGGTGTCCCTGGGTTAGAACCTCATTCTGCTGCTAAAGAATCTCATTGATTCTTTGCAGATTCTGGCTAACATCCATCTTAAATTCAGTCAAAGTTTGCTGAAGTAAGTTAGAAGTGGTCTGAAAACTCTCAGTACTTTGAACCTGTTCCTGATATAAGTGCTCAAGAAACTTCAGATCGTCTTTCTTTTCTTCACCACCAGCGTGAGCCTGATGTTGTCTGTGTGTCTGTGGAGATGACAGAGCTTCTGCTCCCAAACCCGCAGGTTCCTCACATTCTGAAGGTTCTGAGTGCCCTCCCTCCACCACAGCAGCCATAGCATCACAGGCCTCCTCACAAACCAGAACATTTACCTTTACTATTGCAGTGTCACCAACACTACCCTCCAAATCAGGCATCTTATTCTCCTGACACTCCTCTCCCTCCTCTGCTGCAGCTGCTGTTCCAAGTGCTGCCATCTGCCAAGTGGGAAAACATCAGTACTTTTCAGTGGACTGCACTTAGAATTATTAAATAACATTAATTAGATTTTTTAACTGTTTTAAACATTTAAACTTAGAATTATAGAATAACAATAACATTAAATGTTTTTAAAAAATAGAAAAACTATTATACATGACAACTGGTGCAGAAGTTTGAATCAAGTTACTTAGCTGTTTAAAACCCAAAGCAGTCTGCTGGCTGCCCTTAAGGGACATTTGCAGCTCCACTCACAACATGGGGGTTGGGGCTTCGACTCTCCTGTGCTGTGATGAGGTCTGCCTGGCTGGCTACGATGGAGGCTCTAGGGAGCAGCCAGGATCGGAAATCTGACCTGAAAAATCACTTCCAGGTGAGTCTCTGCTCTTTTAGGTGATCAGCATCAATTGGAACGGTTCTGATGCCGATCGGAAGATCTGGGCCAAAAAGTTCAAAATGGCTTCTTCTTTGATCAAAATCCTTTTTGGCTGTTCCAAGAATGTCATTGGGATTGTTTTTCTGTTCAAGCAGAAAGGTTTGATATTCTTGTCTGGTCTGAGCTTTGAACAATTTAAAATCCTTCAGTTACTCCGTCATTATTTTAAACCTTTAATTTTCTTTCTCATTCTTTTGAGTCTTCCACGTAATTCACAAAATAATTTATTCCAATAATTTTGAGGTTGTAACAGGGGCAGGCATAGTGTTAATATCATTGGGCTATTAATCCAGTGGCCTAAATAATGCTCTGGAGAAGTGGGTTCAAATCCCATCAAAGCAGCTGGTGGAATTTGAATTCAATTAATTAAATCTGGAATTAAAAGCTAGTCTCAGTAATGGTGCCATGAAACTATCATTTATTGTTGTAAAAAGCCATCTGGTTCACTTATGTCTTTTAAGCAAGGAAATCTGCCACCCACACCTGGTCTGGCCTACTTGTGACTCCAGACCCAGAGCAATGTGGTTGATTCCTAAGTGCTCTCTGAAATTGCCTAGAAACTTCAAGGGCAATTAGCGACACCCACATCCCATCAAATAATAAAAAATAATACATCTTTATTCAGAAAAATGTTTGAAAAGTCCAAATCTTTTCCTACCAGTAACCTTCGAGCTGAACCAGTATCCTGTAGAATCTTTTTGGGTTCTTCCTTGGACAAAAATGGAGTGACTTCCCCATTAAATATAAATCCTTTATAATCCTGCACATCTCTATCTACTCCCACTGTAAAAGCATTAGAAGCAATGGATCTCTCACAAGCTTCACTGTCTGATGCTGATTTCTGTCCAGAAATTCCCACTATTTGCACCAATGCCACTGATTTAGGCTTTAACCTACAACAATTGGCCTATACATGTCTAGTTTCATGACAGTGAGAAAGTATCAGTCTTTTTGACTCACCCCTATCTTCTACACTATCTTCTTGATCATCTTGGAGAGAATCTGTTCTCTCCTTGCTATCCTCTTCTCCACTATTATTCAAAGCCTGTGCATTTGCATGGGGCCTACCTTTCCAACTCTTGGAAAGACCAATCTGGAAAATCATCACACATCCAACTCAACTCTTGGAACAGTGGAATCAAATAAAGTCAGCTGTACTAAACCCAGACCATTGGGTTTGAGCTTCGTGATCATCAGGACCCAACGAGCATGACGCTCAAATATGTGACCTCCTGGAACAAAAACGATCAGCCTTCATTGCCTGGCAGAACAACCCATGGTCACAACTCAGGAAGGCAACATTCCAACAGCTCAAGGCTGATGCGCAAAGTCAAATCTGAAAGATAAAGACATGTGGTGGGAAGAGAAAACTCGAGAGATCCAACAACATGCTGATCATCATGATATGTGACAGGATCCCCTTCGTCCACAGGATGGTGTTTCTTTTCTTAAGGACGACAATGCCATCTGTTAACGCTGGAAAGAACATTCTGAACTACTCCTCAACTATGAATCTACAGTGGCAGCTGATACCCTCCAGTCTATCCCCCAGTGTCTGTGGTAGAATCCATGGGTGAATCACCATTGATGGGAGAGCTGCAACAAGCAATAAAACAGATGAAAACAACAAAGCCTGTGGCCCCAATGGTATTCCAGCTGAGGCCTTCAAAGCTGGTGGAATTTTGCACACATCAAGACTCCATTAACTCATCCTGCGGATTTGGGACAAACATAGAAACATGGAAAATAGGAAAAGGAGTCAGTCCTTCGGCTCTGCAAGGCTGCTCTGCTATTTAATATGATCATGGCTGATCCTCTATCTCAATGCCATACTCCTGCTCTCTCCCCTTGATGCCTTTAGAGTCTAGAAATCTATTTCCGTCTTAAATATATTTAGTGACTTGGCCTCCACAGCCTAGAGAATTCCACAGGTTCACCCCCCTCTGAGTGAAGAATTTTCTCCTCATCTCAGTCCTAAATAGTCTATCCCGTATCCTGAGACTGACCCCTTGTTCTAGACCCCCAGCCAGAGGAAACATCATCCCTGCATCCGGTCTGTCCAGCCCCGTCAGAATTTTATGTGTTTCATTGAGATCCCCTCTCATTCTTCTAAACTCTAGTGAATACAAGCCTAGTTGGCCCAATCTCAACTCATACGACAATCCTGCCATCCCAGGAATCAGTGAACCTTCACTGCACTCCCTCTATGGCAAGTATATACTTTCTTAGGTAAGAAGACCAAAACTGCACACAATACTCCAAGTGTGGTCTCACCAAGGCCCTATACAGTTGCAGTAAGACATCCTTGCTCCTGTACTCAAGTCCTCTCACAATGAAGGCCAACATACTATTTGCCTTAACTGCTTGCTGCACCTGAATGCTTGCTTCCAGTGATTGGTGTGCAAGGACACCCAGGTCCCTTTGTATATCAACATTTCCCAATCTATCACCATTTAAAACCAATTCTCAATCAATGCCAATATATTACCCCCAATCCCATGTGCTTTAATTTTACATGCTAACCTCTTATGGGGGACTTTCTAATCCAAATACACCACATCCACTGGTTCTCCATTATCTATTCTGCTAGTTAGTCCTCAAAAAACTCCAGTAGGTTTGTCAAACATAATTTCCCTTTCATAAATCCATGTTGACTTTGTCTAATCCCATTGATATTTTCTAAGTGTCGTGTTATCACATCCTTGATAATAGACTCTAGCATTTTCCCGACTCCTGATGTTAAGCTAACCGATGTGTAATTCGCTGTTTTCTCCCACTCTCCTTTTTTAAACAGTGGTGTTACATTTGCCACCCTCCAATCTGCTGGGGCTGTCCTAGCATTTACGGAATTTTGGAAGATGACAACCAATGCATCCACTATTTCCATGGCCACCTCCCTTTGTACCCCGGGATGTAGATTATCAGGTCCTGGGAATTTATCAGCCTTCAATCCCATTAATTTCTCCAGCTCTACTGTTTTAATAATAATAATTTCCTTCAATTCCTCCTTCTTACTAGATTCTTGATTCCATAGTATTTCTGGGAAGTTATTTGTGTCTTCCTCCCTGAAGACAAAGCTAGAGTAGTTGTTTAATTGTTCTGCAATTTCCTTGTTCTCTATTATAAACCCTCCCATTTCAGACTGTAAGGGACCTACATTTGTCTTCACTGATCTTTTGCTTTTTACATACTTATAGAAGTTTTTACAGTCTGCTTTTATGTTCCTTGCAAGTTTACTCTCATACTCTATTTTTCCCATCTTAATCAATCTCTTGGTCCTCCTTTGCTGAATTCTAAACTTCTCCCAATCCTCAGAATTGCTACTTTTTCTAGCAACTTTATGTGACTCCTCTTTGGATTTAATACTACCCTTAATTTATTTTGTTAGCCATGGTTGGGCTGCTTTTCCTGTTGTGTATTTGCGCCAGAAAGGAATGAATCACTGTTGCAATGCCTGCATTCGTTGCTTAAATATTAGCCATTGCGTATCCACCATCATGCCTTTTAATGAAGTTCCATAATCTATCTCAGGCAACTTGTGCCTCATACCTTCGTAGTTTCCTTTGTTTAGATTCAGGACCCTAGTTTCTGATCAGACTACTCCACTTTCTATCCTAATGAAGAATTCTACCATGTTATGGTCATTGTTCCCTAAAGGGCCCCACAGAACAAGATTATTAATCAACTCCTTCTCGTATTTTTTTATTCATTCATGGGATGTGGACTTCGCTGGCTGGGCCAGCATTTATTGCCCATCCCTAGTTGCCCTTGAGAAGGTGGTGGTGAGCTGCCTTCTTGAACCACTGCAGTCCATGTGGTGTGGGTACATCCACAGTGCTGTTAGGAAGGGAGTTCCAGAGTTTTAACCCAGCAACAGTGAAGGAACGGCGATATATTTCCAAGTCAGGATGGTGACTTGGAGGGGAATTTCTAGGTAGTAGTGTTCCCATGTATCTGCTGCCCTTGTCCTTCTAGATGGTAGCGGTCGTGGGTTTGGAAGGTGCTGTCGAAGGAGCCTTGTTGAATTCCTGATAGTGCATCTTGTAGATGGTACACACTGCTGCTACTGTGCGTCGGTGATGGAGGGAGTGAATGTTTGTCAATGTGGTGCCAATCAAGCAGGCTGCTTTGACCTGGATGGTGTCAAGCTTCTTGAGTGTTGTGGGAACTGAACTCATTTAGGCAAGTGGGGAGTATTCCAACACACTCCTGACTTGTGCCTTGTGGACAGGCTTTGGGGAGTCAGGAGGTGGGTTACTCATCGCACTATTCCGTGCCTCTGATCTGCTTTTGGAGCCACAGTATTTATATGGCTAGTCCAGTTCAGTTTCTGGTCAATGGTAAACCCCAAGATGTTGATCGTGGGGATTCATGATGATAATGCCATTGAAAATCAAAGGGCGATGGTTAGATTCTCTCTTGTTAGAGATGGTCATTGCCTGACACTTGTGTGATGCGAATGTTACTTGCAACTTGTCAGCCCAAGCCTGGATATTGTCCAGGTCTTGCTGCATTTGGACATAGGCTGCTTCAGTATCTGAGTCGTTGCTAATGGTGCTGAACATTGTGCAATAATCAGCCAAAATCCCCACTTCTGACCTTATGATGGAAGGAAGGTCATTGATGAAGCAACTGAATATGATTGGGCCGAGGACACTATCCTGAGGAACTCCTGCAGTGATGTCCTGGAGCTGAGACGACTGACCTCCAACAACCACAATCATCTTCGTTTGTGCTAGGTATGACTCCAACCAGCGGAAAGTTTTCCCCTGATTCCCATTGACTCCACTTTTGCTAGGGCTCCTTGATGCCACATTCGGTCAAATGCTGCCTTGGTGTCAAGGGCAGGCACTCTCACCTCACCTCAGGAGTTCAGCTCTTTTGTCCATGTTTGAACCAAGGCTGTAATGAGGTCAGGAGCTGAGTGGCCCTGGTGGAACCCAAACTGGGCATCAGTGAGCAGGTTATTGCTAAGCAAGTGCCACTTGATAGCACTGTTGATGACCCCTTCCATTACTTTACTGAAGATGGAGAGTAGACTGATTGGGCGATAATTGGCTGGGTTGGATTTGTCCTGCTTTTTGTGTACAGGACATACATGGGCAATTTTCCACATAGCCAGGTAGATGCCAGTGTTGTAGCTATACTGGAACAGCTTGGCTGGGGGCGCGGCAAGTTCTGGAGCACAAGTCTTCAGTACTATTGCTGGAATATTGTCAGGGCCCATAGTCTTTGCAGTATCCAGTGCCTTCATCCGTTTCTTGATATCATGTGAAGTGAATCGAATTGGCTGAAGACTGGCATCTGTAGTGCTGGGGACCTCCGGAGGAGGCCATGATGGATCATCCACTTCTGGCTGAAGATTGTAGCAAATGCTTCAGCCTTATCTTTTACACTGCTGTGCTGGGCTCCTCCATCATTGAGGATGGGGATATTTGTGGTGCCTCCTCCTCCAGTGAGTTGTTTAATTGCCCACCATCACTCACGATTGGATGTGGCAGGATTGCAGAGCTTAGATCTGATCCGTCGGTTGTGGGATCGCTTAGCCCTGTCTATCACTTGCTGCTCATGCTATTTGGCAGTCAAATAGTCCTGTGTTATAGCCTCACCAGGTTGACACCTCATTTTTAGGCATGCTTGGTGCTGGTGCTGCTCCTGACATGCCCTCCTGCACTTTTCATTGAACCAGGGTTAATCCCTGGCTTGATGGTAATGGTAGAGTGGAGGATATGCTGGGCCATGAGGTTACAGATTGTGTTCGATACAATTCTGCTGCTGATGGCCCATAGCACCTCATGGATGCCCAGTTTTGAGTTGCTAGATTTATTCGAAATCTATCCCATTTAGCACGGTGGTCGTGCCACGTACCAACAACACGATGGAGGGTATTCTCAATGTGAAACCGGGACTTCGTCTCCACAATGACTGTGCGGTGGTCACTGCTACTGAAACTGTCATGGAAGATGCATCTGCAGCAGGTAGGTTGGTGAGGATGACGTCAAGTAAGTTTTCCCCTCTTGTTGGTTGCCTCACCACCTGCTGCAGACCCAGTCTAGCAGCTATGTCATTTCGGACTCGGCCAGCACGATCAGTAGTGGTGCTACCGAGCCACTCGGTGGTGGACATTGAAGTCCCTCACCCAGAGTACGTTCTGCGCCCTTGCCACCCTCAGGGCTTCCTCCAGGTGGTGTTGAACACGGAGGAGCACTGATTCATCAGCTGAGGGAGGGCGGTACGTGGTCATCAGCAGGAGGTTTCCTTGCCCATGTTTGATCTAATGCCATGAGACTTCATGGGGTCTGGAGTCGATGTCGAGGATTCCCAGGGCAACTCCCTCCCAACTGTGTATCACTGTGCCGCCAACTCTGCTGGGTCTGTCCTGTCGGTGGGGCAGGCCATACCCAGGGATGGTGATGGTGGTGTCTGGGACATTATCTGTAAGGTATGATTCCGTTAGGATGACTATGTCAGGCTGTTCCTTGACTAGCCTGTGAGACAGCTCTCCCAATTTTGGCACTAGCCTCCAGATGTTAGTCAGGAGGACTTTGCAGGGTCGACAGGGCTGAGATTGCCATTGTCGTTTCTGGTGCCCAGGTCGATGTCGGGTGGTCCGTCCGGTTTCATTTCTAAATTACACAATACCAAAATCTAGGATAGTCTGTTCCCTAGTCGGTTCGTTGATGTACTGGTCCAAAAGAAACATCTTGTACACACTCCAAGAATTCATCCACCACAGCATTATTGCTAACTTGGTTTGCGCAGTCTATACGTAGATTAAAGTCGCTCATGATTACTGTAGCACCCTTATTACATGCATCTCTAATTTCCTGTTTAATGCCGTCCTCTACCTTATCACTACTGTTTGGAGGCCTAAAGCCAACTCCCATTAATGTTTTCTGCTCTTTTGTTGCTTCTTAGCTCCACCCTGACTGATTCTACTTCTAGATTTTCTGAGCCAATATCCTCCCTATCGCACTGATTTCATCCTTAACTAACAATACCACTCCACCTCCTTTTCTGTTTTGCCTGTCTGTCCTAAATATTGAATGCCCTTGGATATTCAGTTCCCAGCCTTGGTCAACCTGCAGCCATGTCTCCGTAATCACAATCATATCGTACCTGTTTACACATATGTGCACTGTTAATTCGTCTACCTTATTATGAATGTTCCGTGTATTCGGATACAGTGCCTTTAGACTTAGGAAAAAGAAATTCAAGAAGGGAGATATGTCATGCTGAAGAATCTGTTCAGTCATTTCCCTCATGTCCATCACAGGGAAAATTGTGCATCAGCAGGAGCGTCTATGCACATTGATGTCTTCCTTTGGTGATGTTTGGTGATCTGGTCAACGATTAAATTGACCTTCTTGAAACGATTGGACTGATGGTGGGAGAGGTTCAAGACAGACACTGCTGAGACAGACAGTGCTTTGGAATGACAGCTCCCCTGTATGAGCACGGAGGGTAAACAACTCAGTGTAACAGAAGCAGGTGACCCAGCTCCAACCATTCAAGATTCCTCAGATACTGAAGCAATCCATGTCCAAATGCAGCAAGACCTGGACAACATTCAGGCTTGGTCTGATAAATGGGAAGTAACAGTCACACCACACAAGTGCCAGGTAATGACCATTTCCAACAAGACAGAATCCAACTATCGCCCCATGACATTCAATGGCATTATCATCGCTGAAACCCCCACTATCAACATCCTGGGGGTTACCATTGACCAGAAGCTGAACTGGAACTGCCATATAAATACTGTGGCTACAAGAGCAAATCAGAAGTTGGGAATTCCGCAGAGGGTAACTCACCTCTTGACTCCCCAAAGCCTGTCCACCATCGACAAGACACATGTCAGGAATGTGATGGAATACTCTCCAATTGCCAGCAACACTCAAGGAGCTTGACAACATCCAGGATAAAGCAGCCTGCTTGCTTGGCACCCCATCCACCAGCTTAAATAGTCACACTCTCCAGCACTGACGTATAGTGTGTACCATCTACAAGATGCACAGCAGCAACCCGCCAAGGCTCCATCTACAGCACCTTCCAAACCCTGACCTCTATCACCTAGAAGGGCAAAGGCAGCAGGTACATGGGAGCACCCCCATCTGCAAGTTCCCCTCCAAGTCACTCACCATCCTGACTTGGAAATATATCGTTGTTCCTTCACTGTCATTGGGTCAAAATCCTGGAACTACCTTCTTAATATCACTGCGGGTTTTCCGACAACACATGACTGCAGTGGTTCAAGAAGGCAGTTCACCACCACATGGACAATTAGAGATGGGCAATAAATGCTGGTCTAGCCAGCGATGCCCAATTCCCATGAAATTTTACAAAATCATTGGTTCATGGCAAGAGGAGGAGTAGGTGAAACAATCCTAGCACACATCACACTGGAAGGGTTTGTCTCCTGTGTAGGTTCCCTGATGTTCCAGGAGGTCCGACAATTGCATGAAGACTTTATGACAGAACTCACACCTAGAGGGTTTCTCCCCATGTGAGTGTGTTGATGTTTGTGGAGCATCAATTAATCCAAGAATGATTTGTTGCATGCCTCACGTCAATAGTGTCTCCCCTGTGTGAATGTGCTGCTGCCTGCAGAGGGTCAATGAGTTCGAGAATGATATGGCGCATACCATGCACATGAACAGTTTTTCACCTGTGTGAATATGTTGGGACATGTTGAGGTACCATGAGTGTGAGAACTATTTGTCGCACACATTGAAATGTGCGCACAGAAAACTCCCAGAAACAGCAGTGTGGTAGTAACCAGATAATCTGGTTTTTAGTGGTTTTCGCTGAGTTTCTCTCCAGTGGGCACATTTTGGAGCATGAGGTTTTGCGATGAATTCAAGAATGATTTGTCTCATGATCCACACAGCAATGGTTTCTCCCCTGAGTGAACATGCCAATGATATACCATGGCTGATGATAGTGGAAAGCTTTTGATACAAACCCCACAATTGAATGGTTTCTCTCCAGTGTGAATACATCGGTGTCTCACAAAGGTTGATGAATATGTGAAGGCTTGTTTGTGCACCTCACACTTGATGGGTTTCTCTCCTGTATGAATCCTCTTGTGCATTAGGAGATCAGAGGATTGGGTGAAAGCCATCTGACAAACGTCACACTAGAATGCTTTCTCTTCCATGTAGCTCCCGTTGTGTTAAAAGTTATACAGCAGAGTCCCCTTGTGTGTTAGGAGATCTTATGAGCCTGTGGAGCCCTCCTCACATTCCTCAGACTTGAATAGTCTTACTCCTGTAGGAATGAGTCGATGGTTCATGAGGCATGATGAATGAATGAAGTTCTCAACACACTTGGAGCCCTGTCAGATTTCTTCCCAGCCTCACCCTGACCGATTGCCCACAGCTGAACCTTCGTAAAGGTTGGTTCTGATGGAAGGCTCCACACTACTGAACAGTTTCAGATCTGATAATATGTCAAAGCTCCCCTGACCCAGACCAATTTCCAGATGATGGTTTCACTGCCCAACTTTCTCTGTGTTGAGCAATACTATGAAGGGACTGGATGGCTTCCCACAGTTGTGCAGTTGTTCCTTGGTCAGGTGATGGTCAGGATCTATCTGCGGTGTCTACCCTCGCTGTATTCTCTGGTGTAGTATGGTGCAATCCTTCCGTAAAACAAGAAAAACATGTTTCCTTCAATTCCCTCTCCTCCTTTGCTGAAGGGGATGACTCCTCAGTTAGAGACTGTTCTGTAGTGTGTCCCAGTCTGCTATTCCCTTGTGTGGGGGATCAGATGCAAGTCCTTTCTATTTCCTCAGTTGACTGTCACACACCCTGTTTCCAGCAGGGACACTGGATAACGATCAGGAGCAGACAACATAGCTACTTTTCTTCTTCGACCCAGCCCTCCCATCTTCCCAGACACACTGAGGGCAATGGAAAAGACAGTCGGGCAGAATGTAAAACACGCAATCAATTCACTATGAGCTCGCATCACAGCAAGTAATTAGGAAAGCTAATAAAATGTTATCATTTATTGCGAGGGGAATTGAATACAAAAGTAGGGAGGTTATGCTTCAGTTGGACAGGACACTAGTGAGACCACATTTGGAGCACTGTGTACAGTATTGGTCACCTTATTTAAGGAAGGATGTAGATGCATTGGAAACAGTTCAGAGAAGGTTTACCAGACTAATACCTGGAATCGGCGGGTTGTCTTATGAGAAAAGACTGGACAGGCTAGGATTGTATTCGCTGGAGTTTAGAAGAGTAAGAGGCCACTTGATTAAACAAATAAGATTCTGGGGGGGTCTTGACAGGTTGGATGTAGAAAGAATGTTTCCTCTGGTGGAAAAATCTAGAACTAGGGGTCATTGTTTAAAAATAAGAGGTCACCATTTATAACAGATATAGGGTGAAATTTTTTCACTCAGAGGGTCCTTGAGTCTTTGGAACTCTCTTAATGCAAAGGTGGTGGAAGCAGAGTCTTTAAATATTTTTAAAGCAGAGGTGGATAGGTTCTTGATAAGCAAGGAGGTGATAGGTTATCAGGGGTAAGTGGGATTTCAGGTTACTATCAGATCAGCCATGATCTTATTAAATGGAGCAGGCCCAAGGGGCTGAATGGCCTACTCCTGCTCCTTGTTCATATGTTTGCATGTAATTGTATCGATCTGGAATCATCCCAGAATCCTCCGTCACCATCCCTGGCAATGGAAAAGACAGTCGGGCGGAGTGTAAAATAGGCTAACTATTCACTGTGAACTTGAATCATGCTGGTAAAGACCAGTTTTACCCTTACAGTATGTGTTTAATATAAAAACTCAGGAGCAATGTTAATTCAATGGAGATTTTGAAACTTCTCCCCTTGTCTTCCAAAAGTATTTGAAGTAAACACACTGGGAAGGAAGTGCTTGAAGCTAAGGAAAATATTTCTTCAGTGTAGCTGATTGAAGGGTTCTGGTTTATCCTGGGAATTTAGATACACTGCACTCGCTCAGACTGCACATCCCAAATTCAGCTATCTGCCACAGCACTGAGCGAAACTGTCAAATCCAAGCCCAGGCTTTTGGGAAATTAAATCCTTTGGGAAAGGCATTAAAAGACATTTCAATAAATGTGTCTCCAGGTTTGGCAGCCAAATTGTTATGGTGCTGGAGTAACAATCCAGAGATTGTGAGTTCAAATCCAACCACCGTAAACTACATACATAGAATTACAGTGCAGAAACAGGCTATTCGGCCCAATTGGTCCATACTGGTGTTTATGCTTCACACGAGCCTCCCCACACCCCTCCTCACCTCACCCTATCAGCATATCCTTCTGTTCCTTTCTCCCTCATGTGCTTATCTGGTTCCCCTGAAAGGCATCTTTGCTATTCACCTCAACCACTCCATGTTGAGAAACTGAATTTGATAACTAATAGAAATTGCTGAATAGAATCAAAATAAAAACCTGAAAACTTTGAGTTTGTCCCAGAAAACCCGAATATTGTCCTTCAGGGAAGGGAACCTGCTACAACTTCCTGGTCTGGTCTACATGTGACTCCAGTCCCACACAACATGGTTGACTCTGAACTGCCCTCTGAAGTGGCCGAGCAAACAATGATAAATAATCGCTACAAAGTCCAATAATAAGAGGAAAATCAGATAGATCTGGACAATTTTGGCATTGTGTCAGAATAAGATTAACGTGATCTCAGCCCAGTGAAATCTGTAAAGTCTCTCTTACCAAAGTCTGAGGACAAGTACCCAAGTGAGGAGAGCTGCCCCACAGACTGGTCAAGTAGCAGTGATACTCACTGAATCGTATCAATCTGGAAACATCCCAGACTCCTCCGTCACTATCCCTGGGTATGTCCCATCCCACTGGCAGGTGGGGAAGTCTCAATATTGACTCTATGGCGTCTCATGGCTTCAGGTCAAACAAGTTCAAGGAAAACTACCACTTGCCTCCCAACTGATGAATGAGTATTTTACCATGTTAATCATCACGAGGGAAGTAGACTAAGGACAGATTCCAAAACTGGGTATCCATCAACAGGATTGTATTCCACCACAATCTCACAGCCCGACACAGCCCTCATTCCATGATTATCACAGGAAAGTTGTGAGTTGATTGGTTCTTGAGCAGCTGCTGTTCGGGACTGTGTTTCAACTCCAGTAATTTTGAAAAATATACGTTTCTAAACAAACACAGGAAAGTAGGAATTTCGAGGCATGGGAGAGGGAGCTGATTTGTAAGGGCAAAGAATTTCTACTTTACTAACTCTAGTTTATAGTTAACAGTACAAGAGTAAGGTTAAAGTAAGATAAAGTAAATAAAAGTAACTAAAGTTAAAGTAAATAAAGTGATTAAAAAGTTTAAGATTAAGGCATGGCAGGACAGCTCAGCCAAGCAGAATGCCCATGCTGTGGCATGAGGGGAGTTGTGGACACTTCTTGTGGCTCAGACAAGCCCATGTTCATGAAGTGTCACTGGCTGTGCAAGCTTGAGCTCTGCGTATCAGAGCTTGAGAAGCAGCTGGAGTCACTGTAGTGCATCCATGAGGCAGAGAACTACATGGATAGCATGTTTAGAGAGTTGGTCACACTGCAAGTTAGGGGCAAGCAGACAGATAGGGAGTGGGTGACTGCCAGGCAGTCCAAGAGAAATAGGCAGGTAGTGCAGGAGTCCCCAGAGGTCCGGCTCACCAACCGGTTTTCCATTCTGTATATCGGTGAGGGCGATGGATCCTTGGAGGAGTGTAGCAAAGCCAAGCCCATGGCACCATGGATGGCCCAGCTGTACAGGAGGGGAGGAAGAAGAGTGTTAGGGCAGTACCGATAGGGGATTCTTTAGTTAGGAGAGCAGACAGGCGTTTCTGCAGCCTTCAATGTGAGTCCAGGATGGTTTGTTGCCTGGAGGGCGAACAGCCAGATGTTGTGGTCCACATTGATACTGATGACATAGGGTGTGGTCCTCAATTGGAACTTAGGGAGCTATGTAGAAAATTAGCAAACAGGACTAAATTGTAATGTGAGATTACTCACAGTGCCACGTACGAGTATAGTTGTTTTTTTTTATTCGTTCAAGGGATGTGGGCATCACTGCCTAGGCCAGCATTTTTTGCTCATCTCTAATTGCCCCTGTTCAGAGATCATTTGCTGTGGATGTGGAGTCACATGCAGGCCAAACCGGGTAAGGACAGCAGATTTTCTCCCCTAAAGGACATTAGTGAACCAGATGGGTTTTACGACAATAGTCATCATTAGGCTTTTAATTCCAGATTTTTGTTGAATTCAAATTTCAGCATCTGCTATGGTGGGATTCAAACCCAGGTCCCCAGAGTAATAACCTGGGTCTTTGAAATACTAGTCAGTGACAATACCACTATGCCACCACCTCACAGATGAATGTGTGGCTGGAAAGATGGTGCAGGAAGGAGGGCTTTAAATTCCTGGGACTGGCTCTGGGGGAGATGACACCTGTACAAGTGGAAGGGTTGCATCTGAACAGAGCCAGGTCTAAGTTCCTTGCGGTCGTTTTGCTAGTGATGTTGGGGAGGGTTTAAACTAACTCAGCAGGGGTGTGGGAACCAGGAGAAAATATTAGAAAGTAATACCGGGCTACACCAAATGCTGGGAGAGGCAGATAGCACTAAAATAGAGAATAGTAAGTTAATAGATGGAGTCGGAGTAAGGGAGCAAGTAATTAAGTCTAACTCAGGGTTACACTGCATGTATGTGAATGTACAGAGTATAGTTAATAAAATTGGGGAGTTACAGGCACAGATTGCCTTGTGGGATTATGATGTTGTGGCGATAGTGGAGACCTGATTTAAGTAAGGGCAAATCTGGGTGTTAAATATTCCTGGTTACGAGGTGTTCAGAAAAGATAGGAAAGGGAAAAAAGGAGTACTTTTGGTTGAGAGTATTGCAGTACTGGAGAAAGAGGATGTGTCAGAGGATTCAAGGACAGAATTGATTTGGCTAGAGCTAAGGAAGAAGAAGTGTGCAATTACATTGCTCGGTGTAATATATAGACCACCAGATAGTGGGAAGGATATAGAGGAACAAATCTGCAAGGAAATTACAGAGGTGTGAACATCATATAATTATAATGGGGGACTTTAAGTACCCGTATTTGGACTGGGATAGTGGTAGTTTAAGGGGCAGTGAGGGACAAGCGTACCTAGATTGCGTTCAGGAGAATTTCCTACAGCAGTATGTGTCCAGTCCAACAAGAAAGGAGGCACTGCTGGACCTGGTTCTTGGGAATGAGGTGGGCCAAGTAAATCAAGTGACAGTAGGGGAACATTTAGGGGATAGTGATCATTGTATCATAAGGTTTAGGATAACGGTGGGAAATGACATTGGTCAATCCAGAGTAAGAATAATCTACTGGCGGAGAGCGGACTTCAATGGGCAAGAATGGAGCTGGGCCAGATAGACTGGAACTAAAGACTGGTGGGAAAAACAGTGGCTGAACAATGGGCTACCGTAAAAGAGGAGATGGTTTGGGTACAGTCAAGGTATGTTCCCTCAAAAGGGGAGGGTAGGACAAACAAATCCAGAGGTCCCAGGATGACAAAGAAGATAGAAATTAAATTAAAGAAGAAAAAGTGTGCTTACGACAGGTGTCAGGTAGCAAATACAATTGAGAACCAAGCTGAATACATAAGGTTTAGAAGGGATGTGAAAAAACAAATACGAGAAGCAAAGAAGGATTATGATAAAAGACTGGCAGCTAACATAAAAGGAAGTCCCAAATATTCTATAAGCACATCAGTAGTAAAAGGGTGGTGAAAGGAGGAGTAGGGCTGACTAGGGACCAAAAAGGGGGATTTACACATTGAGGCAAGAAGCATGCCTGAGGTGTAAAATGAATACTTTGCATCTGTCTTTACCTACGAGGCAGATGCTGTCCAGGAGGAAACTCAGTCACTAGAAGGGTTTAAAATTGATTAGGAGGAGGTATTGGATTAGCTGTCAGTGCTTAAGTTGATAAGGCATCGGGACAGGATGAGATGCATCCAAAATATTGAAGGGAGTTGAAATTGCAGAGGCACTGGCAATAATCTTTCAATGTTCTCTGGATTTGGGAGAGGTGCCAGAGGACTGGAGAATTGCAAACATTATGACCTTGTTCAAAAGAGGTTGTAAAGACCTGTCCTGCATTTACAGACCAGTCAGTTTAACTTCAGTGGTGAGGAAACTTCCAGAAAAAATTATTCGACATAGAATTAATAGTCACATTGAGAAATGTGGATTGATTTGGAAGAGTCAGCATGGACTCGTTAAAGGAAAATATTGTCTAACTTGCTGGAGTTTTTTGAAGACGTAACAGAGATGGTTGATGAGGGCAAGGCCATTAATGTGGTGTATACGGACTTGCAAAAGGTGTTCGATACAGTGCCATACAACAGACTTGTGAGGGAAGTTATAGGTTATGGAATAAAAGGGGAAGTAGCAACGTGGATGCACAATTGGCTGAGCAATAGGAAACAGAGAGTAATGGTTAATGGGTATTTTTCGGGCTGGAAAAATGGTGGAGTTCCCCAGGGGTCAGTATTGGGACCTGTGCTTTTCCTGATGTATATAAATGATGTAGATCTTGGTGTGCAGTGGACGATTTCAAAGTTTGCATACAACACAACATTTGGGAGAACTGTAAACTGTGAGGAGGACAGTGTAGAACTTCAAAAGGACATTGACACATTGGTTGAGTGGGCAGATAGGTGACAGATGAAGTTCAATGCGGAAAAGTGTGAGGTGATACACTTTGGTACAAAGAACATGGAAAGTCAGTATAAAGGATACTATTCTAAAGGGTGTGCAGAAGCAGAGAGACCTGTGTATATACGTTCATAAATCATTAAAGATGGCAGGACAGGTGGAGAGAGCTGTTTCTAAAGCATACAGTATTCTGGGTTTCATTAACAGGGGCATGGAGTACAAGAGCAGGAAGGTGATGATAAACTTATATACTACACTGGTTAGACCTCAGTTGGAGTACTGTGTACAGTTTTGGGCGCCATACTATAGGAAGGATGTGAATGCATTGGAGGGAGTGCAGAAGAGGTTAACGAGAAAGGTTCCAGGGATGAGACATCTCAATTATGAGGAAAGGTTGGAGAAGTTGGGACTGTTTTCCCTGGGGAGAAGAGGGCTAAGAGCAGACTTGATAGAAGTTTTCAAAATCATGAAGGGTCTGGACAGGGTAGGTTGGGAGAAACTGTTCCTGGTCGTAAATGGGTTAAGATTACTCCCTCTGTCCAGCGGTTGTGAGGACAAGAATATGAGAACACAGCAGCTTCAAATGGAGCTGAAGAATTGTTGCAGGAAGGACTTCAGAGGAAGCTGTTCAAATGAATGGGTTGCACCTCCACAGAGCTGGGACTAAGGAGCTTGTGGGTAGGTTAGTTGGCGCTACAGGATTAAGGGGTTTCTGGGTACGTTAGCTGGCGCTGTGGGCCTAAGGAGCTTGTGGGTAGTTTGGCTGGCGTGTTGGGACTAAGGAGCTCATGGGTAGGTTAGCTGGGGCTATGGGGCCAAGGAGCTCGTGGGTAGGTTAGTTGGAGTTCTGGGGCCAGGAGCTTGCAGATAGTTTGGCTGGTGCTATGGGGCCAAACAGCTCGCGGATAGTTTGGCTGGCATTGTGGGGTTGGATTCAAATTAATTTTACAGGGCGATAGGTAAATTAATGCTCCTTCCACTGGGATCACTGAAAGAAACATTTCCCTGTTTATTCAATTTACTTTCCAATAGTTGTTACATTGAAATGTGGTTTTAATAACACCAGAAGCTGGGAATGATACACAACACGTCGCCCAATTTTAAGGTCAGCCTGACACTGCTCCCTCCCCACTCTCTGTATTATTATTTTACAGAAGCTGCACAGATTCCCACACATGCCATGAGGCACTTTACAATCAGATTCAATCATCCTGCGGTTTTTTGGGGATGTTGCTGTTTCTTCCAGGTTCTGTGACAATTCCTGTGTGTTCAACTCTCAGCCGTAGGTACCACCCGGCTCGGCTCCACCCGGCACATCCGCACCCAGCTCGGCTTCACCCGGCACATCCGCACCGGGCACATCCGCACCCGGCTTGGCTTCACTCAGCACATGCACACCCAGCTCGGCTTCACCCGGCACGTCCGCACCTAGCTCGGCTTCACCCGGCGTGTCTGCGTCTGAATATCACATTCATCCCACATTTATAACGTTCCTTTAACATAGTGTAAAACATCCCAGGTGCTTCACAGAAGTGATGACCCTGAGCCAGATAAGAAGATATGAGGATGTTGAACCGAGGGCCCTCTCAGGAGGATGTAAAAGATCCCACAGACTCTATTTTGAAGGAGAGCAGGGGAACTCTCCCCAGTGTCCTGGCCAATATTTCACTCTCAGCCAATCTCACTGAAAACAGATCGTCTCTGGTCATTAACACATTGCTGGTTGTGGAGACTGACTGCACACAAAGAGATCCTGAGGTCGTGAAAGGTGTCATATAAATGCAAATTCTGTCAACTGCAGCCCAGTTACTGTGGTTAGCAGCAACAGCATTAAGTCTTCCCCATTGCCAAAATGAACAAGCTTCAGCCCTGAATCTGATTAACATCAGCAATAACTGCAGAATCGGAGCAGGGCAGGCACGTGTGAACTCGCTGGTGTCTCATCAAGTTGGATGATTGTGTGAATCCCTTCCCACACACGGAGCAGCTGAAGGGTCTCTCCCCAGTGTGAATGCGCTGGTGTTCCTTGAGGATGGTGGATCGAGTGAATCCCTTCCCACACAGAGAGCAGGTGAATGGTTTCTCCCCAGTGTGAACTCGCTGGTGGCTCAGCAAGTGAGATGATTGTGTGAATCGCTTCCCACACACAGAGCAGGTAAATGACCTCTCTCCAGTGTGAAGTCGCTGGTGTCTCAGCAAGTTCCCTGATCGAGTGAATGCCTTGACACACGTGGAACAGGTGAATGGCCTTTCCCCGGTGTGAACTCGCTGGTGGCTCAGCAGGTTGGATGAGCGATTAAAACTCTTCCCACACATGGAGCAGGTGAACGGCCTCTCCCCAGTGTGAACTAGCTGGTGTCTCAGCAGGTGTGATGACTCAGTAAATCCCTTCCCACACACAGAGCAGGTGAACGGTCTCTCCTCGGTGTGAAGGTGCTGTTTCAGTTCCTCAGTGCTTTGGAAGTTCTTCTCCCAGTCAGAGCATTGAAAAGCTCTCTCACTGCTGTGCTGTCGTTTATGTCTCCACAGGTGGGATAACTGGTTAAACCTCTTCCCACAGTGAGAGCAGGTGAACGGCCTCTCCACGGTGTGAACTCGCTGGTGCCTCAGCAGGTCAGATTTCTGTTTGAATCCTCTCCCACACGTGGAGCACCTGAATCGCCTCGCTCCAGTGTGGGTTAGCTGGTGTCTCTGCAGGTGGGATGATTGTGTGAATCCCTTCCCACACACGGAGCAGGGGAACGGTGTCTCCTCAGCGTGAATAAGCTGATGCCTCACCATGATGGACAACTGGCTGAATCCCTTCCCACACATGGAGCAGGTGAACGGTCTGTCCCCGGTATGAACTCGTTGGTGTCTCAGCAGGATTGATGATTCAGCTAATCCCTTCCCACACACGGGGCAGGTGAAAGGCCTCTCCCTGGTGTGAACTCGCTGGTGTCTCAGCAGGGTCGATGACTTGGCGAATCTCTTTTCACACATGGAGCAGGTGAACGGCCTCTCCCCAGTGTGAACCCGCTGGTGTGTCAGCAGGTGAGATGACTGATTAAATCTCTTCCCACATTGGGAGCAGGTGAATGGTCTCTCCCCGCTGTGAATTCGCTGGTGTCTCAACAGGGCTGATGATTCAGAAAATCCCTTTCCACAGTGAGAGCAGGTGAACGGCCTCTCCCCGGTGTGAACTCGTTGGTGTCTCAGCAGGTGGGTTGACTTATTAAATCCCTTCCCACAGTGAGAGCAGGTGAAGGGTTTTTCCCGGCTGTGAACCCGCTCGTGTCTCAACATGTTTGAAAATCGACTGAATCCCTTTTCACAACGGAAGAGGTGAACAGCCTTTCCCCAGGTGTGACCGTATCAATAAGTTTCCAGATTAGAGCGATAACTGAACAACTTCCTGCCGTCCCCACGTTATCCACATGGACTCTCCCAGCTTTGTTTGAGTTGAACCTCCCCAGATTGGTCAGTCAGTCGAATCCACACACAACACGGAACACGTGTACGGTCTGTCCGAGCTGCAAGTGCTGCTTTCCCCTTACAAATTGTCGATGATCTTCAGGTCCTGAGGAATCGAGTGACTTGGTCAGATTGACACGATGTCAGATCTGAGCTTCCCGACTGCAAACCCTCTCCCTGTAAAACAAGTTTACAATTACCAAAAAGAAAGCAGGAGAAATTCAGAATTGACAGTTTTCCAGTTTTACATAATTTTTATTCCTCCAAAACCAGCTCGCCCTCCTCTCTGTTTCTCTCAAAGTGTCACTGTCCCTTTAAATGACGTGCCACAGGGACAGTGTCTCTTTAATATTCAGATCACGGGCAGGTGCGCATGCTCACTCAGCTCAAATCAAGTAGGCCGGCACTGCGCATGCGTGCGGGAATCCAGGGGTAAAGGCGGACGCTGAGGAACAGAATAGTCCCGAGAGTTAGTTTTCCGCCACCAAACCCGAGTGAGTGAGCTCCGTGGATGGGGTAAGGGATGACGAAGCGGGCGGGCGGACAGACAACGAGTAAGGGATTCGAATAAAACACAAATTTTTAGAGCCCAACATGAGGTAACGGGCAACCAAGCCCAACAGATGCAGCGGCGGAGTACTGAGCACGTGATGCCCATGGTGAGGGGGCGAGGTGACGTCCGTTCCGACCAATAGGGAGAGAGAGCCTCTTATACGTTCAGAACTATATTGCCCATGCTGCATTCGCACCAGCGACAGCTCTGAATGAAATGAGTTGCAAAAGAAGGGGCCTGATGAGAGTTGCAGTTCTGACTCGCGCAGCGGCGGTTGGCGCCCAGCGTTCGGGAGTTCGAATTTGAGAGCGCGCGAGCCGAGTGGCTGTCACGTGGGCGGGGCAGGAATTGGAGGTGCTGCACCTGTAAATCCCATCCCCGGGCGGCGGGAGTCATGATCGCAGCCGCTTAACTCCCTCTATCCCATCTCCCCCCCCCCACTCAACGCTCAGGATCCCCTCTTCCTTCCCCCCATTCCCCCTCCTTGACCCCCCCTTCCCTGCTCTGCCATTTAATAAGATCATGGCTAATCTGATAGTAACCTCAAATCTGCATCCCACCTATCCCTGATAACCTTTCACCCCCTTGCTTATGAAGAATCTATCCACCTCTGCCTTAAACATATTCAAAGTCTTTGCTTCCACCACCTTTTCAGGACGAGAGCTCTAAAGACTCGCGACCCCCTGAGAGAAAAATTTCGCCTCGCCTCCATGTTAAATGGGCAAACCCTTATTTTTAAACCGTGTCCCTGAGTTCTAGATTCTGCCACAAGAGGAAACATCCTCTCCACGTCCACCCTGTCAAGTCCCCTGAGGGTCTCGTATGTTTCAATCAAGTAGCCTCTTACTCTTCTAAACTCCAGCAGATACAAGCCTAGCCTGTCCAACCTTTCCTCATAAGACAACCCACCCATTCCAGGTATTAATCTGGTAAACTTTCTCTAAACTGCTTGCAACACATTTGCATCCTTCCTTAAATAAGGTGACGAATGCTGTACACAGTACTCCAGGTGTGGACTCACTCATGCTCTGTATAACCGAAGCATAACCTCCTTACTTTTGCATTCAATTCCCCTCGCGATAAATTATAACGTTCTATTAGCTTTCCTAATAACTTGCTGTACCTGCATACTCGCCTTTTGCGATTCATGCACGAAGGTATCCAGATCTCTCTGCATCTCAGAGCTCTGTAATCTATCACTTTTATTCTTCCTGCCAAAATGGACAATTTCAAATTTTCCCACATTATATTCCATTTGCCAGATCTTTGTCCACTCACTTAACTTATCTATATCTTTTTGTATCCTCCTTCTGTCCTCTTCATAAATTACTTTCCTACCCACCTTTGTGTCATCAGCAAATTTTGTAACCATCCCATCCATCCCTTCATCCAAGTCATTTATATAAATTGTTGAAGTTGAGGTCCCAGCACTGATCCCTGTGGCACACCACTCATTACATCTTGCCAACCTGAAAAAGACCCATTTATACCTACTCTCTGTTTCCTGTTAGCAAGCCAATCTTCTATCCATGTCAGTATGTTTCCCCCCTATACCATCAGCTTTTATTTTCTGCAGTGAACTCTGATGTGGCACTTTATCAAATGCCTTCTGAAATCTAAATACAGTACTGGTTCCCCTTTATCAACAGCACATGTTACTTCCTCAAAGAACTCCAATAAGTTGGTTAACATGACTTCTCTTTCACAAAACCATGTTGACTCTGCTTGATTACCTTGAACTTATCCAAGTGCTCTGCTATAGTTGTTTTAACAATAGCTTCTAACATTTTCCCTATGACAGATGTTAAGCTAACTGGCCTGTAATTTCCCACTTTCTGTCTCCCTCCCTTTTTGAATAATGGAGTTACATCTGCTATCTTCCAATCTCTCTTTCCAGAATTTAGGGAGATCCAGTGCATCAACTATCTCACTAGCCACTTCTTTTAAGACCCGAGGGTGAAGTCCATCAGGACCCGGGCTCTTGTCAGCCCACAGCTCCAACAATTTACTCAGTAACGCTTCTCTGGTGATTGTAATTTTCCTGAGTTCCTCCCTTCCTTCCATTTCCTGATTTATAGCTGCTTTTGGGATGTTACTTGTATCCTCTGTTGACCGGAGGTCACCGGTAACGGTTATTGGCTTCGTACAAAGAGGAGAAGAGTCAATTCTCTCTTAACTCTCATTTCGCTTTATTCACGTCGTTAGATCATATACATATAGCTTATATGTCTGGTTAGATATAGGAATGCAGTTTACAGCAGGTTATACAGTTTTATGCCCAAACTAGGATCTAAACGCACACCCACTAGTTTTCTCTGACACTCCCTGAGTGGTCACAGAATATAAAAGCTAATACCCGAAAAGGAGAGCTGACGCTGGCCAGGCATTCCGTTCTCTCTCTCTCTTTCAACGTCGTCTCTACGTTGCTGACGTAGGTTCTTCCACTTCCGCAATGGTTGTTCTCCGGAGACTTCGCTGGCTCCACGCTCGAGATTCTCTATTCTTATTCTGAATCTTATCTCTTCAAGCTGTGCTGTCTCTCTCTCTCGTTGGTTTAGGCTTGCTTGCCTAGTCTGTGGCATCTCCTTATTGGCTCTGTCCCAAGGTAGCATTACCTCATTACTCCTTTTCTAAATAAGGACTTGTGTCTTATCACATTCCCTTTGTTTTTCACGAAACTCAGCTACTTCAAACCTGTCCCAGCCAGCTCAAGTCAGTGACTGGACTCAGGTTACTTCAGGTCAAAAGTTGCTTTTGCCTATGTGTCAGCAGTTCGGCTGCAGCCCCTGGCCAACATCTCCCTCCTTTTGATCCAAAGATACTTATCTTAGGATCGTTATTCTCCCTTTCTGTGTACCACTCCTGAGGTTGTCATTGTCCCCCAATGAGTATGTTACATCCGCGATATCATATGGTTATATAAAAATATAAAAGAGAAGCGTATATAAGATATACTTCACAAAGTGTCCTTATATTGATAATTATTTCTTCTGTTTCATTATAGCACTAACATTCAATCGGTACAAAATTTCAATTTTCCATCTTCTAAGCTGATACATGTTGAATATGACAAGTATTAAAGCACATATGATTACAACTACAGCAGCACGTGATAAAATCCTGACCCATGGATGTATTTGAACATTAGATCCCCAATTCCAAAACTTATCCCAGAACCCGGGGTCCTGTAGCAGTTCCTCTGCTTTATCAGCCTGAGTTCTAATTATTTTAGTATGTTTAGTCCATTGATGAATTATCTCATTGGTTTCCTCCGCTATTTGCATCTAATCTGCAGTCAGGTGCGGAATGGGTGGTAGTTCGGTAGGAACATATTTCCGCAGATCTTGGTCTATATTGGTACGTTGGACTGTGAGGTTTTCATTTATTACCATCCTCATTATTGGCTTAGGCAAAACTTGTCCACCGATAACCAGGTCTAAGTTCACATTGTTAATTGCCACATTGTGTCCTTCCAGAGGGCACTGTTTCCATCCTTTGTTATAGTTCATAGCCGCTGTGGCTATGTAATACGTTTGTCCCACAAGGGCGTATTGTAAAAAGGACTGGCTGTTAACAGGCAGAATGGACATCTCTGGTATGAGTCGCTACCCCAGTCAATATTCACATAGGTGTGGTCCCAGTGGACTATAATTTTACCTCGATCGTCGCTACCTGATGGTCACTCAATAAATGGACCCACAAATTGACTAATGATTTCTGGGATGACTGACAATGTCGCCTCTACAACTTTGTTGCATGAAAACTGTACTCCCGCTCCCTCTGGTATACCCAAAGTCTTTCCCGCGCACGCTAACCCATCCACTCCTGTATAATAGAAATTTAAGTCCTCTCTTTTCCCTTTGTTGGTTCGGACTGTCTTATTCTGCAGAGCAAAGTTGTTCCTTGTCTCGGGATATCCCTCCGTCGTCGACACTGCTTCAGGCACGTTCATTCGTTGTGACGGCTCAGAGGCAGGTTCAACCGCAGTTCTGATGATGGTCAATTGGACAGCAACAAAATGCATTATCCCCTTCATTTTAGGCTGGACCTGTAATGAACAAGTGTAATTTCTGTCCTTATTTACAGTTTCTTTTAAGTACTATTTTAAGTCCAGTCTTTCCATATACTGAACCAGACCGTCCATATCCTGTTCCCAATTTGTTTCAGATTCTAACCGTCCCTTTCTTCTAACCCACTTATTCCCCCTCTTTGTTTTATTTTTCTTTCGTTTTCTCCCTGGAATTTGCATGTGAACGGACAGTATCAAATTTGTTTTCAATCACCTCCTCTTTGATCTGTAGCTGGCCCTGTTCTTGATCTCCCTGACCTTTGGGATTCGGAACATCATTAGCATCGAGCAGTACATGCCAATGGTGATTATCTTGTTTTTCTCCCACTAACTTTAGCTGATTAATGTGATACCAGCCACTCTTATCTGGTGTCGTTAATATCTTGTATACAGATGGTCTAGCTTTATCTACTATCTCATAGGGGCCAGCAAATTTTGGACTCAAGAATGAGGTGCGCAGGTGTATTCTAATCATTACTCTTTGTCCGGGGCTCAACTCTTTCGGGCTGGCTTTGGTGTCGAAATAAGCCTTGCCTTGTTGTTTCTTCTTTCCCTGTTGGTGAGCATCTACATAATTTGCTTCTTTTACTGTTTCTACTAGCTGTTGTACCCATTTTTCTGATATAATGTGGTCCACCTCAGGTTCGGACAAATCCAAACCTACCAACCCCTCCATTCCCCTCATGTCCCTTCCTATCATGAGTCTATAAGGACTGTAGCCTGTTGATGAAGCCACGGTATTTCTGATTATCAGCAGCACATAGGGCAGAACGACCTGCCAGGTTGTCTTGTGCTGCTGCACCATTTTGGCTATCATGTTTTTCAATGTCCGATTCATTCTTTCCACAATTCCATTAGACTTTGGCCTATAGGGTATGTGGAATCTCTGTCTGACCCCAAAAAGGGTCATAACATCTTGCATTACTTGGGCTGTAAAATGTGTTCCCTGATCTGATTCTATGCTTCGGGGTAAACCCTAATGGGTAAGCACCTTTTTGAATAGAATTTTCGCAGTAATTTTGTTCTGGTCGGAAAAGCTTCCACCCATTTAGTGAAAGTATTCACAATTACTAGAATATACTTGTATCCTCCTGGAGTGGGGGGAAGGGGTTCTACATAGTCTATCTGTAAATTAGTCCAAGGCCCTTCTACTGGTCTAGTATGTCGGAGGGCCCCTTTCTTAACATTTCTATTGGGGTTGTGTTGTGCACAGATCAAACAATTCTTGACATAGTGTTCCATGTCACCTTTCATTCCGGGCCACCAGCACACCTCCTTTACCTGATCCAGGGTGCTCTCCATCCCTTTATGACCCCATAAGTCATGGTACCAGTGGATAATTTGGTTTCATCCCCCCTCTGGCACCACAAATTTCCCCTCACATAAAACCACTCTGTCTTGAATATAGACCCCCTCGGGCCTTTTGTATGTGTCTGACTCTGCTCCTTCTATTAGTTTTTTCAATTCTCCGTCTTTCTTTTGCTCCTCCGTTAAATCCATTACTTTGACCTGCTTCTCTTTCTGGCCGCCAATTTCCCCAATCGGTGGCTGCCATTCCTGTCCACTTACAGCACCTCGTTTGGCTAGTTCATCAGCTTTCCTGTTCCCTTTAGGAGATAGTTTTGAATGAGCTTTCACTTTTGTGACCCCAAATCCTTTCCCCTGTGCTTCTTCAAAGATGTACCGTAATAGCGGGTCCGAAGGAAGGGGTCTTCCATCCGCTGAGACAAATCTTCTCGCTTTCCATAGAGGCAAATGTTATGTGAGGCTATTACAGACATACATGCTATCAGAATATATGACTGATCTAGGCGGAAAATATTACAGACATACATGCTATCAGAATATATGACTGATCTAGGCGGAAAATATTCCACATATGTGATGGCTGCTAGTTCTGCTGCCTGCGCACTCATGGTTTTAGGTAATTTCAAAGCCGCACTATATCTTTCCTGTCCGTGTTTATCCTCCATGTATATCCCACAGCCAGTTCTCCTTTCCCCATCCTGTATTGATGAAGAGCCATCCACAAAAATTTTAAAATAGGGTTCTTTTCTTCCTTTCCTGTTTCCTTTGTTTTTCTGCTTTCAGGCCCTGTCTTACTCCCTCCCTTTTCCTTTGATACAAATGGGCCCTTGGGGTCATTTGCTATCATCAATTGACATTCATGTTTTTCTCCCTGATAAACTAAGTTGTCTTCTAACATAGTGGTGGTTTTTACCCCCTTTACGGTTATATTTCTCCCTTGCAGCAACAATGTCCATCTAGCGATTCTATTTTGGCTAGCTGCACCATCCTTAATCCTTCCGTCTAACAGTAGCTGTACGGGGATGTGTTCTGTTAATATTGTAAGTGGGTTTAGTCCCACTATATAGGTAAAATGCTGCACTGCCCAAAAAGACAGCTAGCAAGTGTTTTTCACATATCGTAAACCCCTGCTCTACTGGTGAGAGTATGTGTGAGGCGTACGCTACTGGTCGTAATTTCCCGTGTGTCTCCTGTAATAGAACTGCCGAAAGGGTGTTGTCTGTGGTAGCCACCTCCAATGAAAACGGCTCAGTAAGATTTGGGGTTTTCAGAGCAGGCACGGCAGCTAGTGCTTGCTTTAGAGCGGTCATGGCCTGGGTGTGTTCTGTTTTCCACTCCCAGGCCACACTCTTTTTTTAATAATTCCATCAGCGGGGCCGCTTTTGTGGCGAATCCATCAATGTGGTCCCTGCAATATCCCACCAAGCCTAAGAAGGACCTTAACCCTTTTACATCCCGCGGAACAGGGAGTCTGCCAACCATCTCTATCCTTCGCTTGTCAATGTCCCTCTTCACCGGTGTCAGAATCATTCCCAAGTAAGTAACTTTTTGTTTCATGATCTGCGCTTTTTTAGGGTTAATCTTTAATCCCAAGTCATGTAACAACTGCAGTAATTCACTTAGCAGTTGATAATGTTCCTTTTTGGTTTTAGTTTGTAGGAGTAAGTCGTCTACATACTGCACTAGGCATTCGGGCCTCGAGAATCCTTTTAACCCTTCCCTCAGCCGTTGGTGAAATATGGACAGGGAATTGTGAAATCCCTGCGGCAGGGCGGTCCATGTATATTGCTGTCCTTGGAAAGTAAACGCGAATTTATATTGACATTCTTTCTCCAGTGGAATAGACCAAAAACCGTTACTTATGTCCAAAACTCGTAAACCACTGCACATCCTCATTTTGTCGAACTACTGTCTCTGGGCTAGTTGCTACAGTAGGGGCTGTTAACGGGGTGACTTTATTTAATTCTCTGTAGTCTATCGTTAGTCGCCAGCTACAGTCGGGTTTCCTCACCGGCCAAATAGGTGCGTTGTTAGTAGAAGCTATTGGTCTTAATATCCCACCTTCCCTATCTCTTCTACTGCTTGTTTTGGGAAACCGTACTGCTTTTGTGGTTTGGGGTCTGGACCTTGTATACACACACTCCCAGTCATTTTCCCACAATCTTGTTTATGTCGGGCGAATACTATTGAGTTTTGTGCAATAATTTGTTGTACCTCCCAATTATCACTCATTTCTCCTGGTTCGATCCATATTTCCCCGATCGTACATATCCTATCCTGATATTCCCCCACCGGGACAAGTGTGTGATTTATACTGCCTATGCCCAAAGGCATTTGCCAAATTATACAATTAACGGGGTCAAAGCAGAGTCCCGCTTTGGCCATATAGTCACTCCCTAATATATGTTCTTGTTCTCTGGGTAATTTGATAAGGACCACTGAATGCTCTATCACTATGTCTCCCACATCGACTTCCAATGGTACACTCACATATCCTATTTGTGAATGCCTTGTGAATCCGCTTAGAACGATTTTGTTTTGAATTTTCCAATCTACTCATTGACCTGAGTGGTGTTAACGGTGGTTCGGGATCCCCCTGTGTCCCAAAGGAATGTAATAAGGTGGCCTCCAACCCTACCATTCACTAGGGGTCTCCCTGTGCCATCCCACTGCGTATCACACACCCATAACGGAGAGGCCTGAGACCGTCATTGCAGTTTGGGGTACAACCCGGAACTCGGTGGTATTTCTATCACATCACACTGAGGACTTGGTCTATTCGGCCCTTCCACGGGTAGGCTCTGGTTTCCTCCCCGACCTGCATTCTCTCGTCTCAGGTTCGGATAGTCCCTTGCGAAGTGTCCCTCTTGGCCATAGTTATAGCATCTGGACACCTCGCCCTGAGTTCTCCCTGTTCCCGAGAAGTTTCCTTTTCCTCTGCCTCTACCTCTTCTCACTGTCTGATAAGCTGGAGGGGGTTCCCTCTGAGTAGGTCCCTCCCTTCATTTCTCCAAGTCGTCGCCTGATCCTTAACAGGCATTGCTCTGCCCCCGGATGCCTTGGGTAGTTTTGGTGTTTCCCTTTCCCGTACTCTAACCATCTTCCTAATTATCCAGGGCTCTGTATGTGTGTCATCAGTGGGATCAAACTGATCTAATGCTCTCCTCGTCTCCTCAGTGCCATGTGACACTAGCATTCTCAGCCATCGGTTCCTAACCTCTGGCTGTAAGTTATCCTTATCTAGGCCTGTGCTGTAGTCCCCTTGAAACACTGCCCAAATACAAGCCGAAAATGCGGTGGGGTGTTCACCTTTTCTTTGATAGCATTTCATCAGCAACTCCACTGGGTCCCCTCTATTATTGCCCATGACAGATAATACCTGGTTCTTTAAGGCCTCATTTGTGCCTCTACCAAGTTTTTGTTCCTCCGGTAGGGCGGAGTGTATATGTGGGTGTAGGCACATTAGGATTAATTTTCTTTCCTCAGCATCATCTAAGCCATGTAACCCTCTCTGTTGCCTGACCGCTAGGAACAACTCCCTAGGATCATCCCCGGGCGCACACGTCCCATTATCTTTTGCAATATCCCTCAGTTCTTGTACCCCTGGCCATCTGCCCCTGCTTGTGCACTAGTGGTTACAAGGGGGGCCATTGGGGCAGGCGATTTTTCCGGCTCTGGAGCATATGCTGGCGGTATATCCGCCCCGTCTGCTAAATCATCCCAATCTACATACCCTTGACCACTTTCTTCACCTCTTCCAGGTGCGAAACCACACAGAATGCCCTTCTGTGCAGCTAGCTGATCTTGCAGCTTCACTATCAGTTTCTGACACTTTGTGTGATCACCAGTACTACTTCTCTTCTCCTGAGCTGCTCTGTGAATCACATTCATAGCAGCTTTTAAATCACTACATTGTTGTTTCCATCCCTCCACCTCAGCTCTAGCTGCTTGGGCTTCTCCCTCTCTCTTACTCTTTTCATTAACCAATTTTTCGCACTGTAACTGATATTGGTTCATGTGCATCAAATCTGCACTTCTCTGTCCCTTTAGATCAGTTACCTTCTCACTAAGGCGGGCTATCTCCTCACGGAGTTTTTTATTCTCTTCCTCCAGTCCGTCCCTCTCTCTCCTAGCCTGCTGTTGGAGTTCTATCCACTCCTCAACTAAACATCCGACCGCTACGGACTTCTGTACCTTTTTAAATTTCTTATCTGACATCTTTGTTTGCGCAATTCTCCAAAGGGCCTCCCCAGCGGGTTTTCCCTTGTCGCCAATGTGACCCGCACCCTCCCCGTATTGTGGCCACTTCCCTATTACGAATTTTTTGGGGAGTCCCTTCCAGTCAAAACAATCCAAGTCCCCAGGGCTTGGAGGTTCCCCTTGATTCATCATCTTATGTTAATAGCTATGAATTAACCCAAACTCCTGTTCTCTGTTTACTTTGCCAACTTGGTTCGGCTCGAGTCTCCCGCTGACTCAACGGAGAGATTTATTCTCGAGCCTGCCCAGGGACGCCAAATATGGTGACCGTCACCAGTAACGGTTATTGGCTTAGTACAAAGAGGAGAAGAGTCAATTCTCTCTGAACTCTCAACTCACTTTATTCACATCGTTAGATCATATACATATAGCTTATACGTCTGGTTAGATATAGATATGCAGTTTACAGCAGGTTATACAGTTTTATACCCAAACTAGGATCGAAACGCACACCCACTAGTTTTCTCTGACACTCCCTGAGTGGTCACAGAATATAAAAGCTAATACCTGAAAAGGAGAGCTGAGGCTGGCCAGATGTTCCGTTCTCTCTCTCTTTCGACGTCGTCTCTACGTTGCTGACGTAGGTTCTTCCACTTCCGCGATGGTTGTTCTCTGGAGTCTTCGCTGGCTCCACGCTCGAGATTCTCCAATCTTATTCCGAATCTTATCTCTTCAAGCTGTGCTGTCTCTCTCCCGTTGGTTTAGGCTTGCTTGCCTAGACTGTGGCATCTCCTTATTGGCTCTGTCCCAAGGACTTAGGTAGCATTACCTCATTACTCCTTTTCTAAATAAGGACTTGTGTCTTATCACATTCCCTTTGTTTTTCACGAAACTCAGCTACTTCAAACCGGTACCAGCCAGCTCAAGCCAGTGACTGGACCCGGGTTACTTCAGATCAAAAGTTGCTTTTGCGTATGTGTCAGCAGTTCAGCTGCAGCCCCTGGCCAACACCTCTATGGTGAAGACTGATGCAAAATACCTGTTCAATTCATTTGCCATTTCCTTGTTTTCCATTATTAATTCTCCAGACTCACTTTCTATAGGACCAACGCTCACTTTGTTAAGATTGTAGATCTAAGGTGCTCCGCTCCATGGCACAGTCCTCAGATCATTTCTCTCCCTCTTGAAGCTGTCTGCTTGCCATTCCTTTACTACTAGTTTTCTGCTTTGTCTGGTGGTGAGTGGCATTTCTTTCTGGCTCGACTTAAAATGGGACAGATTGTAAGAGGCCCTCTGTGAATCTGACATCAGGTCATCAGATGGTTTTACACAGGGGCAGCATGTGGATGAGAAATAAGTGGGGGCTGAGAATAGACTCTTGGTCGGACTCCAGAGGGATGGGGGTGGGAAGATAACCATTGCAGGAGATTCCCTGGCTACAACTGAAGAGGCAAAAGTGGACCAAGCAATAACAGTCCTACATATCAGACAACAGAGAGGAGTTGGAGGAGGAGGACAGTCGGGCATGTCAAAGGCTGCAGAGAGGTTACTTCTCTCTGCACAGATGTAGCCTGACTTGAGTATTTCCAGGATTTTCTGAATATACATCAGATTTCCAGCATTCACAATATGTTGCCATTGTATTTGAAGAGCTGGGTGTGTGCACTTCAGGGAAGTGTAGACTATGGGGTGATTTGATGCAGATTTGAAAATAACAACATTTTTGTTCATGACTGCAAGTGGACAAATTATTTTAGTTGCAGTGGAGGTGGTGGCATAGTGGTATTGTCACGAGACCATTAATCCAGAGACCCAGGGTAATGTTCTGGGGACCCGAGTTCAAATTCCACCATGGCAGATGGTATGATTTGAATTCATTAAAAAAAATCTGAAATGAAAAGTCTAATGATAACCATGAAACCATTGTGGATTGTTGGAAAAACCCACCCGGTTCACTAATGTCCTTCAGGGAAGGAAATCTACCGTCCTTACCTGGTCTGGCCTACATGTGACTCCAGATCCACAGCAGTGTGGTTGACTCTTAAATGCCCTCTGAAATGGCCTAGCAAGCCACTCAGTTGTATCAATCCACTAAAAAGTATAAAAGGAATGAAACTGGACGGATCAACCAGCATCGACCTAGGCACCAGAAACAACAACGGTAAACTCAGCCCTGTCGACCCTGCAAAGTCCTCCTCGGTCATACCACTACTGACCGGGGCTGGCCGAGTCCTAAAGGATGTTGGTGCTAGCCTGGGTCTGTGGCAGGTGGTGAGGGAACCAACATGAGGGAAAAACATACTTGACCTGATCCTTACCAACCTGCCTGTCGCAGATGCGTCTGTCCATGACAGTATCGGTAGGGCTGACCACTGTACAGTCCTTGTGGAGATGAAATCCTGTCTTCACATTGAGAATACCCACTAGCATGTGGCACTACCACCGTGCAAAATGGGATAGATTTCAAACAGATCTAGCAACTCAAGACTGGGCAACCATGAGGCGCTGTGGGCCATTATCAGCAGCAAAATTCTATTCAACCACATTAATCATCTGTAACCTCATGGCCTAGCTATCCCCCACTCTGTCATTAGCACCAAGCCAGGGGATCGACACTGGTTCAATGAAGGTGCAGGAGGGCATGCCAGGAACAGCATCAGGCATAGCTAAAAATGAGGTGTCAAACTGGTGAAGCTATAATCACAGGACTAATTACAACAAGTGATAGACAGCACTAAGTGATTCCAAAATGAGTGGATCAGATCTAAGTTCTGCAGTCCTGCCACATCCAGAATGGTGGTGGACAATTATACAACTCACTGGAGGAAGGGGCCCCGCAAATATCCCCATCCTCAATGATGGGGAAGCCCAGCACATCAGTTGAAAAGTTAAGGCTGAAGCATTTGCAACAATCTTCAGCCAGAAGTACCAAGTGGATGATCCACTTCGGCCTCCTCCAGGGGTCTCCAACATCACCGATGCTAGTCTTCAGCCAATTTGATTCATTCCAAGCGATATCAAGAAACGGCTAAAGGCATTGAATACTACAAAGGCTGTGGGATCTGACAATATTCCGGCAATAGTACTGAAGACTTGGGCTCCAGAACAGGCCGCACCCCTAGCCAAGCTGTTCTAGTACAGCTACTGCACTGGCATCTACCTGTCAAAGTGGTAAATTGTCCAGGTATGTCCTGCACACAAAAATCAGGACAAATCCAACCCGGCTAATTACCGCCCCATCAGTTTGCTCTCGATCATTATTAAAGTAGTGGAAGGGGTCATCAACAGTGCTATCAAGCGGCAGTTTGTTAAAAATAACCTTCTCACTGGTGTTCAGTTTGGGTTCTGCCAGGGCCACTCAGCTCCTGACCTCATTACAGCCTTGGTTCAAACATGGACAAAAAAGCTGAACTCCAGAGGTGAGAGTGACTGCCCTTGATATGAAGGCAGCATGTGACCAAGTGTGGCTTCAGGGAGTCCTAGCAAAACTGCAGTCAATGGGAATCAGGGGGAAAACACTTTGCTGGTTGAAGTCATGCCTAGCACAAAGGAAAATGGTTGTAGTTGTTGCAGTCAATCATCTCAGTTCCAGGACATCACTGCAGGAGTTCCTCAGGGTAGTGTCCGAGTCCCAACCATCTTAGCTGCTTCATCAATGACCTTCATTCCATCATAAGTTCAGAAGTAGGGATGTTCGCTGATGATTGCCCAATGTTCAGCACCATTCATGACTCCTCATACTGAAGCAGTCCATGTCCAAATGCAGCAAGACCTGGACAATATCCAGGCTTGGGCTGACAAGTGGCAAGTAACATTCGCACAACACAAGTGCCAGGCAATGACCATCTCCAGCAAGAGAGAATCCAATCATCGTCCCTTGACATTCAATGGTATTACCATCCCTGAATCCCCCACTATCAACATGGTGGGGTGTTACCATTGACCAGAAGCTGAACTGGAGTCACCATATAAATACTGTGGCTACAAGAGCAGGTCAGAGGGCAGGAATCCTGCTGCATGTAACTCACCTCCTGACTCCCCAAAGCTTCAACACCATCTACAAAGCCCAAGTCAGGAGAGTGTTGGAATACTCTCCCCTTTCTTGGATAATTGCAACTCAAGAAGCTTGACACCGTGCAGGACAAAGCAGCCCGCTTGACTGGCACCCCACCCACAAACATTCACTTCCTCCACCATCGATGCACAGTGGCAGCACTGTGTACCATCTACAAGATGCACTGCAGGAACCCACCAAGCCTCTTTAGGCAGCATCTTCCAAACCCATGACCACTACCATCTAGAAGGACAAGGGCAGCAGATACATGGGGACACCACCACCTGGAAGTTCCCCTCCAAGCTACTCACCATCCTGACTTGGAAATATATCGTCGTTCCTTCACTTTCGCTGGGTCAAAATCCTCAAACTCCCTAACAGCACTGTGGGTGTACCTACTCCACATGGATTGCAGCGGTTCAAGAAGGCAGCTCAACACCACCTTCTCAAGGGCAATTGGGGATGGACAATAGATGCTGGCCTAGCAATGTCCACATCCCGTAACTGAATTTAAAAAAAGGATAGGTTCAAGAGGACCACAGCAAGGTAGGTCAACAACACAATTTTTAACAAAAAATCCCACAATTGCACTGGGGTCCATTTTTTTGGGGAATAGAACTGAAAAGCAGAGAAGTTATGTTGAACTTGTATAGAACCTTGGTTAGACCACACTTGGAGAGCTGTGCACAGTTCTGATCTCCAGATTGAAAAAGGACATAAAGGAACTGGAGAAGATGTGAAAAACATTCATAAGGATGATATTAAGAATTAGGATATCTGAGGAGTGGTGAATGGACTGGGACATCCCTGGAGAGGAACTGGACAAGGCGCATGTTGAGCCTCCAAATTTGGAGCTGAGGGGATTGAAGCTCCACAGAAGGGGACCCATGGGCAGGGTGTGGGTTATATGTGGCATATACTCAAACCCCGAGTCAATGCCCAAACACAGGATCCTTGTCCTCTCTCCCCCCGGATCCCGTTTCCCTGCCTCCTGTGCATGTGCTGATGCCACTTCATCACTGCCTTAGATGCTGTCGGTCTTCCTCTTCTGATCTGCTGTCAAACACACCCGAGGCTACACATCCCACACTGATGTTCTCAGTTTGAAAGCCTCTGAGGATGAAGAAAGCTATTCCCACACTAGAAATCTCTGTCAAACGTTTACCAGGGGAAACTGGGACAGCAGCTGCAATAAGTGAGATGGGACAATGACCAGTTTAAATCCCCACCTGATCTGCTGCTCAAAGTGGCCTAACTTTCACCGGTCAGTTTCCCAAACTTCCGGAAGCTCATGTTGCTCCAGAAATATTTGGATTGGCTGTGAGAGACGTCAATCAGAGAGCCCACCCACTCTGCCCATTCTCTCCTCTTCCACAGCTGGTTCACTTCCTGTAGGGACTGAAAAGCAAGTGAGGAGACGGTGAGTGAAGGAGCAGAATTTATAATAATTACATTGCATAATATCCACATAATGTTCAGGCAGTCTGACCATCCTGTGGGGAATCAGGTGTGGAAATGACCCTTATGCTGTGTGAGAAGATCCAGCTGAGAAAGCTGTTTACTTGGTGCTTTGTGCTGAACTGTTTGACTGGAGCTGTGTGTTGGATATTGAGTGTGTTTATTGGAAGCATTTCCCTTCTGAATTACAGGCTAAGTTTTGTTGATGGGTCATTACTGAATATGAGAAGGTGAGGTGTAATTATCTGGGAGGTGCAGAGTGTCTGAGGATTCTTACTGATTTCCTATTGTTGAGTTCTGTGTGTTGGGAGCTGGTTATCAACCTGTAGATTGTGAATGGTCAGTTCTGTCTGTGTGTTGGGATCTGGATGCTTCCTTCTTTTCAAATCCCTCCAAGACCTCCCACCACCCTATCTCTGAACTTTGGAGAGGGTACAGAAGAGATTTACTGGAATGGTTATAGGATTGAGGGATTACAGTGACGTGGATAGACCAGAGAAGCTGGGATTGTTTCCCTTAGAGCAGAGAAGGCTAAGAGATTTGTTAGATATGTTTAAAATCATGAAGGGTTTAGACAGAGTAAATAAAGAGATACTCGGTTCAAACCTGGACTCTGAAGTATACCCAGTGCTGCCCCTGACATGTCTATCTACTGGTTTGATGATAATTATGGAATGAGGGCTGTGCCGGGCTGTGATATTGTGGTGGAATACAATCCTGCGCTGCTGATCACTCACTGCACCTCATGGATTCCCAGTTTTGGGACTTGTCCTTCGTCTACTTCCCCAGCGATGATTAACATGGTGAAGTACTCATTCATCAGTTGGGAAGGGAGAGGTAGTTTTCCTTTAACTTATTTGACCTGAAGCCATGAGACTCCATGTAGTTAATATTGAGGACTTCCCCACCTGCCAGTTGGATGGGACATACCCAGAGATAGTGACGGAGGAGTCTGGGATGTTTCCAGATTGATACGATTCAGTAAGTATCACTACTACTTGACCAGTCTGTGGGTCAGCTCTCCTCACTTGGGTACTTGTCCTCAGACCTTGGTAAGAGAGACTTTACAGATTTCACTGGGCTGAGATCAACTTCGTCTTATTCTGACACAATGCCAGGATTGTCCAGATCGATCTGATTTTCCTCTTATTATTGGACTTTGTAATGATTGTTTATCATTGTTTGCGAGGCCACTTCAGAGGACAGCTGAGAGTCAACCACGTTGTGTGGGACTGCAGTCACATGTAGACCAGACCAGGCAGTTGTATCAGGTTCCCTTCCTTGAAGGGCAATATTTGGGTTTTTGGGACAATCTGAAAGTTTTCAAGTTTTTATTTTGAATCTATTCCTCAAATTCCAAAATTTAATAAATTTAGTTTCACAACATGGAGTGGTTAAGCTGAATAGCACAGATACCTTTAAGGGAAAATTAGATAAGCACATGACGGAGAAAGGAACAGAAGGATATGCTGAGATGAAAATGGGTGAGAGGAGGTTCATGTGAAGCACAAACACCAGCCTGGACCAATTGGGCCAAATGGCCTGTTTCTGCACTATAATTCTATGTATGTAACTTTCTGCGGTTGGATTTGAACTCTCAACCTCTGGATTGTTAATCCAGCACCATAGCAATTCAGCTGTCATAGCTGGAGACACATTAATTGAAATTTTTTTTAATGCCTTCTTTAAAGGTTTTACCTGAAGAACTCGGCCTTTTCCAAAAGCCTGGGCTTGGATTTGATAGTTTTGCCCAGTGCTGTGGCTGATAGCTGAATTTGGGATATGCAGTCTGAGCGAGTGCAGTGTATCTAATTTCCCAGGATAAACCAGAACCTTTCAAACAGCTACACTGAAGCAATATTTTCCTTAACTTCTAGCACTTCCTGCCCAGTGTGTCTTCAAATAATTATGGAAATGAGAAGAAATTTCAAAATCTCCATTGAATTAACATTTCTCCTGAGTGTTTTTTATATTAAACACATGTTCTTAAGGCAAAAACTGGCTTTGCCAGCACGACATGAGCTCATAGTGAATTAATAGCCCGTTTTACACTCCGCCCAACTGTCTTTTCCATTGTCCTCACGGTGCCTGGGAAGATGGGGGGGCTGTGCGGAGGAAAGAAAGTAGCCACGTTGTCTGCTCCTGGTCACTATCCAGTGTCCCTGCTGGAAACAGAGGGTGTGCGACAGTCAAGTGAGGAAAAAGAAAGGACTTGCATTTGATCCCCCACACAGGGGAATAGCAGATTGGCACTCACTGTGGAACAGTCTCTAACTGAGGATTCAGCCCCTTCAGAAAAGGAAGAGAGGGAATTGGAGGAAATTGTAAGATAAAGGCAAAATACTGCAGATGCTGGAAATCTGAAACAAAAACAGAAAATGCTAGAAACACTCAGCAGGTCTAACATCATCTGTGGAGAGAAAGACTCTTCTGAAGAAGAGTGATATAGACTCGAAACATTAACTCCCTCTTTCTCTCCACAAATGCTGTTAGACCTGCTGAGTTTTTCCAGCATTTTCTGTTTTTGTTGGAGGAAATCATGTTTCCTTTTCCTGTTTTACAGAAGGATTACACCAGAGAATACAGAGAGCATAGACACCGCAGGTAGACCCCGACCATCAACCAAGGAGCAACGCACAACTGTGGGAAGACATCCAGTCCCTTCACAGCATTGCTCAACACAGAGAAGGTTGGGCAGTGAAACCATTGTCTGGAAATTGGTCAGGTTAGGGGAACTTTGACATATTTTCAGATGTGAAACTGGTCAGTGACGTGGAACCTTCCATCAGAACCAGATCGGTCAGGGTGATTCTTGGAAGAAGTGTGAGTGGCCTCGAAGTGTGGTGAGAGCTTCAATCGTTCATTGAGCCTCATGAACCACTGACTCATTCCTACAGGTGAGAGGCTGTTCATATGTGAGGAGGTTTCCACAGATTCATAAGATCTCCTAACACACAAGGTGCATCCGTTGTTCCACTTGTAACACTGGGACACCCACTTGGCTGAGAAACCATTCAAATGTGAGGTGTATGACAAAACCTTCACAAATTCGACATCTTTCATGATGTACCAGCGGATTCACACAGGGGACAAACCCTTCAGGTGTGTTTTGTGTGACCAAGTTTTTGCACAGTCATCAATGCTCATGAATCATTGACACATTCACACTAGGGAGAAGCCATTTAAGTGTGAGGTGTGTAACAAAAGCTTTACACAGTCAACGGGCCTGGTGAATCGCCGGCGTATTCACACAGGGGAGAAATCATTCAAGTGCAAGGTCTGTGACAAATGCATTCATCTCCCTTCCGAATGCACCAACACATCCACACTGGGGAGAAACCATTTAAGTGTGAGATGTGTGACAAAACCTTCACAGACTCATGGGCACTTCTGAACCACCAACACATTCACACCAGGGAGAAGCCTTTCAAGTGTGATGTGTGTAACAAGGGCTTTGCGCAGTTATCGAACCTGGTAAATCACAGGAACAGTCACACAGGGGAGAAGCCATTCAAGTGTGAGGTGTGCGACAAATCATTCTCACATTTATCTCACTTCAACATACACCAACGCATTCACACCGGGGAGAAACCATTCAAATGAAGTGTAACAAAAATTTTGCATGATTATTGCACCTTGTGTATCATATGGGAGAAACCATTTAACTGCGAGGTGTGACAAATCGTTCTCACACTCATCTCACTTCCACGCACACTAGCGCATTCACACAGGGAAGAAGCCATTCCAGTGTGAGGTGTGTGACAAGAACTTTGCGCGATTATCGATCTTGGTGCATCACAGGCGCGTTCCCAGGGGAGAAACCATTCAAGTGTGAGATATGTAACAAAGATTTTGCACGATTATCGGACCTGGTTAATCACCGGCGCAATCACACAGGAGAGAAACCGTTCAATTGTAAGGTGTGTGACAAATCATTCTCACAGTCTTCGAACCTCCGTGCACACAGGGAAGAAGCTGTTTATGTGAGGTTGCAACAAATCATTCTCAAAATCATGAAGCCTCCACATGCACTAGCATGTGCACATTGGGGAGAAATCCTTCAAATGTGAGGTTTGCAATAAAACTTATGTGACACCCTCAACTCCTGATACATCAGAGGATCCACACGGGAGAAACCATTCAGGTGTGAGGTTTGTGATAAGGCTTTCACCCAATCTTCTGATCTCTTGAGGCACCAGAGGATTCACACAGGGGAGAAACCTTCAAGCATGAGGTGTGCGACCAAGCCTTCGCACAGTCATCAGCCCTTGAAACACCAACGCATTCACACAGTGGAGAAGCCGTTCAAGTGTGAAGTGTGTGACAAAGCCTTCAGAAAGTCATTGAACATCCTGCTTCAATGGAGGATCCACAAAAGGGAGTAACCCTTCAAATGTGAGGTTTATGATAAAGCATTTGTGATGTTTTTGGCTTTCCTGGAATACCAGAGGATTCACACAGGGGAACAAATTTTCAGGTTCCATGTTTGTGACAAGACTTTCGCCCACCCCTCTGATTCCTAAAGCACCAGCGGATCCACACTGGTGAGAAACTGTTCAGGTGTGTGACAAGGCATTCACACGGGAGAAACCCTAACGGTGTGAGTTCTGTAATAAAGCCTGCACAGGCTTGTTCCTCCTGGAACATCGGCAAACTCACGTGGGAGACAAACCCTTCCAGTGTGACATGTGTCAGGATGTTTCACCTACTCCTCCTCTCTCGCCATACACCAACGTCTCCACGCAGACTTAGAGCCGGGTCACCTGCTTCCGTTGCACTGAGAGTTGTCTGTGTTGCTTACCCTCCAGTGCTCACATAGGGGAGCTCTCATTCCAGAGCACTGTCTATCTCAGCAGTGTCTGTCTCAAACCTCACCAATCCAATCATTTCAAGAAGACTAATTAAACCTTTGGCCAGATCACCAAAGATCATCAAGACATCAATATGCGTAAAAGCTCCTGTATAAACTCAGCATCCTTTCAGTGCAGCGTCAGGTACGAGTCACTCACTGACTCTCATTCTGACCAAGAAGGCAATCAGATACTCAGTTGTTAGAAAGGCTTCAGCTTCTGATCTACCAGCACAAGAACCCGGGGGAGGAGTCATTCCTGGGGTCATAATGGAGGGACTTCAATTAGCCTTAGCGTCTCTGGTCTGTGGAGGGGGAAAATCAGCCAGGAATCCCATTCTTCGTCAGTGATCCCAGCTGGGAAGTTAGGGGGAGGGCAGGATGTGTTTCGGATGTGACAGTCTCCATTGTCTCACAACATTCACTGTCTGGGTCTACACATGCTGAATGGCCACTCAAACAGAGCACTAGAGGCCAATCAATGTCCACAGTCTGTACTCCAGGTCAGTACCTTGAGGACTGGAGGGAATGTGAGAGGACAACAGCTTGTATTTATAGAGCACTTTAATATAGTCAAACATCCCAAAGAATTTTGTAGAGACGTAATCAGAGAAAAATTAACACCGAGACAAAGACGGAACTATTAAGAGGGGATGACCATAAATATGGTCAAAGAAGTGAGATTTAAGGAGGGTCTTAAAGGGGGGGAGAGAGATAATGATGCAGAGAGGCTTAAGGAGGGAATTCCAAAGATCTCATAACACCTAAGTGCATCTGTTACAAGCATTGAACTACCTCCTCTTTCACCATAACCTGTGCAGCATTTTCTTCCTTGGTAAAGGCAGGTGAAAAGTATAAATTTAATACCACAGCCATACCCCCTGTCTCCATGCAGAAATCCCCTTTCTGGCCTTCAATCAGCTCCACTCCTCCTTTTACCACCCTTTTGAATGCCTATTGAAGATTTTTGGATTTCCTTTTATGTTAGCTTCCTATCACTCTTTCATTCTTCTTTCTGCCCCCTGTACAGCTGATCCTGTGGTGCCATGGACTTGGCTCTGGCTGCACTCCCCAGATCAGCCATCACTCTCATCAGTATTCAGGACTCCTTCACTACCTGCCTTCCTGACATCTTCCCTGAAAACCCTAGCTTGAGTTTTCATGCTATGCCCCCTGTGCTGATAAAGTGATCCAGCTCCCATGATTGGGTATGGGGCAGAATCGGACCCTGCTTTAGATGGTGATTTTCAAATGGTTTGTTATTGTGGTTGATTCAAAGTTTGGTGTAAGCTGACTATTGTGATGTTGTTTGTCTAGTGTTTTACCAATCTTCTATGTAGATTTATAACTCTCAATAAATTCATTTTTTTAACTTCACCCAAACTACCTGATTTGCCAGCATGGTATGTTCCTATTCATTGAAACACTTAGGAGCCTACAGTAAGAGTCCTGTACAGAATATATTGGTCAATGTCTCTGTGGGCTGGTATACTTTCTCCATCAATGGGTTTATAATTTCCAGTTTACAAGAAGCAGGAAATTTCTCTAAGAAAGCAAGAGTTACATTTATATATCAACTTTCTCAAACTCAGCGTCTGAAAGCACCTTACAGCCAATGAGGTGTTTTTTGAAGTGTAGTCACTGTAGTAAGATAGGAAGCGTGAGAGTCAATTTGTGCACAGCAAGCTCTCATAAACAGCAATGTGATAATGATCAGATAATCTGTTTTTTGTGATGTTGATTGCAGGATCCATACTGACCAGGACATTAGGGATAACTGTATTGCTCTTCTACAATATAGTGTTGAGGGATCTTTCACATTCACCTGAGAGCGGCCTTGGTTAAATCACCTGAAAGATGGGTCCCTCTGACAGTGCAGCACTCCCTCAGTACTGCACTGGAGTGTCAGCCTCAGTGCTCAAGTCTCTGGAGTGAGACTTGAAACCACAACCTTCTGACTCAGAGACAAGAGTGCTAACAAAGCCATTAGTGACAATAACTTGTGATATTTCTGTTGTATTAGATTCAGTTTCCAAGGGGTTAAGTCCCAAGGTTGTCTACAGAATGCTTTTCCCCCATTAAACTGGCAGCCTGAAAGTTTGATTTGATTTTAAGTGGTAACTAGTTAGAGCTGCAGGTGTCAGTGTTGTCTTTGTGTCTGGGTTCCTGTTTTGTGTTTATTTTGTGAATACAAATCCTCGAAGCCAAGTGATCGCCTTCTCATTTGCCGAATTTAAGGTGATTAGTCCGTAGAGGGGACATTCCTCGGTAATGTGGAGCATTGTTTGTGTCTCTCCACAAGTACATAAGGGATTTGTACTGAGGCCCAGTGATGGAAGTTGTCTGCACGGGGATCTTGACCTGTCCTGAAACCGTTTAACAAGGATCATTCTTGCTGTGGTAGTTCAAAGCCATTTGACAGAGTTTGTCACAAGGAATTTGTTAGTGACTTCCTGTGTTTCCCATTCCTTGATCCAAAGGATGTCTGCTGGTCGATTTTGCTCAGGAAAGTTGCTCCATATTGGGGACCAGGATGGAAACTCTTTCAAGTTATCAACAGTCACAGATTGCAACTCTTCCAAGTACAATCACAGTTCTTGGTTTCCGGGAGTGGGACATGAACCCACAACCCTCTGATTCAAAGGCGAGGGTGCTAAGGCAGGCAGTAGTTGGGTTGAACAGCTCATCATGGAGTGGTAAGTGAGGTCCAGCACAGAGGGTTTCAAGCAGCTTGTGGGTTATCATCAGTCGGTGGATGTGTGAGGGAGTGATGTGGACAGAAAGCCAGGGAGATGAATTGAGGGTTCCAGTTATGATGCACATTGTTGAGTTCACTTGAGTCTCAGCAAGATGTGTGTGTGATGACCTTTGCCAGAGGGTGCACAGTACTCTGCTGTGGAGTCTGTTAGGGTGAGCGCTGAGGTCCGGAGTGTTGGGCAGCAGCTCCCCACTAGATCCAGCAAGTTTGGTAGATTGTTTCTGGTTTTGATCTTTGCTGCTGTTTTCTTCAGATATTCCTGGAAGTCCTGAACCAGGTTGGAAGCATTCTGGATGGCTTTAGGAGCAGGTGTGTGAAGCTGTGAAAGGTGGTAAAGTCCCTGGTGTCAGCTGGAATGGACATCTTAAGGGATTATCTTCAATCAGTACTGCTGATTAACCATTCTGCTTTCATTCTGTGATTGTACTCAAAAGAGTTGCAATCTGTGACTGTTGATAACTCGAAAGAGTTTCATTCACTCATTGTTTAGGCACAGTTCTAACAGTCTGTCAGGAATAAAACTCGAGGAATAACTCACTCTTCCCAGGAAAGCTCAGTGTTAGTTTTAGTAAGGTTTTTAAGCTGGTTTTCAAATCCCTTCATGGCCCCTTCCCACCCTATCTCTGTAATCTCTTCCACCCCTCAGTACTACACTGGAATGTCAGCCATGATTTTTTTGAGCCCAAGACCTGGAGTGGGACTTGAACCCACAATTTAGGAATTTTATATGTAAGTTTAAAATCAAACATTCACAATTTTTAATGCTGGTTTGCACCCAGGAAACTGGTACCAGCCACAGAAATGACCACAGCCCCAGATGGGAATAATGAGAGTGGTGAGTTTCTGCCGATTGTGTCTGTTTGAGGCGGCTCTTCAAATTACACTCAGGGTTTTTGGGTGTTCAGGCACCAACAGTCAGTCATGTTCATGACTTCAGTCTACATGCTGTGGTCAGCAATTATTTCAGCAAACTACAGGCCCACAGATAATAGTTTATTTCAGCTGTGTCACATAAACAGGAGAAATAATTAAAAATAGTTTAATATAGTCATAATTACATTATTACCTCAATAATATATTTGGAGTTTCTGCTTAGTTTTTTAATCTATGATAGAGTTTAAAATGGCGAATTGTCTCTATCCCTCTCCTCTTTATAATGCTGGAGGAGGAGTGAGAGGGGAGGAGAGAGAGATTGGCGAGAGGAAGGGGAGGTAGGAGGAGAAAGGTTGAAAATGCAATTTGGAAAGATAGAAAGGGGTGAGAGAGAAGGAGAAGGAATGAGGAAGAGGAGCGATAGCAGAGTAAATAACTCCGCAGAGTAATTGACTTCACTAAATTTAACACTCAGATAACTGCAGCAGAGTTCACTGGAGTTTTATGGAATAGCTACTTCCTGAGGTGCTGGGAGTGCTGGCATTGAAGGTCACCCGAGGAGACTCACAGAACTACCTGAACAGAAAGCAGTTTCCCTCCTTCATGTAGTGTGTAATGGTCATCTGAGAATACTCCATATGAATGTCATTCACACTGGATCACCTCACAATGCTTTTATTGTCAGGAACTCGGATATCAGACCTATATTCGGGGAAGGGGAGTGACCTGATGGTCAGCTGATTAAGGACAAGGTCCATCCCTTCCTTCCGGGGCTGATGCCACCATTTCATGCACCACACACTGAGGAGGAGGTGTTGTCTCTTGATGCCTGTGTCTCTCTGAGGCAGCTTACAGAGAGAAGCTAGTGGGATGTTGAAGAACTGTTTCAGGTACTGGGTACATCTAGGGGTGGATCGCAGTTTTCCCCAGAGAGAGAGAATATTCACAACCATCCAAGTGTGCTGCACACTGAACAATATCACTCTCAAACAAGTTCCAGACTGAGACAGCCCAGGAGAGGAACCAGGAGAGGTGAATGGACTGGGACATCCCAGGAAAAGTGGATGGACCGGAACATCCCGGGAGAGGTGAATGGACAGGACATCCCAGAAGAAGTGAACGGACTAGGCCTGGACTTCCCAGGAGAGGTGAAGTGACTGGGTGGGATATCCCGGGAGAGGTGATTGGACCGGGATATCCTGGGAGAGGTGAATGGAACGGGACATCCCAGGAGAGAAACCGGACGGGTAAATGTTGATCCCTGAAATTGGAGCTGAGGGGAGCTGAAGCTCCACAGGGCGCAACCCCTGGACAGGACAGGCTGTAGGGACAGGGGCCATATACTCACACAATGAGTCTCACCTCATGCCCCACTGTACGCCCCCACCTCTCATACATCACAGACAGCGTCTAACAAAACCAGGATGTTGATTTAAACAGAGATGATTTACTACAATCTCCAATTATTAACTTTTAACATTAAGTAGCAAGAGTTAAATAGATAGAATTGTTCAGTTCCATAAATAGAGATAAATGACATTTTTCCACATTACAGCATATCAAAAATATTAATATTTTATAAACATTCTTATATTTATTCTGGAAGTTTCACTAATTGGGAAATAAAAAGTTTCATTTTGAAGAAAGTGCAATCATTCACAAAATGTCAGTAAAATGCAAACGAGTAAATAATTATTCAAAATGTGAAATCAACACTGTGCCGACTCTGCCTTTGGACAAGAAGGAGAAAGTGGAGGTGTCAGAAACAGGAATTAAATACCCTGCTTCCCTCCAGATTCCTCACTCAGCCCCCATGCCTAGACCAGCTCTTCTCCCTGCTGCCCTGTGCAGTGTGTGCCAGACACTGTGCTCAGTGAGTCTCCCTGCTGCCTCCTGCGCTGTGTGCCAGGCACTGTGCTCAGTGAGTCTCCCTGCTGTATGATGAGGAATGGAGATCCGATGGGCTCTGGGACTATGACTCACTGTCTCTCACTGACGCCTGTTTCTGGACAGAGAAGCTGCTACAATGACTCGAGGAATGAGACTCTGAGGGTCTCCATGAGGCTGGTAAGGGCTGTGGCAGGGGCTCAGAAAAGGTCATGGGGTCAGGTGAGCGGTGAGGGACAGAGCGAGAGGTCAGGCAAGGGGTGTGACATAAGACATGCGGAGAGAGGCCGACAGAGAGATCTGGTGAGGGGTGAACAGTGAAGCAAGAGGTGAAAACTCTGTCGAGAAGGAAGAGATCATTCCCAAGTTACTCCCGCAGTCGCAGAGTCACTCTCCGAACATTGGGTCAATCTTCCCCCTCCTGTGCCCCTCCCTCCTTTGTCCTTCTCTCCTGTGTGTGTCTCTCTCCTATGCCCTTCTCTGCTGTGTGAGTCTCTCCCTCTCTCCTGTGCCCTTCTCTGCTGTGCCCCCCTCCCTCCTGTAATCCCTCCGTCCTTGCCCTGTCTCCTTTGCCGACTCTCTCTTGTGCCCCTCCCTCCTGTGCCCCCTGTCCTGTGCCCCCCTCCCTCCTGTAACCCTCTCTCCTCTGCTCCCTCTTTCCTGTACCCCCTCTCTCCTCTTCCCTCTTTCATGTGCCGCCCCTCTCCCATGTCCAGCTCTCCTGTGCCCCTCTCTTCTGTGCCCATCATTCCTATCACCCTCTCGCCTGTGTCCTCTCTCTCCTGTGTACTCCTGATCACCTGTGCCCCCCACCTCCTGTGCCTCTTTCTCCTATGAGTCTCTCTCTCGTGTTCCCCTCTCCTATGTCTCTCTCTCCTGTGTCCCCCTCTCTCCAGTGCCACTCTCTCCTGTGCATGTGCTGATCCCTTCGTCACTGCCTTGGATGCTGTGGGTCTTCCTCTTCCAATGTGCTGTATTTCAGGTAGTAATCCAGAGATTATTACCTTTGTGGTTCTGATTTTTAACTTAGTCCCGAACTGCTCTTGCTCCCTCAGCAGAACCTCTTCCCTGGGCCTATCTATGTCAATGGTGTGCACATGGACCATGAAAACTGGATCCTTCCCGTTCCACTTCAAGTTTCCATCCAGCCCTGAGGAGATATCCTTAACCTTAATCTTCCAGCTTCTGTTACTCACAAAATTCAAACTGAGAATAAGCCTCACTCGCCCTCCACGTGGTCAATGATGATGTTAGTGTTTTACTCTGCTTACAATACAGCTCTGTTGAACTGTCATTTATTTCTCAGTGAGTTGCAAACCACAGGAGGTCCAAACTGCTACTAAAACTTCTCCGAGCAAACACCAGATAAATTGAAATTAGAGAGCCTCCCTAAGCTCCACCCACCTCCATGAGGATGTAGCCTGCTCTGGGCTGTCCTCAAACTGACCTTTAAATCAGTTCTCCCATATTCACAATTTCTTCTTTGATCTGATGAAGTGAATGTGTTTTATAGCCTTTCAGGGCTCACTGAATGCTTTTAAACTAATTTAGCTCTAATTCCCAAAACAAAACGATCTCTCTGGACTGTCATTACTGCAAGGAGTGCAGACACCACGTCTCCAGATCTCCAGCTAAATAAGCCCACCTGCTGTTTTACAGCTCTCTCTATTTTGATCATTTTAACCCACAACCTAAAAGTTATGTCCTAAAATTAAAAATTATATTGCAAAACACATGAAAGATGAACTAAGTATTCAGAACACTCCTTGCCATAAGAAAATGAAAATGTGTCACCAAGTGTTGTGTTTTCATTTATACCGTGTAGAATATTACACTTTACAATATGTTATACATCTTAACAATTATCTGACCACATGCAATACACACAATAATCATCCTCCCATTGTCCAATCAACTTCACAAGTTCATCAGCTCTCTGCGGAATTCCATGTCCAGTTTAAGATGTACAATATTACTTTTTGGGATGTTTTCTGAAAGTTTTTCTTCTTACAATATAATACAAAGTCCAAAGTTCCACCTGCAAAAGAAGATTCTTCATTCTTATTCACAGGTGAATTTTCAAACTCAGTCTTTGAGACAGTCTGTGCTGAATTCAGCTTTTGAACCTCATTGGTTGTTCCAAGAACATCATTTACAATTTCTTCTTTGATCTGATGAAGTGCATGTGTGCAAATTGGTTCAGCTTCTTGCAGTTAGAGCACTGCTTTCCCCATGCTAAGCTCACAATTGAAGGCTCACTCCCCTGTGTGGATCCTCTGATGGAACAGGAGATCTGATGAACTCAAGAAGGATTTGTCACACGACTTGCATGGGAAAGGTTTCTCTCCTGTGTGAATGTGTTGATGCGTATAGAGGGACGATGAGTCTGAGAATAATCTGTCACACGCCTCGCATGTGAATGGCTTTTCCCCAGTTTGAACTCACCAATGTTTCAGCAGGTCTCGTGATTCTGCAAAGCTCTTGTCGCACACCTCACACTTGAATGGTTTTTCCTCAGTATGAATGTGTTGGTGTGTACAGAGGGACGATGAGTGCAAAAATGATTTGTCACACACCTCGCACGTGAATGGTTTCTCCCCAGCATGAATGCATTGGTGTCAATGAAGGTGCGATGATTGTGAGAATGATTTGTCACACACCTCACACTTAAATGGCCTCTCTCCAGTGTGACTGCGTCGATGTTTTACCAGCGTCAATGACTGTGTGAAGGCTTGATCACACACCTTACACTTGAAGGGTTTCTCCGCTGTGTGAATCCTCTGGTGCCTCATGAATTGATAGGTTTGGGAGAAAGCCATCTCACAAAATTCACACTTGAATGGTTTCTCCCCTGTCTGAATTCTTTGGTGTATCAGGAGGGTTGAAGATCTCGCAAAAGCTTTCACACAAAACTCACTATTGAAGTGTTTCTCTCCTGTGTGGATTGTCTGATGTAGCTGGAGGCTTCTTAAGTTTGGGAAGCCTTTGTCACAAACCTCACACTTGACCTCTTCCGCCCCTGTGTGAATGCGCTGGTGTTCTTGGAAGTTTGTTAACCAGGAGAATGATTTGTTGCACACCTTGCGCTTGAATGATTTCTCCCGTGTGAATGCGTTGGTGTTCACGGAGGGACGATGGCTGTGAGAAGGATTTGTCACACACCTCACACGTGAATGGCTTCTCTCCTTTGTTAATTCGCAGATGCCCAAGGAGAGTTCAGGACTGTGTGAATGATTTGCTGCACACCTTGCAAGTGAATAGATTCTCACCTCTCTCAGCGCATTTATGTATATGGAGGCTCAGTGACTACACGAAGGATTTGTCACACGCCTCACACATGAATGGTTTCTCCCCTATGTGAATGTGTCGATGTTGCACAAGTGTCGATGACTTTGGGAAAACTCGGTCTCACACCTCACACTTGAACTGTTTCTCTTCCATGTAGCTGCCCTTGTCTTAACAGCTGTATAACCGATGCACCTTGTGTGCGAGGAGATTGTATGAGCCTGTGGAGCTCTCCTCACACATCTCACATTTGAACAGGCTCTCATCTGTAGGAATGAGTTAGTGGTTCATTAGGCTTGATGAATGACTGAAGCTGTCCCCACACTTGGAGCCCACTCACACTTCTTCCCAGCCTCACCCTGACCGATCGCCCACAGCCGAACCTTCGGAAAGGTTGGTTCTGATGGAAGGTTCCACACTACTGACCAGTTTCAGATCTGATGATATGTCAAAGCTGCCCTGAACCACCTGATTTCCAGCTGAACGTTTCACTAGCCAACCTTCTCTGTGTTGAGCAATGCTGTGAAGGGACTGGATGTCTTCCCACAGTTGTGCAGTTGTTCCATGGGTGATGGTCAGGATCAATCTACGCTGTCTATCCTCTCTGTATTCTCTGGTGTAGTACAATGCAATCCTTCTGTAAAACAGGAAAAGGAAACATGATTTCCTCCAACTCCCTCTCCTCCACTGCTGAAGGGGCTGACTCCTCAGTTATAGACTGTTCCACAGTGAGTGCCAGTCTGCTGTTCCCCTGTGTAGGGGAATCAGATGCAAGTCCTTTCTTTTTCCTCACTTGACTGTCACACACCCTCTGTTTCCAGCAGGGACACTGGATAGTGACCAGGAGCAGACAAATTGGCTACATTCTTCCTTCACCCAATCTCCCATTTTCCAAGGTGCAGTGAGGGCAATGGAAAAAACAGTCAGGCAAAGTGTTAAACGGGCTAGCAATTCACTCTGAGCTTGTGTCGTGCTGGCGAAGACCAGTGTTGCCCTGAGAGTTTGTGTTTCATATAAAACACTCAGGAGAAATGTCAAATCAATGAAGATTTTGAAATCTCTCCCCTTGTTTTCCAAATTATTTGAAGAAAACACACTGGGCACGAAGTTCTGGACGCGAAGGAAAATATCGCTCCAGTGTAGCTGATTGAAGGGTTCTGGTTTATCCTGGGAAATTAGATACACTGCACTCGCTCAGACTGCACATCCCAAATTCAGCTATCAGCCACAGCACTGGGCAAAACTATCAAATTCAAACCCAGGCTTTTGGGAAATGCAGAGGTCTTCAAGATAAAATCTTGAAACAAGGCACTGAAAGAAATTGCAATAATTGTGTCTCCAGGTATGGCAGCTCTGGAGGTTACAGAGATAGGAAGGGGCAGGCCATGGAGGGATTTCAAAACAAGGATGAGAATTTTAAAATCAACGTGTTGCTTGACTAGGAGACAATGTCGATCAGTGAGCACAGGGGTGATTGGTGAATGGGTCTTGGTGTCAGTGAGGACATGGGCAGCAGAATTTTGGAGGAGTTCAAGTTTACAGTGCAAGATGTGAGAGCAGCCAGGAGAGCTTTGGAATAGTTGAGTCTGGAGCCGACAAAGGACTTGATGAGGGTCTCAGCAGCAGATGAGCTGAGGCAGGGCGTCATCGTCTCTCCTGTGAGTGGAGCTTGCATCTCTTCTTGTGCACAGTGTCCCTCTTCCTGACCAACAGAGGGAAATGACAGTGAGAGCCAGGAGAATGGAGAACCCTTCATAGAATCAGAGAATAGTATGGCACAAAAGGAGTGTGGCAGTGTTGCATTGTCAGAGGTGCTGTCTTTCAGATGAGATCTCAAACAAGGCCCCTTCTGCTCTCTCTAAGGTGGGTGTAAAAGATCCCATGGCACTATTTTGAAGAACAGGGGAGTTATCCCTGGTGTACTGACCAACATTAATCCCTCATTCAACACCACTAAAAACAGATTGTCTAGTCATTATCACATTTCTGTTTGTGAGAGCTTGCTGTGCACACATTGGCTGCCACGTTTCTTACATTGCAACAGTGACCACACTTCAAAAGTACTTCATTGGCTGTAAAGAGCTTTGGGACATCGTGAAAGGCTCGATATAAATGCAAGTCTTTCTTTTTTTCTGAGGAGGTTACACAGATAAGGGGGTGGGAGGTCTTCGAGAGATTTGAAAAGACAGGAAACATCCAGATCCCAACACACAGACAGAACTGACCATTCACAGTCCACAGGATAATAACCAGCTCCCAACACACACACACACAGAACTCAACAATAGGAAATCAGTAAGAATCCTCAGACACTCTGCACCTCCCAGATAATTACACCTCACCTTCTCATATTCAGTAATGAGCCATCAACAAAAGTCAGCCTGTAAATCAGAAGGGAAATGCTTCTAATAAACACACTCAATATCCAACACACAGCTCCAGTCAAACAGTTCAGCACAAAGCACCGAGTAAACAGCTCTCTCAGCTGGATCTTCTCACATAGCATAAGGGGCATTTCCACACTTGATTCCCCACAGGATAGTCAGACTGCCTGAACATTAGTGTGGATATTATGTGATGTAATTATTATAAATTCTGTTCCTTCACTCACCATCTCCTCACTTAGTTTTCAGTCCCTCCAGGAAGTGAAGCAGTTGTGGAAGAGGAAAAGGGCAGAGTGGGTGGGGCTCTCTGATTGACGTCTCTCACAGCCAATCCAAATATTCCTGGAGCAACATGAGTTTCCTGAAGCTTGGGAAACTGACCGGTGAAACGGAGGTGACTTTGAGCAGCAGATCGGGTGGAGATTTAAACTTGTCATTGTCCCATCTGAATAAAACTTCACTTATTGCAGCTGCTGTCCCAGATCCCCTGGCAATGTTTCACAAATTTCTAGTGTGGTAACAGCATTCTTCATCCTTGGAGGCTTTCAAACTGACAACATCAGTGTGGGATATGTAGCCTTGGATGTGTTTGACAGCGTATCAGAAGAGGAAGACCCACAGCATCGAAGGCAGTGATGACGTGTACTGATGGGATCAGCATATGCACAGGAGAGGGGGACAGATAGGAGGAACACAGGAGGGAAGGAGGCACACAAGAGAGGGAGGCACACGAGAGAGGGGCACAGAAGAAAGGTGGGCGGAGAGAGGGAGACACAGGTGTGGGGTGCACAGGAAAGAGGGGGACACAGGAGAGAGGAGGTCCAGGAAAGTGGGGGGTCACAGAAGAGAGGGAGGGAGAAAGAAAGGAAGAATGGAGGGTGGATGTAGAGATTCAGTCAGTGCTTGGGGAGTGAGTCTGGGACTCAGGGATTGACTCGGTGCTTGGAGGGTAACACTGTGAGCTGGAAGAGTTACACCGTGTTTGGGGAGTGAGTCTGGGACTCGTGGATTGACTCTGTGCTCGGAGAGTAACATTGTTGACTGCTGGAGTGAAGAAATGAAGAGCTACCCAACTTCCAACCTAATTTCTGATGAAAGGTCATCTTGAGCTGAAAGGTTAACTCTGTTTCTCTCCACAGATGCTGCCCGACCTGCTGAGTATTTCCAGCGTTTTTTTGTTTTGATTCCAGTTTTTAAAACACAGAAACAGACCATTCGGCCCATCTGCTTTCTACCAGTGCTTGTGCTCCACATGAGCTTTCTCCCGACCTATTTTATCTCACCTTATCAGCAGATCCTTCTATTCCTTTCTCCCTCATGTACCTGGCTTCCCATCAAATTAATCAAAACTATTTGCCTCAACTATTCTCTGTGGTCGCATGTTCCACATTCTAATCATTCTCTTGGGAAAGTTTTTCCTGATGGATTTATTATTGACCATCTTATTTTTCTGCTCCTTACTTTTGGACTCCCCCACTCAAGTGAAAACATCTTCTCTCCATTTACCCTCAAATTCTGAATCTTGTAATTCATCACTTTAAAGATTTCTGTTATGTCACCTCTCAGCCTTTTCTTGGGAAAAGAGCCTGTTCAGTCTTTCCTGATAGTTATAATCTCTTGATTCTCAATATCATCCATAGAAATATTTCTTTGGACCTTCTCCGCTTCCTATATGTCTTTTCTCATTATGGAGATCAGAACTGTACACAGCTCTCTAAGTGTGGTCTAACCAAGGTTCTGTACAAGTTCAACAATTCTTTTCAATTCTATTCCTCGAAAAATGGACCCCAGTAACATTGTTTGATGTTTTAAAAAATGACCTTGTTGACCTGTCTTGCTACTTGTAATGATTGATGAATCTGTAGTTCTGCCCTTACTCAACTTGTAGATATGACCTTTGATCCTCCCTAACTTATCCAATTGAAATTATTTGTCCACATGAAGTCATGAACACAAACTTGTTGTTTTCAAATCTCCATTAAATCATCCCATAGTCTATACTTACCTAAAGTGCACACACTCAGCTCCCCGAATATAATGGCAAAATACTGTGAATGCTGGAAATCTGATATATGTTCAGAAAATGCTGGAAATACTCAGGTCAGGCAACATCTGTGGAGAGGGAAGCAACCTCTCTGCAGCCTTTGACATGCCCGACCACACTATCCTCCTCCTTCAACTGTTCTCTGTTGTACAGTGAGTGGGGCTGTTATCACTTGGCCCACTTTTGCCTCTTCAGTAGTAACCAGATAATCTCCTGCAATGGTTAATCTTCCCACCCCCATCGCTCTGGAGTCCGACCAAGGGTCTATCCTCAGTCCCCACCTATTTCTCATCCACACGCTGCCCCTATGTAAAACCATCTGTTGACCTGATGTCAGATTCACAGAGGGCCTCTTACAATCTGTCCCATTTTGCCTCGAGTCAGAAAGAAATGCCCCTCACCACCAGACAAAACAGAAATCTAGTAGTAAAGGAATGGCAAGCAGACAGCTTCAAGAGGGAGAGAAATGATCTGAGGACCGGGCCATGGAGCGGAGCACCTTAGATCTACAATCTTAACTGGGCAGGGGCTCAATGGAGGACAGGCCCTTCAGCACCAGTAAGGGAGATGGAGTCAAAACTGGGAGAGTCAAACTTTTATACTTTTACTCCACGGTCTGCAGAAAACAGTCTCTCACCAGTCACAGAAAACCAATGTAAAATGTAGTCCCATGTTATCCATTTAACCAAGTTGATGGGGGTGGGGGGGGTGAAGGGAGGTGGTGGGGGGGAGGGGGGGTTAAACGGCTGCGATCCTGGTTCCCGCCATCCGGGGCTGGGATTTACAGGTGCGCACCTCCAATTCCAGCCCCGCCCACATGACAACCGCTCGGGCTCGCGCTTTCTCAGATTGGAATGCTGGGCGCCGTTGCGCGCGTCATAACTACAACTCCCATCAGGCACTGCGGGCTATCCCCACCCCCTCTAGCTGCTCCTCAATGCGCAGGCGGGGGGCGTATTGCCGAGAAGCGTTCCGGACTGAATATTGAATTCAACAACTTTAGATCTTGAACTCCCTCCTCCATCCCCACCCCCTTTCCGTTTCTTCCCTCTCCCTTTTGTTTTTTCCAATAATTTATATAGATTTTTCTTTTCCCACCTATTTCCATTATTTTTAAATCTATACCTGTAATGCCCTGTCAGTCTTTCCACCCCACCCCCACTAGAGCTGTACCTTGAGTATCCTGCCATCCATTCTTAATGAGCACATTCTCTTAGATAATATCACCACCTTTAACACCTCTTTGTTCCTTTGTCTGTAACATCTTTTGATTATCTGCTTCTATCACTGCTTGCTTGTCCCTACAACCACCACCCCCCACAACTTCTCTCCCCCCACCCCCACCACCTTAAACCAGCTTATATTTCACCCTTCTCCTGATATTGCTCAGTTCTGTTGAAGGGTCATGAGGACTCGAAACGTCAACTCTTTTCTTCTCTGCTGATGCTGCCAGACCTGCTGAGTTTTTCCAGGTAATTTTGTTTTTGTTTTGGATTTCCAGCATCCGCAGTAGTTTCTTGTTTTTATCTCTGTGTTTAATTGACTGCCACTCCTCTTCAAGAAATGCCTACCTTGAAGAAGTACTGCTCTGCTCTCCGACAGGATTTTCGTATCTCTCTTCTGCCTTGTTCACCTTCATTGCTTTCCATTTCTCTCCTGGTGTTTGACAAGGTGTTTACTAAAACCCGCGTTCACAGCCATATTTCCTTTCTCAGTGACTGTCTCCGTCTCCGACTCACCCCACGTGGATTTCAACTGAAATTCCATCCCTCTTGTTTCGAACCCACCCAGGATTACAGGTATCTCCGGGACATAAAACGTTTCTCAGACTGCTGTTCCCGTCACATTCTGAGATCCACACTCAGTGCCATGCGCCGCCATATGAACACACTCGACCTCTCCCTCCAGCAGCACCGCCGCACCCTTTTTCAAAGCTGCGTGTGCCCCCAGTTTCATTTTATTCTTCGTCTCATCCGACGCCTCAACAAGAAACTTTTTCTCTTTCTCTCAAGTGCTAAGGAACGCAAGCTCCAACAACTCATCGACACCAACACCCATCTAGGACCCTCCACCCCTGCCTGTCCCTCCGTCCCCACCCCATCTTCCAATCCCAGCCCCGGCCGCGTATTCACTATACCCCCTGACCTTCCCCTCTCCGATGCAGAACGTTCAGTGCTCAGCAGAGGACTTAGTTTCATACCCTTACGCCCTCATCTCAATGAATTTCGGGCTCGGCACGATGCTGAACTCTTCTTCCGCCGTCTTCGTCTCCGTGCTCACTTCTTTGGGCAGGAGTCTTCTCCCCGTTCAACGGATCCTTTTACCCACCTCCAATATTCTCCCTCCACCTGGACCCCTCCCTCTGGATTCTTACCTTCTCTTGATCTTTTCATTGAGAACTGTCAGCGTGACATTAGTCGTCTCAATTTCTCTGCTCCTCTCACCCATTCTAATCTGTCTCTCTCTGAACTTACTGCACTCCGTTCTCTCAGGTCCAACCCCAATATTGTCATAAAACCCGCTGACAAGGGTGGTGCTGTTGTTGTCTGGCGCACTGACCTCTACCTCGCGGAGGCTGAGCGTCAACTCGCAGACACTTCCTCCTACCTCTCCCTGGACCATGACCCCACCACTGAACATCAAGCCATTGTTTCCAGGACTGTCACTGACCTCATCTCCTCTGGAGATCTTTCTCCCACAGCTTCCAACCTGATAGTCACCCAACCTCGGATGGCCCGCTTCTACCTCCTACCCAAAATCCACAAACAGAACTGTCCCGGCAGACCAATCATGACAGCCTGTTCCTGCCCCACGGAACTCATTTCTCGTTATCTTGACTCCCTTCTCTCTCCCCTTGTCCAGTCCCTTCCCACCTACATCCATGATTCTTCTGACACCTTACGTCACATCAACAATTTCCAGTTCCTTGGCCCCAACCGCTCCCTCTTCACCATGGACGTCCAATCCCTCTACACCTCCATCCCCCACCAGGATGGTCTGAGGGCCCTTAGCTTCTTCCTTGAACAGAGGCTCGAACAATTCCCATCCACCACTACTCTCCTCCGTCTGGCTGAACTTGTTCTCACACTGAACAATTTCTCCTTTAACTCCTCTCACTTCCTCCAAATAAAAGGTGTGGCTATGGGTACCCGCATGGGCCCCAGCTATGCCTGTCTCTTTATGGGGTATGTGGAACATTCCTTGTTCCAGTCCTACTCCGGCCCCCTCCCACAACTCTTTCTCCGGTACATCGATGATTACTTTGGTGCTGCTTCAAGCTCTCGTCGGGACCTGGAAAAATTTATTAATTTTGCTTCCAATCTCAATCCCTCCATCATTTTCACATGGTCCATCTCTGACACTTCCCTTCCCTTCCTTGACCTCTCTGTCTCAATTTCTGGTGATAGACTGTCCACCAATATCCATTACAAGCCTACTGACTCCCACAGCTACCTTGACTACAGCTCCTCACACCCCACTTCCTGTAAGGACTCCATCCCATCCTCTCAGTTCCTTCGCCTCCGTTGCATCTGTTCTGATGATGCTACCTTCAAAAACAGTTCCTCTGACATGTCCTCCTTCTTCCTTAACCGAGGTTTTCCATCCACGGTTGTTGACAGGGCCCTCAACCGTGTCCGGCCCATCTCCCGCGCATCCACCCTCACGCCTTCTCCTCCCTCCCAGAAACATGATAGGGTCCCCCTTGTCCTCACTTATCACCCCACCAGCCTCCGCATTCAAAGGATCATCCTCCGCCATTTCCGCCAAATCCAGCATGATGCCACCACCAAACACATCTTCCCTTCGCCCCCCCCCGGCAGCATTCTGTAGGGATCGTTCCCTCCGGGACACCCTGGTCCACTCCTCCATCACCCCCTACTCCTCAACCCCCACCTATGGCACCTCCCCATGCTCATGCAGAAGATGCAACACCTGCTCCTTCACTTCCTCTCTCCTCACTTTCCAAGGGCCCAAACTCTCCTTTCAAATGAAGCAGCATTTCACTTGCATTTCCCCTAACTTAGTCTACTGCATTTGTTGCTCCCAATGCGGTCTCCTCTACACTGGAGAGACCAAACGTAAACTGGGCGACCGCTTTGCAGAACACCTGCGGTCTGTCCGCAAGAAAGACCCAAACCTCCCTGTCGCTTGCCATTTTAACACTCCACCCTGCTCTCTTGCCCACATGTCAGTCCTTGGCTTGCTGCATTGTTCCAGTGAAGCCCAATGCAAACTGGAGGAACAGCACCTCATCTTCCGACTAGGCACTTTACAGCCTTCCGGACTGAATATTGAATTCAACAACTTTAGATCTTGAACTCCCTCCTCCATCCCCACCCCCTTTCCGTTTCTTCCCCATCCCTTTTGTTTTTTCCAATAATTTATATAGATTTTTCTTTTCCCACCTATTTCCATTATTTTTAAATCTATAAATGTAATACCCTGTCAGTCTTTCCACCCCACCCCCACTAGAGCTGTACCTTGAGTGTCCTGCCATCCATTCTTAATTAGCACATTCTCTTAGATAATATCACCACTTTAACACCTCTTTGTTCCTTTGTTTGTAACATCTTTTGATTATCTGCTCCTATCACTGCTTGCTTGTCCCTAGAACCACCCCCCCCACCCCACCCAACTTCTCCACCACACCCCCCCCCCACCCGCCCCAACCTTAAACCAGCTTATATTTCACCCTTCTCCTGATATTGCTCAGTTCTGTTGAAGGGTCATGAGGACTCAAAACGTCAACTCTTTTCTTCTCCGCCGATGCTGCCAGACCTGCTGAGTTTTTCCAGGTAATTCTGTTTTTGTTGCTGATGTGCACAGTCATTCCTATTTGGTGAGAGTCTCTCTCTCCTGCGCCTGCGCAGAGCCGGGAGGCGTTGTGAATAGGAAAAGTCCCGCCTTTCCTCTCTGATTGGCTGAGCGGGGGATTGACATCTTCCTTCTAACCCTGATTAGCTGCTACAGACGTCAATTAAGAGCCCGCCCATTGCCCATTCGTGTTGGAAGCTGGTTATTATCCCATGGACTGTGAATGGACAGTTCTGTCTGTGTGTTGGGATCTGGATCTTTCCTGCCTTTTCAAATCCCTCCAAGACCGCCCAACACCCTATCTCTGAATTTTGGAGAGGGTACAGAAGAGATTTACTGGAATAGTTCCAGGATTGAGGGATTACAGTTACGTGGATAGACTGGATAAACTGGGATTGTTTCCCTGAGAGCAGAAAAGGCAAAGTGGAGATTTGTTGGAGATGTTTAAAATCATGAAGGGTTTAGACACAATAAATGAAGAGAAACTGTTTCCATTGGCAGAAGGATCGATAACTAGAGGTTACAAATAAAAGGTGATTGGCAAAAGAATCAGAGGTGACTTGAAGAAAAACTTTTCTACACAACATGTGGTTAGGATTTGGAATGCACTGTCTGATAGGATGGTGGATGCAGATTCAATAATTACCTTCAATAGATTCAAAGCTGCACTTTAAACTATACCCAATGCTGCTCCTGACATGTCTATCTACTGATTTGATGATAATCATGGAATGAGGGCTGTACCGGACTGTGAGTTTGTGGTGGAATACAATCCTGCTGCTGACGGCTCACTACACCTCATGGATACCCAGTTTTGTTATCTGCCTTTAGTCTACTTCCCTAGTGATGATTAACATGGTGAAGTTCTCATTCATCAGGGGAGTGGTGGGTTTCCTTAAACTTGTTTGACGTGAAGCCATGAGACTCCACGGAGTCAATATTGAGACTTCCCCACCAGCCAGTGGGATGAGACATACCCATGGATGGTGACGGAGGAGTCTGGGATGTTTCCGGGTTGATACGATTCAGTGAGTATCACTGCTACTTGACCAGTCTGTAGGGCAGCTCTCCTCACTCAGATACTTGTCCTCAGACCTTAGTAAGAGAGACTTTGCAGATTTCACTGGGCTGAGATCACCTTAATCTTATTCTGACACAATGCCAGGATTGTCCAGATCTATCTGATTTTCCACTTATTACTGGACTTTGTAGTGATTGTGTATCATTGTTTGCTCGGCCACTTCAGAGGGCAGTTCTGAGTCAACCATGTTGTGTCACATGTAGACCAGGCCAAGCAGTTGTAGCAGGTTCCCTTCCCTGAAGGAGAATATTTGGGTTTTTCGAACAATCTGAAAGTTTTCATGTCTTTATTTTGATTCTATTCCAAAATTTACTAAATTTACCTTCACAAAACAGAGTGGTTAAGGTGAATAGCATAGATGCCTTTTAAGGGGAAACTAGATAAGCGTATGACGGAGAAAGGAACAGAAGGATATGCTGATAAAATGCAATGAAGAGGGGTGAGAGGAGGCTCATGTGAAGCATAAGCACTAGCATGGACCAGTTGGGCTGAATGGCCTGTTTCTGCACTATAATTCTATGTATGTTATTTTCCGTGGTTGGATTTGAACTCTCAGTCTCTGGATTGTTAATACAGCACCATAGCAATTTGTCTGCCATACCTGGAGACACATTTATTGAAATGTCTTTTAATGCCTTCTTTAAAGATTTTACCTGAAGGACTTGGCCTTTTGAAAAAGCCTGGGCTTGGATTTGATATTTTGCCCAGTGCTGTGGCCGGTAGGTGAATTTGGGATGTGCAGTCTGAGCGAGTGCAGTGTATGTAATTTCCCAGGATAAACCACAACTCTTCAATCAGCTACACTAAAGCAATATTTTGCTCAGCTGCTAGCACTTCCTGTCCTGTGTTTTCTTCAAAGTTTCGGAAAACAAGGGGAGAAATATCAAAATCTCCATTTAATTAGCATTTCTCCTGAGTGTTTTTATATTAAACAAATACTCTAAGGGTAAAACTAGTGTTCTCTAGCGTGTCTCGAGCTCATAGTGAATTGATAGCCTGTTTTACACTCCGCTCGACTGTCTTTTCCATTGTCCTCACGGTGCCTGGGAAGATGGGGGAACTGGGCAGAGAAAGAAAGTAGCCACGTTGTCTGCTCCTAGTCACTATCCAGTGTCCCTACTGGAACCTGAGGGTGTGTGACAGTCAAGTGTAGAAAAAGAAAGGACTTATATCCCACAGGGGAATAGCAGACTGCCACTCACTGTGGAACAGTCTCTAACTGAGGAGTCAGACCCTTCAGCAAAGGAGGAGAGGGAGTTGGAGGAAATCATGTTTCCTTTTCCTGTTTTACAGAAGTATTGTACCATACTACACCAGAGAATACAGGGAGGATAGACACCTCTCTGATCCTGATCAACATCCAAGTACCAACTGCACAACTGTGGGAAGACATCCAGACCCTTCACAGCATTGCTCAACGCAGAGAAGGTTAGGCAATTAAACCATCATTTAGAAATCAGTCGGGTCAGGGGACCTTTGACACATCATAAGATCTGAAACTGATCAGTGGTATGGAGCCTTCCATCAGAACCAACCTTTCTGAAGGTTCGGCTGTGGGTGATCGGTTAGGGTAAGGCTGGGAAGAAGTGTGAATGGGCTCCAAGTGTGGTGAGAGCTTCAATCATTCATCGAGCCTCATGAACCACTGACCCATTCCTACATGTGAGATGCTGTTCATGTCTCAGGTTTGTGAGGAGGGCTCCACAGGTTCATAAAATCTTCTAACACACAAAGTGCATCTGTTGTGCAACTTTTAATTCAAGGGTGGCTACCTGTAAGAGAAACCATTCAAGTGTGGAGCTTGTGACTGAGCCCTTACACAGTCTTCGAAGCTCATGGAACACCGGCGTGTTCACACAGGAGAGAAACCATTCACCTGCAAGGTGTGCGACAAAGCCTTCATACATTTAAGGAGGTTCCAGCAACATCAGATGATCCACACAGGGGAGAAACATTTCAAATGTGTTGTTTGTGATAAAGCTTTTGCAATGTTTAGGACCTTCCTGAGGCACCGGAGGATTCACAGAGAGGAGAAACCTTTCCGGTGTCAGTTTTATGAAAAAGCTTTCATCCACTCCTCTGATTTCCTGAGACACCAGTTGATTCACACAGGAGAGAAACCCTTCAGGTGTGAGGTGTGTGACCAAGCCTTCACACAGTCATCGACGCTGATAAAACACCAACGCATTCACGCCAGGGAGAGACCATCATGTGTGAAGTCTGCCATAAATTATTCTCGCAGTTAATGAACTTCCGGGTACGCCAAAGTATTCACACAGGAGACAAACCATTCACATGCTAAGTGTGTAACAAATCATTCTCGCAGTCATCGCACCTCCGCACACACAACTGCATTCACACTGGGGGGAAGTTGTTCACTTGTGAGGTGTGTGAAAAAGCCTTCACAGGGGCATGACAACTCCTGGTCTATCAGACAATCCACACAGGGGAGAAACCCTTCAAGTGTGAGGTTTGCGAGAAAGATTTTGCAACACCTTCGAGGCTCCAGATACACTAGAGGAATTACACAGCAGAAAAACCCTTCAGATGCGAGATTTGTGATAAAGCTTTTGTGGCCACTTCGACCCTCCTGATACACCAGAGGATACACACAAAGGAGAAACCCTTCAAGTGTGAGGTTTGCGACCAAACCTTCACACATTCATCATTGCTTGTGAAACACTGACACATTCACACCGGGGAGAAGCCATTCACATGCGAGGTGCGTAGTAAATCAATCTCGTGCTCATTGAACCTCCTGCACCATCAGAGGATCCACACAGGGGAGTAACCCTTCAAATGGGAAATTTCTGTTGAAGCTTTCTGGCATCTTCAGTTTCCTGGGACACATTGATTCTCACATGGTAGAAATTCGTCAGGTGCAATGTTTGTGACCAGGCTTTCACTCACTCCTCAGACCTCCTGAAGCACCTGTGAATCCACACTGGAGAGAAACCATTCAGGTGTGAGGTGTGTGACAAGGCTTTCACACAGTCAGTGTATCTCCTGTCCATCAATACACTGACCTAGGAGAGAAACCCTACTGGTGTGAGTTCTGTGGAAATAAGTCTCCTCACAAGCATAAAATGTTGACACAAAATGACTACAGAAGAATGTATTTAAATCAGATTGGAAGAAAATTTAGAAACCAAGTTATATAAAATATAAAGTCGCATGTTTGAAATAAGATTAAAAGAACAGATTGTACAAGCCTATTGTTGTATTCTCAAGATTAATTACACACAAAGGACAAGACCAATTAAGCTAAACTAAAGAATATGTCAGCCAATCAAAGGGTGACAAGATCTCATTGACACGGGGAGAGGGAGGATCTTGAACCTTCCTCAGGGTTAAAAATCCCATCCCCAGAGACACTGTTAGCTAGTCATATTGAAGACACTTATCCAAAAGCAGGAAGAAGATACACCCTTTCATGGAACTGATCACCTATGGAAAGCTGTAGAGGTCTTTTGGATAAAATGAGTATGTTTATGTTCTTTTGGGGGATGTGCTTGAAGTTAGTTTTGTGTAGAAAGAAGACAGAAAATGATACTGATGAGAAGGTTTGATTGTATGGATGTATAATTCTTATATATTTTGATTTAACTAATTCCATATGATCACTCTGTACTAATTTATATTTTCCTTTAAATAAAACTTCTTTGAATTCACTATCTGAAAGGTCTCGCCTGACCTTGTGGGTTTAAAGTCTCATTTGGAACCCGAGAGTGAGAATGAATTACCGGTGAATTGGGATGATTCCAACTGGAATCCATCCAAAAAAAAACACAGCAGGAGTTTAGAAAAATGAGAGGGGATCGTATTGAAACGGTTAAGATTCTGAGGGGACTTGACAGTGTAAACACTGAGAAGTTGTTTCCTCTACCTGGGGCATCTAGAACACAGGGGTATGGTCTCAGTATAAAGGTCAATCATTTAGGACTGAGACAAGGTGAAATTTCTTCACTCAGGCTTGTGAATCTTTAGAATTCTCTACCCCAGAGGGTTGTGGATGCTCCATCGTTGAGTAGATTCAAAGCTGAGAGAGAGACAGATTTTTGGTCTCTCAGGGAATCAAGGGATATGGGGAGTGGTCAGAAAATGGAGTTGAGGCAGAAGATCAGGCATGATCATATTGAATGGCAGAGCAGACTCAATAGGCTATAGGGTCTATTGCTGCTCTTATTTCTTATGTTCTAATGTTGTTCTGGGGCCTTGTCCGTAACCGGGTGGCCCTGGAGAGGGAGCATGTGGTGTTCACCGGTCCCACTTGATACTTTCCTCGAGGTCAGGGTTCAGAGTCTCTCAAAGACACTGGCAACAACATTCTTGGGTTTTTCGGGAAGGTTCCCTTTGCTTTTGTTGGAATTTTCTTCCTGATTTTGGTTATTTTTAGTTTGATTGATCCAGGAGTTTTGAGAAACAAGAGAGGAAAGAATGTTTAACAGAAACTGGAATTATCTGTTCTAAATTTCTATCCTGTACTTACAGTGATGACTTTTGTAAACTCCTTTTACAGAGTATTCGAAGGGAAGGATCTGCAGACAGGAAACTGAAACCAAATCTCACATCAAGATCTGATAGAGTCTGTTGATTCATCAGGACCTGAATTTCATTGACCTTTGAATGTGGAAGTCTGTTCCGTCTGTTGGAAAAGATCTCACCCATCAGTGTGACTGGAAAAACACCGAGACATACACACACGCACCCGAGTGAGAGTGTTCCAGTGCACTGAATGTGGATAGAGCTTTAACCAGTTACACAGCCTGAGAAAAACATCACACCATTCACAGCGGGGTGAAACTATATGTGTGTTCCATGTGTGGTTGAGACTTCAACTGATTGTGAAACCTGGAGAGAAACAAGGACACTCACATCACGGAGAAACCGTGGAAATGTGAGGACTGAGGGAAGGGATTCAGATACCTGTCTGAGCTGGAAATTCATCAGCGCAGTCATATCGGGGAGAGACTGTTCACCTGCACCGTATGCAGGAAGGGATTCACTTAGTCATCGGAACTCCTGAAACACCAGCGAGTTCACACTGGGGAGAAACCGTTCACCTGCTCGGAATGTGGGAAGAGATTCACTCAGTTATCGCACCTGGTCAAACACCAGTGAATTTACACCGGGGAGAGACCTTTCATCTGCTCTGTGTGTGGGAAGGGATTCAGTTACCCGTCTGAGCTGGAAATTCATCAGTGCAGTCACACCAGGGATAGATCGTTCACATGCTCCTTGTGTGAGAAGGGATTCATTCAGTCATCCCATCTGCTGAAACACCAGCAAGTTCACACTGGGAAGGAACTGTTCATTTGCTCCATGTCTGGAAAGGAATTTGCTGCTTCATCCAACCCTGTGAGTCACTAGTGAGTTCACACTGGGGAGAGGCCGTTCACTTGCTCTGAGTGTGGGAAAGGATTCACTCAGTCATCCCACCTGCTGACACACCAGCAAGCTCCCAAGTGACTGCAAGGGTTGGATTCTGCTGTTATTGCTGCTGTTCATCACATCAAAGGCTGAACCATGTTCATTCTAACATTTAGTGTTTGTTTCTGCTGATATTAATAACCTATGTTGACCCTGGTTGGAGGGTGTTTGATGGGACAGTGTAGAGGGAAGTTTATTCAGTCTCTAACCTGTTTTGATCCTGGTTGGAGGGTGTTTGCTGGGACAGTGTAGAGGGAAGTTTATTCAGTCTCTAATCCGTATTGATCCTGGTTGGAGAGTGTTTGATGGGACAGTGTAGAGGAAAGTTTATTCAGTCTCTAACCCATGTTAACCCTGGTTGGAGTGTGTTTGATGCTAACACCAGCTGCTCACTGATAAAATGTCCCATTCCCCAACACTGACCTCCATCACCTCAATGAGCTGAACATTTAACCCAGAGATGATCAGATAAACCCATCAGCTTCTCCCTCAGACACGGATCCGGAGAGACAGTGAGGGCCTCGAACATTTTTGTCCAGTGTGTTCGATATTTGAACCTTGGGTCTGATCAGCGATATTTCATCTCCTCCACGTCTCCATTTTCTGAATAGAGTGAAGAGCAACTGGGAGGCTGCAGGGAGATCACAGTTCCATGTGTTCCCTCTCCCACTCCCACTCCCTGCCCACAGCTCAGTGTCTCATTAGTGTGGGGAACTCCGACAGGCTGGGAGTGTTATTGGGACTGAGTAAAGTGCTGATTTACACAGGAGGCTGAACATCTCCTCCTGCACTTTCACACCAGCTGATTGCTGATTCAGACAGTGAGAGAACTGAACACTGGACTGTTTGAACCTGATCCATTCACCCTCAATTCCTGTGTCTGACACACAACCTCAGCACTGTCCCAATTCTCGGCCTTTTAAAAATCGCTCTCGCCATCAATGAGATGATTATTTCTTCCCCTTCCTTTCACCGTCTCAGACACGGCTCCAATATCCATGGAGGCTCTTCCATCATCTCGCTCCTACAATCAGGGAATTTTACAGGACAGCAGGAGGCCATTCAGCCCATTATACCTGTACTGGATCTCTGAAAGATGGAAGATGCAGACCCAGAACACCAGAACCTCTCTATTGTCCTCATTGGTACTGATGGACCTGCTGTGTATTCCTGGAATTCTGGTTTTCCTAGAATCACAGAATTGGTGTAAGACGTATCTTTGTTGTGTTGACTATTTAAAGTGAAATTTGCCTTTTTAATTTGAAGTCTCGTTTGCCTGTGAATTCATGGGTAATTTTCACTTGTGATTCCTGTTAAAGTCATAGTTATAGAAAGTGGAATCTTGTGACATGGCCACAGGGAGTGGAAAACCAGAGAATTACAGGATGGTTACAGGAAAGAATGAGACCATTTGGCCTGTCATGTCCTTGTCAGCTCTCTGTTATAGCAATGGAACGTGTAAAAAAGGAAAAGATGTGTCTGGAGGAGGTGTGAATGGCAGACTGATGAACAACAGCCATCCTCAACTGAAAAGGAGACGAAAACCAAAACCTGAGAAGACAAGGAAAACACAATGGGGCCAGAATTAATTATGCAAAATAGCTGAACTCTATGTTGAGTCAAGAAGTCTGTAGAGAATCTAATTGAAAGATGAGGTGCTGTTCCTCGAGCGATGTTAAGCTTTATTGGAAACACTGCAGGATACTGAGGACTGGGAGGTCAGAGTGAGAGCCATTTCAATTTTCCACTTTGGCTCTGTTGATTATTTGGTTGATGTTCCTGTTAAATTAATGGATAATCGTGGCATTCCAACACTTACTGTCCTGATAAAAATGGCACGTCGACAGTTGCTCTCCAGCAATTGATTTTAGTCCTGTCTGACCTCCCTGAGCCTTAATTCCCTCTGAACTGGATTTGCTGAACCACATGAAAAGACTCACTCACCAGAGTCCTGTAAAACTCTCTGCTCAGTGCAACTCCCAGAATACAAATAAAATCTGCTCAAATCAGAATGAAACTGTGGGGCTTCCAGCTCTGTCAAATTACCCGTTCTTTCAGACAAGGTGACAACTGAACACATTTACCAGCTCCGTAAACCCACAGGCCTGGGGTCACCTGAATTGGTGAATTGGGAGAAATTCAAAGTCCGCTGACATGGTCAAACTTTTATTGAAAACTTGGCTTCCTTTTCTCCACGTGTGTTGTGTTGACAAACCCCCTGCATCCTGTCCTCTGGTTCTCAAACACACTCCCGATATAAGTCAATCCCACCTTCTGCAGCACAATAGTTTAAAAAATGGAACCTGCTACTTGGACGACAAGTAAGGGCTCATCCGAAATTCAAACCCAGGACCTCACACATATTCATTCACAGAATGTCCCAAAGTGAGAATCATACCCCTAGACCAATGAGCCACTGGTCAAACAGCTTTTCAGGCAATATATACTTTCATTGCCACCCAAAGCTGATCAGCCATCGTTTCCAACAGAGACAATAAAAACATAAAATGCTGGAAATATTCAGGAGGTCAGGCAGCATCTGTGGAGAGAGAAACATAGTTCATGTTTCGATGATATTTCATCAGGACTGGGAAAAGTTGGAAATGTGATCAGTTTGAAGCAAGTGAAAGTGAGTAGTGTGGTAAAATAACAAAATTTAAAGACTATGATAGGGTGGAAGTCAGGAGAGTTTAAATCACAAAAGAGTTTGTGCTGCATGGTCACAGGGAGTGGTAAACATGGAATCACAGTCTGGTTATAGCACAGAATGAGTCTGGAAGGTTTTAAAGAGTCAAATTGAAAGATGAATTGAAATTAAGATCAAAGGCGAGATCCCAAAAACGTGGATCATTTTCCGTAACTTGGGAGCCTCCTCTTGACAAAGGCAGACAGCAATGGTGAAATTCATCATCGCCTCCAATGTGACAGCTCAGCCTTCAGCCGACTGAGGAAAAGAGTATTTGAGGAGCAGGATCTCAAACCCGAGACTAAGGCCATGGTTTACCGGACAGCAGTGATCTCCGTGCTCCTATATGCTTCAGAGACTTGGATAACCTACAGCAGACACCTCAAAGCACTGGAAACGTTCCACCAGCAGTGTCTTCACAAGATCCTCCAAATCTGGGGGTAAGAAAGGTCGGTCAACAGCAGCGTCCTCTCCCAAAGCAACTTATGCAGCATCGAGATGCTAATCACTCAAAACCAAGCTCCGCTGGGCGGGACATGCTGTTTGTTTGCCTGACACCAGACTCCCAAAATAACTGCACTACTCAAGAACTCAGTCACGGCAGGAGACTTCTAGGGGCACATGTCCTCAAAGCATCCCTGAGGAGGTCAAATATCCCCACTGGGGACAACAGCAGGAACAGCATCTCATCTTCTGATGAGGCACTTTACAGCCTTCCGGACTTAACATTGAGTTTAACAACTTCATACCATGAACTAACCCCCCCAACTTTACTCCTTTTCTAATCCTTTTAAAAAATTTTCCTTTTTATTTATTTATTTTTTATCCTTTCTCTCCAAGATCCCCCCTCCCCCGCCCCACAAGGCCATCTGTCACTTGTTGTGCTTTCACAGAATGCTGACCCGTGTTCTGCTGTTAACACATTCTGCTATCTTACATTTATGCCACTATCAGTATCTTCTCGAGTCTTTAACATTACCATTAACACTCCCTTTGTCTTGTGTCCATGACATCTTTGTCAATCTCTCCTTAGCTCCCATCTATCCCTGACCTTCTATCTTGCTCCACCCCCTCATAGCAGAATAAAATTAATCACATTTCTACTTTTTAGCTCTGAAGAAGTGATACAGACTTGTTTCTCTCCACAGATGCTGCCAGACCTGCTGAGTTTTCCAGCATTTTCTGCTTTATGTTAAATATCCCCACTGACTCATGGGAGACAGTGGCTTGTGACTGACCAAAATGGAGAAGGCTCATTCGGAAAGGTGCTGAACACATCAGGAGAAATATTCAGGAATGTGCAGAAGCAAAGCTGAGGCATTGGAAAGAGTGCATAAACTTCCAAACCCCCCACCATCTAACCAACCCCTCAAGCACCACCTGCCCCACTTATGGCAGAGTCAGCAGATCACACATTGCACTCATCAGCCATCTCGTAACTCATCGGACCACAATGGAAGCAAGTCATTCTCAATCTCGAGGCACTGCTTAAGAATAAGGAGCAAAGTGTAAAAAATTCCAGAAATTCCACTGAGATATTGACAAGAGAAGAAGTCGAAATACAAAGAAGCAATGCACTAAACATTCCAAAAACTAACAGCGAGGGGGGGATTCAAAGCCATGCATGCAGAGCGCAAGGCATTAGCAATCCATCGCCTTAGCTTTTGGCCACCTCGTCACCTGCTGGCCAGTGTGCAGACTATCGCATTTTATTTTTGTACCCAAGAAGAGTAGGTCATGATGATCACATTGCACATTGGCGGATTTTGAGATGTCAGAGTCAGCTCACTCTTTAAACCCTTCCAACTCAAATTCTGAAATGATTCAAAGTGATAACACTTATTTGTGGTAATTTTATTCAGTATCAGTAACTTGACAGTTGCTCATGTCTGAACTGTGGTATCAACACCCAACGAGCATTATCCTGACACCCTGGGTAGAAGTGCCTTCTCCACATAACTACTCCCAGGTACTGTCACTTCAACCAATGCAACGCCAAATCCCTCTACAATTTCTGTGCTTTGGGAATCTCCCTTATGGAGACTGATTTAACCCTATCATTACCAGGCGATGATTTGTATTCCCCAATTACAACAATGACATGTCCCCATCTGCCTGCCTGAGCCAGGTCAGTCTCAGGATCACTGACTCTCTACACTCAGACTCCTATCAGCTCAGAAACATTCAAATACCAAGCAAGGGAAACATGGCAGCCCTGGCACCAGGTGTCTTGTCTCAGATTCAAGGCTCTATTCTTTTCATAAAGCAACATCACACACCTCCTCACCCCCATACCTAGCCCCCCACCTCGTCAGCATTCTGTAGGGACCGTTCTCTCTTTGACACCCTGGTCCATGCATCCATCACCCCCAACTCCTCATCCCCTTCTGATGGCACCTTCCCATGCAATCACCTGCCCCTTTGCCTCCTCCCTCCTCACTGTTCAAGGGCCCAAACACTCCTTTCAGGTGAAGCAGCGCTTCACTTGCACATCCTTCAAATTGGTCTTCTGCATCCACTGCTCCCAATGCGGTCTCCTCTACATTGGGGAGACCAAACGCAGACTAGGTGACCGCTTTGCAGAACAACTTTGCTCAGTGCACAAGCATGACCCGGACCTTCCTGTCACTTGCCCTTTCAACACACCATCCTGCTCTCATGCCCACATGTCCGTCCTTGGCTTGCTGTAATGTTCCAGTGAAGCCCAATGCAAATTGGAGGAACCGCACCTCATCTTCTGATTAAGCACCTTACAGCCTTCCGGACTTAACTTTGAGTGCAACAACTTCAGACCATGAACTTCAATTTTGCCCCCTCTTTTCAACAGTATAAAATCCATCACATTTCTACCTCTCCAGCTCTGAAGGAGAGTCATACAGACTCGAAAGGTTAATTCAGTTTCTGTCTCCACAGATGGTGCCAGACCTGCTGAGTTTTTCCAACATTTTCTATTTCTATTCTTTTCATGTCCTCAGTTGATAAGAATTCAGGACCGGCATGTTCCAGCTAGGATGAAGGATAAGTATGGCAAGTTTCAGGAACCTTGGATAACGAAGGATATTGTGAGATTAGTCAAAAAGAAAAGGGGAGCATTCGTAAGGGCTAGAAGGCTGGGAACAGATGAAGCCCATGGAGAATATAAAGAAAGTAGGAAGAAACTTAAGCAAAGAGTCAGGAAGTCTAAAAGGGGTCATGAAAAGTCATTGGCAACCAGGATTAAGGAAAATCCCAAGGTCTTTTATACATATGTGAAAAGCAAGAAGGTAGCCAGGGAAAGGGTAGGCCCACTCAGGGACAGAGGTGGGAATCTGTGTGTGGAGCCAGAAGAAATGGGAGAGATACTAAATGAGTACTTCTCATCAGTATTCACCAAAGAGAAGGACTTAGCGGTCGATTTGTCTAGGGAAGAGTGTGTAGATAGCCTGGATCATGTTGAGATCAAAAAAGAGGTGTTAGGTGTTTTGAAGAATATTAAGGTGGATAAGTCCCCAGGGCCAGATGGGATCTACCCCAGAGTACTGAGGGAGGCAAGGGAGGAGATTGCTGGGGTCTTGACAGAAATCTTTGTATCCTCACTGGCTACAGGTGAGGTCCCAGAGGACTAGAGAATGGCCAATGTTGTTCCATTGTTTAAGAAGGGTAGCAGGGATAATCCAGGAAATTACAGGCCGGTGAGCCTTATGTCAGTGGTAGGGAAATTATTGGAGAAGATTCTTTGTGACAGGATTTACTACCATTTGGAAGCAAATGGGTGTATTAGTGAGAGGCAGCATAGTTTTGTGAAGGGGAGGTCGTGTCTCACTAACTTGATCGAGTTTTTCGAGGAAGTGACAAAGATGATCGACGATGGAAGGGCAGTGGATGTTATCTACATGGATTTCAGTAGGGCCTTTGACAAGGTCCCTCATGGCAGACTGGTACAGAAGGTAAAGTCGCACGGGATCAGAGGTGAGCTGGCAAGATGGATACAGAATTGGCTTGGTCATAGAAGACAGAGGGTAGCAGTGGAAAGGTGCTTTTCTGAATGGAGAGCTGTGACTAGTGGTGTTCCGCAGGGATCAGTGCTGGGACCTTTGCTGTTTGTAGTATACGTAAATGATTTGGAGGAAAATGTAACTGGGCTAATTAGTAAGTTTGCAGACGACACTAAGGCTGGAGGAATTGCAGATAGTGAAGAAGATTGTCAAAGGATACAACGGGATATAGATCGGTTGGAAACTTGGGCGGAGGAATGGCAGATGGAGTTTAATCTGGACAAATGCGAGGTAATGCATTTTGGAAGGTCTAATATAGGTAGGAATTATACAGTAAATGGCAGAACCCTTAAGTGCATCGACGGGCAGAGGAATCTGGGTGTACAGGCCCACAGGTCACTGAAAGTGGCAACACAGGTGGATAAGGTAGTCAGGAATGCATTTGGCATGCTTGCCTTCATTGGCAGGCGTATTGAGTATAAAAGCTGGGAAGTCATGCTACAGCTGTATAGAACCTTGGTTAGGCCACACTTGGAATATTGCATGCAATTCTGGTCGCCACATTACCAGAAGGATATGGAGGTGTTGGAGAGGGTGCAGAGGAGGTTTACCAGGATGCTGCCTGGTCTGGAGGTTATTAGCTATGAGGAGAGGTTGGAGAAACTCGGATTGTTCTCACTAGAGCGATGGAGATTGAGGGGTGACTTGATAGAAGTTTACAAAATTATGAGTGGCATGGACAGAGTAGATAGTCAGAAGCTTTTTCCCAGGATGGAAGAGTCAATTACTAGGGGACATAGATTTAAGGTGAGAGGAGAAAACTTTAGAGGAGATGTGCTGGGCAAGTTTTTTACGCAGAGGGTAGTGAGTGTCTGGAATTCGCTGCCAGAGGAGGTGGTGGAAGCAGGTATGATAGTGGTATTTAAGAGGCAGCTTGACAAATACATGAATAGGATGGGAATAGAGGGATATGGACACCGAAAGTGCAAAATGTTTTAGTTTGACAGGCAATATGATCGGCGCAGGCTTGGAGGGCCGAAGGGCCTGTTCCTGTGCTGTACTTTTCTTTGTTCTTTTTTCTACATGTTTCTGTATTTCTGTTCAGGTCTTTACCTTTTACTTCTCATTCCCCAAATTTTCAAATTCTACTAGATTTCTGGTGAAGGTTACCTTTTAACCATTTGGTCAGTGAATGTACGTATCACAGTTTCCCATCAAGTCACCTCCCAACCACTTCACTGTGTCACACACACAATTAAAAATATAGTTCAGTTTAAACATGATCATCGCAACTGGTGAAGACTCTGCAATCAGCTAATCAGAGGGTTTAAGTTAGATCTCGTTGGTGAGGGAGAAAACCCGATGTAGGGATTTCCCAGGATTCCGACAGTGCACACCTTTGAGGGGGAAGAGCTACCTTCAACCCCTCGCTCAATTTCACTCCGTTAGTTCCCAGTTCTGTTCTGGCCCCGCCTTGGGAGCATCTATTCGATCATTTCCCCCTTTTACAGGAGGGCTGTTAATTCTAAATTATTAGCAGCCGATTAATTACATACATTGTACAGAAAACCACAGTTTATTAAATCATCATGAATAAAGTATTTAAAAGGCCCCCCAGCTCTCCCTTTTCCCGTATCCATCTTGTGATAACTCTTATTTCTCCCTTTCCCTCAATGCTCCATGGAGATCACCATGGAGAGTGTGAAGCGACTGTCCCAGGTTAATCTCACCGGCTGCTGATTCACTGAGAGCTCCAGGCTCGGGTTCAGGATCCATTTGGTTTGGTTCCCTCTCCGCTTGGTCACATCGGCTGATAGAGACAGACTCTCACATTTAGCGAGTGGTTTAAACCCTGAACCTTCCTCACTGAGGAAGGGAGAGAACTCCAAATGGGGAAATGTATCTCCCATACTCACCCTTTCCTGAAACACTGAGCTGTCAATGCAGGGCGACACATTCTGTGTGAATTACTGGGAGAATCGGACAGAACACCGGCATGTTGCTGGAATCCGGAGCAGGAAAAGGACATTTATATTTGGGATATTGAAATCGGTCGAAATGCGTTTTGGGGGCGGGGAACGGGGTGTCTCAGGGGACATTTGAATTGAGCGGGGGCAGCAGTTCCGTTTCTAGAGAAGCTGAAGCGCTGCCTTAATGGGGTGAAGATTTCCCAGCTCCCATTGTACCTGAAGCAAATCTATTTGAATGTGTGGAATCAGAGCTCCTCATTCATTGTGGAGTCTTGGAATATATCTACAGCGGAAACTTCTGTATGTTCGGTTAATTTCAATCCCGGTCCCTGTATCTTGTTCAGACTGTGTGAATCCGTCTACAACAGCAAAACAGCTTGTTAAAATATCACACTTTGAACAGAGTAAGATGTCTTAATGCGCTTCACAAGAACTTTCTCAAATACAATTTGACATCGAGCCAGATAAGGAGATAACAGGACAGATGGACAAATGCTGTATCAAAGGGACAAAGAATGGTTACAGCACAGAAAGTGGCCATTTGGCCTGTCCTGCTCGTATTGGCCCTCAGGAATAATACACCAATTCCCACTCACCCCGATTTTTCTCTTTGCATCATTATCCAATTCTCCCTTGACTTGCTCGATTGAACCTGCCTCCGCCCGACACTCAGGCTGTACATTCCAGATCCTAACCGCTCGCTGCATTACAAGGTTTTCATTCGTGTCGCTATTGCTCCTTTACCAATCTATGTAAATCGGTGTCCTCTAGTTCTCCATCCTTCTACCAAGGGAATAGTTTCTCCCTTGATGCGAGACTTGATGCACGGTAGAATGTGGGAGGGTAGAATGTGGTCTGTCTCTCAACCCGAGTCCTTTAGTCATATTCTCACCTATTTTAATGTCTTCAAAGAGGTTACAATCATTTCTGTTCCTATCTGAATGTATTTAAGGTGTGGTCTGCAGTCATTTGAAGGCTCTGTGCGGACGGCAGGAGAGTTCTTTAATAATGTCCTGGTCTATTTAATTGCGTCACACACCGTTCCTGAACTATATTCGGCCCGTTGAATGTAGATAATGCCGATTCCTCAATTATGTTCTGACCTTTTCATTTTATCTAATGTGGGTTTACAGCCATGCCTCTAATAATGTTCGGGCTCTGTCAATGTATCTAATTCGAGTTCTCCAGATCTGCATGTGTCTCCTCCGGATTCCTCTATGTGTCCAATGCGAGTTCCTCCCACATGTCTTGGTGCCTTTGAATGCATTTACTGTGGTTTCCTCACCATGTTCAGACTTTTTTGAATCCCTTTAAAGCCGGTTCTTCAAACTTATTCGGGCCCTTTGATTGCATCTAATGTACTTTCTTCAATCGTGCTGCGCCCTTTGTGCGTATCAGATTTATTCTTCAGTCATTTTTTGAGCGCAGTGAATGAGTGTAATGAGGGTCCTTCAAACTCAGTGAGGATTTTCGCTGATGATTGCACAGTGTTCTGTACCACACGCAGCACCACAGTCTCCGCAAACAGTCTCGGTCCATATGCAGCAAGACCTGGACAACATTCAGACTTCAGCTGATAAGTATCATGTGATATTGACACCATACAATTGCCAGTCAATGACCATCTCCAATAAGAGATAATCTAGCCATCTCCCCATGACATTAACCTGCATTACCACTGTTGAACCCCTCCCTCCCCCACCCCATCCCCGCCCAGTGCCATTCTCCACATTCTGGGGTGACCCTTGATGAAAAACTGACCTGCACCAGCCATATAAATTTGGCTACAGGAGCAGGACAGAGGCTAGGAATTCCGCGAAGGGTAACTCACCTCCTGACTCCTCAAGAAACCATAGAAAAGTTACGGCGCAGAAAGAGGCCATTCAGCCCGTCATGCATGTGCCGGCCATAAAAGGAGAAAAAAAGAAACTAGCCACTCATTTTTAATTTCACTTTCCAGTACCTGGTCTATGGAGTTGAGCGTTTCAGCTTCAACCACCAACTTAGGCAGTGAATCCCACCCCTCTGGGTGAAAATGTTTTTCCTCATGTCCCCTCTAACCCTTCACCCAATCACCTTAAATCTATGCCCCCTGGTAATTGACCCCTTAGCTAGGGGAAACAAGTCTTTCCTTTCTACCCTATCGAGGCCCCTCATAATTTTGTACACCTCAATTAGGTCACCCCCCCAGCCTCCTCTGCTCTAAGGAAAACAACCCTAGCCTATCCAAACTTTCCTCATAGCAGCAATATTTCAGCCCTGGCAACATTCTTGTAAATCTCCCCTGTACTCTCTCCAGAGCAATTATGTCCACCCTGTAATGTAGTGACCAGAACTGTACACAAAATTCCAGCATATTTTTATTCATTCACGGGAGGTGGGCTTCGCTGGCTGGGCCAGCATTAATTGCCCATCCCTAGTCGCCCTTGAGAAGGTGGTGGTGAGCTGCCTTCTTGAACTGCTGCAGTCCATGTGGTGCAGGTACACCCACAGTGCTGTTTGGGTGGGAGTTCCAGGATTTTAACCCAGCAACAGTGAAGAAACAGCGATATATTCCCAAGTCAGGATGGCGAGTGACTTGGAGGAAAACCTCCAGGTGGTGATGTTCCCATGTTATCTGCTGCCCTTGACCTTCCAGATGTTAGTGGTTGTGGGTTTTCAAGGTGCTGGCTAAGGAGACTTGATGAGTTCCTGCAGTGCATCTTGTAGATTGTACACAGTGCTGCCACTGTTCATCGGTGGTAGAGGGAGTGAATGTTTGTGGTGGGGGGTGGGGTGGGGGGGCACCAATCAAGCGGGCTGCTTTGTCCTGGATAGTGTCAAGCTTCTTGTGTGTTGTTGGAGCAGCACTCTTCAAGGCAGGTGTGGAGTGTTCCATCACACAACTGACTTGTGCCTTGTAGATGGTGGACAGGCTTTGATGATTCAGGAGGTAAATTGCTTGTCATACGATTCCCAGCCTCTGACCTGCTCTTGTAGCCACAGTTCAGTGCCTAGTCCAGTTCAGTTTCTGGTCAATGGTAACCCCAAGGATGTTGATAGTGGGGGAGTCAGTGATGGTAATGCCATTGAACATCAAGGGATGATGGCTGGATTCTCTCTTGTTGGAGATGGTCATTGCCTGATACTTGTGTGGTGCGAAAGTTACTTAACACTTGTCAGACCAAGCCTAGATATTGTCCAGGACTTGCTGCATTTGGACATGGACTGTTTCAGTAACTGAGGAGCTGTGAATGGTGCTGAATGTTGTGCAATCATCAGTGAACATCCCCACTTCTGCCATTATGATGGAAGGAAGGTCATTGATGAAGCAGCTGAAGATGGTTGGGCCGAGGACACTATCACAGAATCACACAGTGCAGAAGAGGCCCTTTGGCCCATCGAGTCTTCACCGACACGTGAGAAATACCTGACCTACCTACCTAATCCCATTTACCAGCAGTTGGCCCATAGCCTTGAATGTTATGACGTGCCAGGTGCTCATTCAGGCACTTTCTAAAAGATGTGAGGCAACCCGCCTCCACCACCCTCGCAGGCAGTGCATTCCAGACTGTCACCACCCTCTGAGTAAAAAAGTTTTTCCTCACATCCCCCCTAAACCTCCTGCCCCTCACCTTGAACTTATGCCCCCTTGTGACTGACCCTTCAACTAAGGGGAACAGCTGCTCCCTATACACCCTGTCCATGCCCCTCATAATCTTATACACCTCGATCAGGTCACCCCTCAGTCTTCTCTGCTCCAACAAAAACAACCCAAGTCTATCAAACGTCTCTTCATAACTTAAATGTTTCATCCCAGGCAACATCCTGGTGAATCTCCTCTGCACCCCCTCCAGTACAATCACATCCTTCCAATAATGTGGCGACCAGAACTACACACAGTACTCCAGCTGTGGCCTCACCAAGGTTCTATACAACTCCAACATGACTTCCCTACTTCTGTAGTCTATGCCTCGATTGATGAAGGCAAATGTCCCATATGCCTTTTTCACCACCCCACTAACATGCCCCTCCACCTTTAGAGATCTATGGACACACACGCCAAGGTCCGTTTGTTCCTCAGAACTTCCTAGTGTCATGCCATTCATTGAATACTTCCTTGTCAAGTTACTCCTTCCAAAGTGTATCACCTCACACTTTTCAGGGTTAAATCCATCTGCCACTTATCTGCCCATTTGACCATCCCGTCTATATCTTCATGTGGCCTAAGACACTCAATCTCACTGTTAACCACCCGGCCAATCTTTGTGTCATCCACAAAATTACTAATCCTACCCCCAACATAGTCATCTATGTCGTTTATATGAATGACAAATAATAGGGGACCCAGCACAGATCCCTGTGGTACGCCACTGGACACTGGCTTCCAGTCACTGAAGCATCCTTCTGTCATCATCCTCTGTCTCCTATGATGAAGCCAATTTTGAATCCACCTTATCAAATTACCCTGTATCCCATGTGCATTTGCCTTCTTTATAAGTCTCCCATGTGGGACCTTGTCGAAGGCTTTGCTGAAATCCATATAAACTACATCAACTGCACTACCCTCACCTACACACCTGATCACCTCCTCAAAAAATTCAATCAAATTTGTTAGGCATGACCTTGCTCTGACAAAACCATGCTGACTATCCCTGATCAAACCTTGCCTCTCCAAGTGGAAATAGATTCTCTCATTCAGAATTTTCTCCAATAGTTTCCCTATCACTGACGTGAGACTCACTGGCCTGTAGTTCCCTGGCTTATCTCCACAACCCTTCTTAAATAGCGGAACCACACTAGCTGTTCTCCAGTCCTCTGGCACCTCCCCCATGGCCAGAGAGGAATTAAAAATTTGGGTCAAAGCCCCTGCGATCTCCTCCCTTGCCTCCGTCAGCAGCGTGGGATACAAATCATCCGGACCTGGAGATTTGTCCACTTTTAAGCCTGCCAACACCTCCAATACCTTGTCACTCCCTATATCAATTTGCTTAAGAACCTCGCAGCCTCTCTCCCCGAGTTCGATACATTCATTGTCTTTCTCTTGGGTGAAGACGGATGTGAAGTATTCATTCAACACTCTAGCGATGTCCTCTGGCTCCATCCATAGGTTGCCCACTTGGCCCCTTATGGGCCCTAGCTTTCCCTGGCTATCCTCTTTCCATTGATATACTTATAGAATATTTTGGGATTTTCCCTACTTTTGCCAGCCAGAGCTTTCTTATATCCCCTCTTTGCTCTCCTAATTGCTTTCTTAAGCTCCACCCTGCACTTTCTGTACTCCACTTATGCCTCCGCTGATTTGCTTCCCTTGTACCTGCTAAAAGCCTCTCTTTTCCTTCTCATCGTAACCTGAATATCTCTGGTCATCCATGGTTCTCTGGGCTTGTTACTCCTTCCTGTCACCCTAGTGGGAACATGTTGAGCCTGTACCCTCCGCATTTCCTTTTTGAACGCCCCCCACTGCTCCTCTGTAGATTTCCCCACAAGTTGCTGTTCCCAGTCTACCTTGGCCAGCTCCTGCCTTATTTTACTAAAATCCACTCTCCCCCAATCCAAAACATTTTTTTGCAACTTGCCTATTTTTTTGTCCATTATAAACTTAAACTGTACGATGTTGTGGTCGCTATCACTGAAATGCTCCCCCACCATCACCTCAGCCACCTGTCTGGCTTCATTCCCCAGAATTAGGTCCAGCACTGCGCCGTCCGTTGTTGGATCCTCTACATATTGACCTAAAAAGTTCTCCTGTACACATTTCAAGAAATCCACTCCATCCAAGCCCTTAACACTATATCTATCCCAATTAATGTTGGGAAAGTTGAAATCATCTAATATAATTACCCTATTGTTATTGTTTTTACACACCACCGCAAATTGTGCACATATTTGCTCCTCAATTTCCTGATGACTATCTGGAGGTCTATAATAAACACCTAACAATGTGGCTGCCCCTTTTTTATTCCTCAGCTCTACCCACAAAGCTTCATTCGATGCCCCCTCCAAGATATCATCTCTCCTTACTGCAGTAACTGACTCCTTAACTAATAATGCAATGACTCCTCCTCTTTTACCCCCTCCCCTGTCTCTCCTGAAGATTCTATATCCCGAAATGTTGAGCTGCCAATCCTGCCCCTCCCTCAACCACGTCTCAGTGATGGCTATTATATCACAATTCCACGTGTCAATTCTCACCCTTAACTCATCCATTTTACCTGTAATACTCCTGGCATTAAAGTAGAAGCCATCCAGCCTTGCCTTACTCCCTTGAAACTTAATGTAGCTTTACTCCCTCTGACTTGATTGTTTTACTGTATTATGATGTGTCCCTATTCTGCTAACATCCTGATTCCCCTCCTCTTGCTGAATTAGTTTAAACTCCTCCCAACAGCACCAGCAAACCCGTCCACAAGGATGTTCCTCCCGCTCTGGTTCAGATGTAGACCGTCCCACTTACAGGTCCCACCTTCCCCAGAAATGGTCCCAGTGATCCAGGAATCTAAAATCCTCCCTCATGCACCAACTATTAAGCCATGTATTCATCTGTGCTATTCTCCTATTCCTGAGCTCGCTAGCACGTGGCACTGGGAGTAATCCAGAGATTACAAACCGATAGGTCTTGCTTTGGGAGAACACTTTGCAGTGATGTCCTTGAGATGAAATGACTGACCTCCAACAACCACAACCATCTTCCTTTTTGATAGGTATGATTCCAACCAGTGGAGAGCATTCACTTTGATTCCCATTGACTCCAGTTTTGCTATGGCTCCTTGATACCACACTCAGTCAAATGTTACCTTGATGTCAATGACAGTCACTCTCACCTCACCTCACCTCGGGAGTTCAGTTCTTTTGTCCATGTTTGAACCAAGGCCGTAATGAGGTCAGGAGCTGAGTGACCCTGGCCGAACCCAAACTGGGCGTCAGTGAGGAGGTTATTGCTAAGCAAGTGCCGCTTGATAGCAATGTTGATGACCCCTTCCATTACTCTACTGATGATGAAAAGTAGGCTGATGGGCGGTAATTGGCAGGGTTGGATTTGTCCTGCTTTTTGTGTACAGGACATATCTGAGAAATTTTCCACATAGCTGGGTAGATGCCAGTGTTGTAGCTGTACTGGAACAGCTTGGCTAGGGGCATGGCAAGTTCTGAAGCATAAGTCCTCAGTAGTATTGCCAGAATATTGTAAGTGCCCATAGCCTTTGCAGTATCCAGTGCCTTTGCCATTTCTTGATATCATGTGGAGTGAATTGAATTGGCTGGAGCCTGGCATCTGTGATGCTGGGGACATCTGGAGGAGGCCGAGGTGGATCATCCACTAGGCACTTCTGGCTGAAGATTGCAGCAAATGCTTCAGCCTTATCTTTTGCACTGATGTGCTTGGCTCCCCCATCATTGAGGATGGGGACATTTGTGGACCCTCCTCCTCCAGAGAATTGTATTCACGACTGGAATTGGCAGGACTGCAGAGCTTAGATCTGATCCATTGGTTGTGCCTTAGCTCTGTCTATCAGTTACGGCTTATGCTATTTGGCATGCAAATAGCCATGTATTATTGCTTCAGGTTGACACCTCATTTTCAGGCATGCCTGGTGCTGCTCCTGCACTTTTCCTTGAATCAGGGTTGATCCCCTGGCTTGATGGTAATGGTGGAGTGGGGGATATGCCGGGCTACAAGGGTACAGGTTGAGTTCGAGTACAATTCTACTGCTGCAGATGGTGCACAGTACCTCATGGATGCCCAGTCTTGAATTTCTAGATCTGTTCAAAATCTATCCCATTTAGCACAGCGGTAGTGCCACAGAACATGATGGAGGGTATCCTCTATGTGAAGGTGGGACTTCGTCTCATCAAGGACTGTGCGGTGGTCACTCTTACCAATACTGTCATAGACAGATGCATCTGTTGGTGAGGATGAGGTCAGGTATGTTTTCCTCTCTTGTTGGTTCCCTCACCACCGGCTGTAGACCCAGTCTAGCAGCTACATTCTTTAGGACTCGGCCAGCTCGGTCAGTAGTGGTGCTCCCGAGCCACTGTTGGTGATGGACATTGACATCCCCCACCCAGAGTATATTCTGCGCCCTTGCCACCCTCAGTGCTTCCTTCAAGTGATGCTCAACATGGAGGAGCACTGATTCATCAGCTGAGGGAGGACAGTACCCGGTAATCAGCAGGAGATTTCCTTGCCCATGTTTGACGTGATGCCATGAGACTTCATGGGGTCCGGAGTCGATGTCGAGGACTTCCTCCCGACTGTATACCACTGTGCCGCCACCTCTGCTGGGTTTGGCCTGCCGATGGGACAGGAAATATCCAGGGATGGTGATGGTGGTGTCTGGGACATGACCTACAAGCTATGATGACTGACCATGAGGATGACTGTGTCAGGCCATTACTTGACTAGTCCGTGAGACAGCTCTCCCAATTTTGGTGCTAGCCCCCAGATGTTAGTAATGAGGAATTTGCAGGGCTGAGTTTTCCGTTGTCATTTCCGGTGCCGAGGTCGACACCGAGTGGTCCGTCCAGTTTCACTCCTTTTTTGCGTCTTTGTAGCGGTTTGATACAGCTGAGTGGCTTGCTAGCCAGGTAAGAGCAGGAGATTTCCTTCCCTAAAGGCCATTCGTGAACCAGATGGATTTTTACAATAATCGACAATTATCAGACTTTTAATTCCAGATTATTATTGAATTCAAATTCCGCCATCAGCCATGGCGGGATTCGAACCCGGCTCCCCACAACATTTTCCTGGGGCCCTGGATTACTAGTCCAGCGACAATACCATGTCACCTCTCCACAGGTACTGGTAAAAGCCTGTCCACCATCTGCAAGGCACAAGTCAGGAGTGTGACAGAAAACTGTCCAATTGCCTGGATGAGTGCAGCTCCAATAACACTTAAGAAACTCGACAACATTCGGGAGAAACAGCTCATTTGATCTGCACCCTATCCACCACCTTATGTATTAACTCTCTCCATCAACAATGTACAGTTGCAGCAGTGTGCACCATCTACAATTTGCACTGCAGCAACTCCCCCAGGCTCCATTGACAACACCTTCCAAACCCACTAATGCAAACCCCCCAGAAGGACAAGTGCAGCAAACCCATGGGAGCATTTCCAGTTGCACCTTCTGCTCCAAGCGGCACACCAACATGACTTTGAACTATGTAGCTGTTCGTTCACTGTCACTGGGTCAAAACCCTGCAACTCCCTTCATAACATCACTGTGGGTGGACCTACACCAGAAGGACTGAAGTGGCTCAAGAATGCAGCTCATTGTCACATTTTCGAGACCAATTAGGGCTGGCAACATTGCTGGCCTTGCTCGTGATGCTCACATCTCTTCAAATACTAAAAATGATCTAATTTGATTTCCTCCATATATTTTTGGCTCTTTTTGAATGTATAAAATACAGGTTCCTCAATCATGTCCCACAGTCTGTAATATATCTACTCTGATTTGATTCCTACTTTCTGGCTACTCTGGCTGCACTTAATGTGGCTTCTTAAATTGTGTTCAAGTCTTTGAATGAACCTAATGTATAATTCACATTCCTGTTCTGCTCCTTTGAATGCATTGAAAGAACACAAGGAGGGTCTGCTGAAGGAGAGTCAGGAGTTAGGAGCTAGATGTGTGGAAATGTCAAGGAGAGAAAAATGGAATAAATGTGGAAAATTCAATGAGTGAAAAATGTGACAAAGGGTGAGAAACAATCAAAGTGAAAATAAGAGAAAATACTTCAGAGTTCAAAGAACTCAAAATGTGCGAAGTTTGAGAAAATTTCAAAGCGTGAAGAAAATGAAAATAAAATATGTGCAAAATGTTTGGAAATTTCATAGTGATAAAATTTTGACAGGAATTAAAGATGAAAAATCTGATCAAAATGAATGAAAACATGAAGAATACGAGAGCAATTCAAAGAGTGAAAAATGCCATAAAATGAGAGAATAATTCAAAGAATGAAATGTTGACAAAAGTCAGAGTGAAAAAGGCAAAAAACAAGATGCATATACTGAAATATTGTAAAATGTAAGAAAAAGGAATTTGAGAAAAGTTTGTAAACTCAGAGTCAAAATGTGAGCGCAAAATTTCAAGTGGAAACAGCAGAAAATTAAAAATGAGAAAAAGTTATGATGAATTCCGAATGAAATATTTGAGACAAATGTGTGAAAATGTGGGAAAGTTGTGAGAATAATCGAAAGAATGAAAATGAGAATAATTAGCAAGGTTTGAAGAGTGAAACATGGGAGAATAAACGGTGAAATTCAAAGAGTGCAATTGTCAGAAAAATGTGCAATGATCGTTCAAAGATTGAAAACTGTGAGAACAGTTTGTGAAGTTTGAATATTAAAAATGAGAACCGAGTGTAAAAATTGAGAAGACCACATGAACATCGGAAAGAGTGCAGTATGTGTGTATTGAATATGTGTTAACGTCGAGAAGTGGAAAAGTTCAGAACAGTTATAGGCAATGCAAGTGTGAAAAATGTGAGAATAATTCAAAACTGAAATATGGTTAAATGTAATAAAATACAAAGAATAGAAAGTGTGAGAAGAGTTTGAGAAAATATCAGCATGAGAAATTGGTGAAGAATCATTGAATTATGTAGGAAAGTACATGCTAAATTTAGAGCGTGAGAAATGTGAGCTATCAGAATAATTCATGGAATGAAAATCAGAATAAGCTGAGAAAAATATCAAGGAATTAAAATGTGAAGCAACCTCTTCAATTTGTAAAAAAAAGTACAAAAGTTTCAAGGGCTGGAATTTGTCTCAGTATCAGGTCGATGATAACAACCAGGAGATCTGCCACTGCCATGGCCACCAGGTAGTGAGTGACACATTTGGAGAGTCCACACTTGACCCGAGAAAGTATCACAATCGCCACTAAGTTGACTGTATGGACGGGGAATAAACATTATAATTATACAGGAGTCTGGGAGCAAAATCAGCAGTTTGGTGGAGTTCAAGATGAAAGGTGGAACTTTGTGACAGAATTCATTGATGAACATAATTATTATCGATGTGACAGCTCTTTCTGTTCAAGACCGATTTTACTGCAAAACAATCAGCAATGAATTACACAACATAATGGATGAATGGCAGTGATAAACTGCAACACATAATGGAATATTAGTTCATATGAGATATAATCCAACATCACTGATAAAGAATGATATATCATTTCCATCTTTAGGGAGGTATTTTTGTCATGGGCGAGTTGTGAAGTAGGAAATAAAATGGATAGAAAGACCCAGCATATATTCTGGTCTTCGTAAAGTAAAGCATTTTGAAGGCATATTCATGATATGAGTTTTGGAGTGAGGAATCAGAAGGGGTTCCTGCTCCTGATCTCTATACAGCTACCTTGAGTTAGAGAGAGGAATCAGCACAAGTTCTTGCTCCTGATCTCTATAGTCATCCTGGATTAGAGAGAGGAATCAGCACAGGTTGCTGCTCCTGGTCGTGGGCCAGAGAGGGAGCAGCGAATTAAATAAATAATCAGAGAATGAACCAGTGGATACATCAAACATTGGTGGCGTCATCGTCTCAAATGTTGGTCAAAAAGTAGCAAACATTAGTTACAAATACAATCCTCCTTTGAACGGAAACTTCCTTAACCTATATCTGAAACACAAAGAGTCTAACTCGACTGAGCTGTAGTACTGTGATAACATGACCGGCAATGTAAAATTCCAGGGTTTATCAGATATGCAGTCATTGAAATGTAACTCAATAAAGATGTATTGCGATTTAAAAAAAACAGTGACTTCTGTAATCCTATGTAATTATCCAGAAACATGGATGCGATTGCGGAGAGGGAGATGGAGAAATGACAGATTAAATGCGATATTATATTTGTGTTGCTTCATTTGGGCTCTAACTGGTTCGTGTCTCTGCATTTGACAAATATCCGTATTCCGCAGCAGTTAAAGGAGTGAAGCCACCAGCAGTTATTTCTGTTCTCGTCCATATGTTCAGTTCACAAACATGCGTTATAAACGCTATAACCGGATATAATGATTTACAAAGGTACAAACAGAAGCGAGGAGCGAATAGTGAACCACTACAGTAATCTAGTTAAACATGGGTTACAGGCTGGGCTTGTAGGGAACAGTAAATCAAAAGAACAATTATACAGGTAAAGGTGGTTTAGTGAATTAAAACTGGATATGAAGCCTTACCAGTCACAGCCACAACAAAGAATGGAGGGCATTACATCGAAAGACAGGAATACAGCTACAGTGTACAGAGTGAATAAATGTGTGCACAGACTTATAAGAAACACCGACGGCAGCGAGGAGCGGATAGTATACTTCCTCTATCTTCAGGATAGTACAGGATTCGGCAGTACCCGAACGTCCAACCGTTCTGCCGGTTTTTCAGAACATGATGAGCTCTCATGCATTTTTCTCCCGTGTTGGTCTGTGTTTCAGGCCACGCTTCGTCTTGCTAGGGAGATATTATTGAAAGGAGCCGCTTATTTATTGTGTAGAGAAACCCCCTGGTGAGACGGTATTATTCACAGTCATTAAGCAAACAGAATGTGTGAGGCCGACACCATCAATCTACTCCAAAATCTCTCAATCTCAAATATAACGTTAACAATTGATTCAACATCAGCAGCCATTTGTGGGAGAGAATTCCAAACATCAGCCACCTTGAGCGTGTAGAACTGATCCCTGATTTCACTCATAGCACTTAACTATAGGTTATTATAGGTGGGAATATGATGCGGCAATAACAGAGACCTATCTGAGAAAAAGGACAGGACTGGGTACTAATTGTTCCGGGATAACGTGTTTACAGGGAAGAGCGGGAAGGAAAGAATGGATGAGGGTGGGATATTACGGAGCTGGAGAGGGAGGATGTCACAGAATCATAAAATCATAGAAAGTCTACAACACAGGAAGGAGGCCATTCGGTCCATCGTGTCTGTGCCATTCGACGAAAGTCCACGGCCCTGAGGGTCACGGCCCTTCAAGTGGACATGCAAGAACTTTTTTAAAGTGATGAGAGTTTCTGCCTCTCCCATCGTTTCATGGAGTGAGTTCCAACTCCACTGCAACTATTGGATAACAAGATGTTCTCACATCTCCCCTCTAGTCTTTTTATAGTTAATTTAAACATGCTCCCCCCCCTAATTTTTGACGCCTCTGCTGATGTGAACAGGGCTGCAGGTCTCTCATAATTTTAATACACCTCAAATAAATCACCCCGCCTCTATCTCAGTTCTGCCCCAGCTTATCCAGTCTTTTCTCATAGCTACATTTATCCACTCCTGGGAGAATGTTTGTGAATCTCCTCTGCACAGTCTGTGGTGGAATCACATCTCTTCATAATGTGGTGCCCAGAACTGTACACAGCACTGAAACTGCCATCTAACCAGTGCTGCATTCACTTCGAGCATGACCTCCCTTCTCTTCTATTCTATGCCTCGCTAATGAAGTAAAACATGCTATTAGCTCACTGAACCACCATATCGATTTTATCTGCCTTTAAAGACCTGTGGCCTTACACTCCAATGTTCCTCAGTTCATAGACACTATTCAGTGTCCTCCCATTTGTTGTGTATTCCATTGCCATTTTGCACTGTAGTTGCCAAAATACATTACTTCACACTTCTCAGGGTTGAATTCTATTTTGCACGTTGTTGCCCAACTGACCAGACCATCTATATCTATCTTCAATCTAAATCTCCCCTTCCTGCTGTCACACCCTTTTGTGTCATCCGAAAACGTCCTCATCATGCCTCTATATGTAAGTCGAATTTAAACTACAGCAGCTTAGTTCCCTGTGGAACGTACTGAAAGCAAAAATACACCTGTCAGCCATTACACCTTGTTCCTGCCACTCAACCAATTTAGGATCTGTTTGACATTCTTCCTAGGATCCCAAGATCTTTTACTTTATGACAAGCCTGCCATGTGAATTTTGGCAAAATCCTTGCTAAAATTCAAAACCACTGTGTTGCCCACAGCTACCACCGTTGTCACCAACTTAAAAAAAGACAAACACATTTGTCGGATTTGTCCTCCTCTTAAGAAATCCATGCTGACTTTCCATGGTGTCTTTCTAAATTTCTTCAGAATTGATTTAATCAATTTTTCAATATCGGAAGTTAAGCTAACGGGACTATAATTGCTCATATTAGCCTTCCTCCCTTTTTAAACAACTGTACAATGTTAGCTATCCTCAAATCTTCTGGCACCATTCCTGTATCCAGGGAGGATTGAAATATGATTTCAGAGCCTTTACAATGTCCTCCCTGCTTCTTTTAATAACCTGGGGTAAACTTCATTCGTGACAAGCAACTTATCCACTTTGAAAGGCTTCAAACTCTTTAATAATTTCTCTCTTACAATATATCTTCCATCTAATATTAATACTCTTCCTGCTTAACTACAACGTAATCATCAACACAGACTTTTTGTGAAGACAACTACAAAGAAGTGATGAAGGACGCCCCTGCCTCCTCACATAGGCTGTCTTTTTGGGCTCCAATAGACACTATTCTTTCCTTAGTTATCCTCTTGCTTTTTATGTACTTAAGAAGCATCTTTGGACTTTCCTTGACCTTACCGGCCAGTATTTTTTCATGCCTTCTCTTTGTTTTTCTAATCTCCCTCTTTTTCACCTGACACTTTGTGTATTCTTCTCGGTTTTGTACAATATTAAGCTCCATGTCTGATATCAGCTTCCCCCTTTTACCTTACCCTCTATGCACCTTGTCACATGGGAGGCTCTAGATTTGTGTGTCCCACCCTTTCTCTTTGTGGGAACGTGTTGACTCTGAACACCTTGAATCCCCTTCTTGAACTAATAGAATGTGGAGGAGTGTTTGAAGCAGATATGGATGTTCACAGTAGTTGTACCATGGAGTTCGTTCCAGGAGGGAATTCTGACAGCAATGGATCAATGTGGACGTGGGCAAGGCAAAGGGACTGAGCTTCATTTTAGTACAGCTTCGCTGAACAGAATTTGAGAGGAGGCGGTGGTGTAGTGGTTTTGACAGTGGACTGGTAGCCCAGAACCCGGGTTGAAATTTCACCAGGGCAGATGATGGAATTAAAGTCCTCTGATGACCATGAAGCCATTGTCGATTGTCGTAAAAACACATTTGGTTCACTGATGGCCTTTAGGGAAGGAAAACTGCTGCCCTCACCTGGTCTGTCAACACGTGACTGTTAACTGCTCTGTGAAATGTTCTAGCAAGCCACTCGGTTGTATCAAACCGGCATCGACCTTGGCACTGGAAATGACAACGGCCAATACAGCAATATTGGACCTGAAAACTCCTCACTAACATATGGGGGCTTGTGCCAAAATTGGGAGAGCTGTCTCACAGACTATTCAAGAAACAGTCCCACATAGTCATACTCACGGAATCACACCTTACAGATAATGTCCCAGACACGACAATCACCATCCCTGGTATATCCTGTCCCACCAGCTGGACAGACCCAGCAGAGGTGGTGGCACGGTGTTGTACAGTCGGGAGGTTGTTGCCTTGGGAGTCCTCAACATTGACTCCGGACCCCATGAACTCTCATTGCATCAGGTCAAACATCGCAAGGAAACCTCCTGCTGATTATCGCTTGCTGACCGCACCCTGCTAACCCCACCCAGCCCACCACCCCCCGCCTCAGCTGATGAATCAGTGTTTCACCATGTTAAACACCACTTGTAGGAAGCACTGAGGGTGGCAATGGCGCAGAATGTACTCTGGGTGGGTGACTTCAATATCCACCACCAAGAGTGGCTCAGTAGCACCACCACTGACTGAACTGGCCGAGTCCTAAATCACATAGCTGCTAGACTGGGTCTGCGGCAGATGGTGAGGGAACCAACAAGAGGGAAAAACATACTTGACCTCATGTTAACCAACCTGCAAGCCATAGATGCATCTGTCCTTGACAGTATCAGTAGGAGTGGCCACCGCACAGTCATTGTGGAGATGAAGTCCACCTTCACGTTGAGGGTACCCTCCATCATGCTGTATGGCACTACCACCGTACTAAGTGGGATAGACTTTGAACAGATCTAGCAACTCAAGACTGGGCAACCATGAAGCACTGTGGACCATCAGTAGCAGCAGAATTGCACTCGAATACAATCTGTAAATTCATGGCCTGGCATATGCCCCACTCTACCATTACCATCAAGCCAAGGGATCAACCCTGGTTCAATGAAGAGTGCAGGAGGGCATACCAGGAGCAGTACCAGGCATACCTAAAAATGAGGTGTCAACCAGGTGAAGCTCTAACACAGGACTTCTTGTGTGCTGAACCGCATAAGCAGAAAATGATATACACAGCTAAGCGATCCCACAACCAATGGATCAGATGTAAGTTCTGCAGTCCTGCCACATCCAGTTATGAATGGTGGTGGATCATGAAACAACTCACTGGAGGAGGAGGCTCCACAAATATCCCCATCCTCAATGATGGAGGACCCCAGTACATCAATGTGAAAGAGGAGGCTGATGCATTCACAAAAATCTCCAGACTAACATGCCTAGTGGCTGATCCATCTCGGTCTCTTACTAAGGTTCCCAGCGTCACAGGTGCAAGTCTTCAACCAATTCAATTCACTCCACATGATATCAAGAAATGACTGAAAGCGCTGGATAGTGCAAAGGCTATGGGCCCTGACAACATCCTGGCAATAGTACTGAAGACTTGCGCTCCAGAGCTTGCTACGTCCCTAGCCAAGCTGCTCCAGTATAGCTACAACACCGGCATCTACCCAGCTATGTGGAAAATTGCCCAGGTATGTCCTGTACACAAAAAGCAGGACAAATCCAATCCATCCAATCACCACCCCCTCATCATCTCGATCATCAGCAAAGTGATGGAAGGGGTAATCAACATTGCTATTATCGGCACTTGCTTAGTAATAACCTGGTCATTGATGCCCAGTTGGGTTCTGCCAGGGCCACTCAGCTCCTGACCTCATTACAGCCTTGGTTCAAACATGGACAAAAGAGCTGAGCTCCTGAGGTGAGGTGAGGGTGACTGCCCTTGACATCAAGGCAGCATTTGACTGAGTGTGTCATCAAGAAGCCCTAGAAAACTGGAGTCAATGGGAATCAGGGGGAAAACTCTCTGCTGGTTGGAGTTATACCTATCACTAAGGAAGATGGTTGTGGTTGTTGGAGGTCAATCATCTCAGTCCCAGGACATCACTGCAGGAGTTCCTCAGGATAGTGTCCTAGGCCCGACAATCTTCAGCTGCTTCAACAATGACCTTCCTTCCATCATAAGGTCAGAAATGGGAATGTTCGCTGATGATTGCACCATTCACGACTCCTCAGGTACTGGAGCAGCTCATGTCCAAATGCAGCAAGACCTGGACGATATCCAGGATTGGTATGAAAAGGGGGAAGTAACATTTGTGCCACACCAGTGCCAGGCAATGACTATCTCCAAGAAGAGACAATCTAATCATCGCCCCTTGATGTTCAATGGCTTTAACATCGCTGAACTTCCACTATCAACATCCAGAGCTTTACCATTAAACAGGAACTGAACTGGACTAGCCATATAAATACTGAGGCTACAAGAGCAGGTAAGAGGTTAGGAATCATGCTATAAGTAATGCTCATCCTGTCTCCTCAAAGCCTGTCCACCATCTACAAGGCAGAAGTCAGGAGTGTGATGGAATACACCACATTTGCCTGGATGAGTGCAACTCCTACAACACCCAAGAAGCTTGACACCATGCAGGGCAAAGCAGCCCACTTGATTGGGTCCCCCCCGCCACCCTTCCCAACCCCCCCACCACAAACATTCACTCCCTCTACCACCGATACACAGTAGCAGCAGTGTGTACCACTTACAAGATGCACTGCAGGAATTCATCAAGTCTCCTTAGACAGCACATTGAAAACCCACGACCACTAAATTTAGAAGGACAAGGACAGCAGAAAACATGGGAACACCACCACCTGGAAGTTCCCCTCCAAGTCACTCACCATCCTGACATGGAAATATATCGCCGTTCCTTCACTATCGCTGGGTCAAAATCCAGGAATTCCCTCCCTAGCAGCACTATGGGTGTCCCTACTCCACATGGACTGCAGCTGTTCAAGAAGGCAGCTCACCACCACCTTCTCAAGGGCAATTAGGGATGGGCAATGAATGCTGGCCTAGTCAGCGATGTCCACATCCTGTAAATGAACAAAAAACCTGAAATATAACATCCAAAAGTGAAAGACATTTAAGGCCATGAATGATTTTGGCAAATAATCAGGTAGAGGCAAGAGTGTAAAACAGAAACAGAATGTTGATTGATAATTTCGCATTGCACATGACAAGATAAGAGAAGGGTAACTATAGTTGTTGAGGTTAACCTGAGACATGACTCACATTCCACTTTGATCTGAATGGGGCTTAATGGACCGATTGGGAAGAGGAAAGGACTAACTAAAATAAAGGAGCATAAAGGAGATTGTTGGACGCTGTGTTTGGAAATGACAGACTATAAAGTGGGCGTGTAGGAAAGTATAGAGCGAGGTTGCATTTGAAAAGGTCACAGAAAGTTGTTTTCAGCTGCACATTTAAGGTCAGTTTGTGTTGTCAGAAAAACTATTACAGTGAAAACAACAACCGAAGATCAGAAGCTTCTGGCTGTCCTCAGCAGGTCGGACATCATCTGTGGAGAGATACTCACGTTACCAAAAACAAAAAACTACTGCGGATGCTGGAAATCTAAAACAAAAACAGAATTACCTGGAAAAACTCAGCAGGTCTGGCAGCATCGGCGGAGAAGAAAAGAGTTGACGTTTCGAGTCCTCATGACCCTTCAACAGAACAGAACTGAGTTCTGTTGAAGGGTCATGAGGACTCGAAACGTCAACTCTTTTCTTCTCCGTCGATGCTGCCAGACCTGCTGAGTTTTTCCAGGTACTCACATTACCATCTTTGTGCACTTTGACCGACACCTCAGTGAGTTCACAGTTTCCAATTTCAACAGCTGCGGGCAGCAATCAGTCATTTGCTGATTTGAACAAACAAAGGGAATCCAGCAATGAAAAAACATCCAATGTAATTTCCGAATGGGTTAAACTCAAGATCCCTAAAAATAAACAGTGTAATTGCTTAACGTGAATTGTGTTGGAAATGCTTTAATTCCTAATTTGAATGGAAAACTCTTAATACAGAGGACAGTGAGCAAGAAATTGAAATTTCAACCAACAAACAAAAATGAACAAATTGAATTAGGCTCTGCGTGGTGTTGTATCTGAGTGATCTATTGCGTGAGATGAAAGTTTCACTCTCAGTGGAGGGGTGAGTTCAAATCCATCCGCATTTAGCTCACTCCACTAAAAAACCTTTACTTCCTCAAGGTCTCCGTTAGAGTTCGGCTCCTACACATGATCTCTGACTTCGTCATTGCAAAGTGGATCATGCTCTGTATTGTGTTTGGATACATCTTGTTCCAAATCCGATTTACTGCACAGATTGGCCGCCTGTTTATGTCCGGGCGACACATGTGAGACAGAATAAAAACAGAATTACCTGGAAAAACTCAGCAGGTCTGGCAGCATTGACGGAGAAGAAAAGAGTTGACGTTTCGTGTCCTCATGACCCTTCAACAGAACTAAGTAAAAATAGGAGAGGGGTGAAATATAAGCTGGTTTAAGGTGGGGAGAGAAATGGGGGGGGCGTGGTTGTAGGGACAAGCAAGCAGTGATAGGAGCAGATAATCAAAAGATGTCACAGATAAAGGAACAAAGAGGTGTTGAAGGTGGTGATATTACCTAAGAGAATGTGCTAATTAAGAATGGATGGCAGGACACTCAAGGTACAGCTCTAGTGGGGGTGGGGTGGAAAGACTGACAGACCCGGCTTCTCACTCGCTGGAACTTGAGACTCTGAATCTCAGGCTCGGTGTTTTGAGCTTCACTTTGGACGGTTTGTGCTTTATTTTTTTCGGCGCTCCTCTGCTCTGCAATGACCCCGGCAGAGAGAGAGAGCAAGGGGTATTTGATGTAAATGTGATTCAACACCAGTCTGAGAAAATCTCTCCCTGATTCAGGACTCTTACCTCTCTGCAGCATCTCACTGCTGGAGATTGTCTTTCAGATAATTTCATCTTCAGCTCAGGATCAGTGCGGCTCAGTGGGACTTCGGCCCGTCTCTCACTTCACACCCATCAGTACTGAGAAAACAAACGGGAACTTTACACCCATGTTGCTCTCTGCAAATGTTTCTAACCCGATTGTGTTACAATCCATTGTTTGTGATGTTATTGGGGGCGGGTAATAGTGTTTTATAAATACATGAGTTGTGTGTTTGTTTTCCTATATTTCTCTTTTTAATGTAAAAAATGAAAGAAAAGATCCCTAATTGGTGATTCCTCTCTAACTTTCCTCATTTGACTGTCACACACCCTTTGTTTCCAGCAGGGACACTGGATAGTGACCTGGAGTAGCCAACATGGCTACTTTCTTTCCCCCACCCAGCCCCGCATCTTCCCAGCAGCCATGAGACTTCAGGTTTATCCCGGGAAATTAGATACACTGCACTCACTCAGGCTGCTCATCCCAAATTCAGCTACCAGCCACAGCACGGGGCAAAAGTATCAAATCCAAGCCCAGACTTTTGGGAAAGGCCGAGGCCTTCAGGTAAAATCTTTAAAGAAGGCATAAAAAGACATTTCAATAAATGTGTCTCCAGGCATGTCAGCCGAATTGTTAAAGTGCTGGATTAACAATCCAGAGACTGAGAGTTCAAATCCAACCATGGGAAGTTACATACATGGAATTACAGTGCAGAAACAGCCCAATTGGTCCATGCTGGTGTTTATGCTTCATACGAACCTCCTCTCAACCCTCTTCATCTCACCCTGTCAGCATATCCTCCTGTTCCTTTCTTCCTCATGTGCTTATCTAGTTTCTATTCTAGTTAAAGCCATCTTTGCTATTCACCTCAACCATTCCATGTTGTGAAAATGAATTTAATAAATTTTGGAATTTTTGAACAGAATCAAAATGAAAACATGAAAACTTTCAGGTTGTCCTAAAAACCCAACCATTGTCCTTCAGGGACGGGAACCTGCTACAACTGCCTGTTCTGGTCTACATGTGACTGCAGTCCCACACATGTTTGACTCTGAACTGCCCTCTGAAGTTGCCTAGCTCTCCTCCTCTCCCTTCTAATCTTTCTACCAATCACTTTAAATCTGTGCCCCCAAGTCACTAACCTCTCTGCTAACATACATAGGTCCTTCCCATCCACTCTATCCAGGCTCCTCACGATATTGTACATCTCAATGAAATTTCCCCTCAGCCTCCTCTGTCCCAAGGAGAACAACACCAGCCTATCCAATCTTTCCTCATTGCTGCAATTTTCCAGTCCTGGCAACATCCTCATAAATCTCCTCTGTACCCTCTCCATTGTAATTATATCATTTCTGTAATGTGGTGATCTGAATCGCACATAGTACTCTAGTTGTGGCCTAACTAATGATTTAGTCAATTCCAGCATAAACTCCTTGCTCATATATTCTATACCTTGGCTAATATGTTTTCTTAAACATCTTATTGACCTGCCCTGCTACCTTTACGGATCTGTGGACATTCACTCCAAGGGTCTTCACTTCCTCTACATCTCTTAATATTCTTCCAATAATTGTGTATTCCTTTGCCTTGTTTGACCTTCCCAGATGCTTCACTTCAGTCTTCTCCAGGTTAGATTCCATTTGCCACTTTTCTGCCCACCTGACCAGTCCATTTATATCTTCCTGCAGTCTACAGCTACCCTCCTCACTATCAACCACGAGGCCAATTTTTGTGTCATCTGCAAACTTCTTGGTCATGCTCCCTAGGTTTATGTATAAATAATTAACATATACCACAAAAAGCAGGGGACTTGGTACTGAGACCTCTGGAACCCAACTGGAAACAGCCTTCCAGTCACAAAAACACCCGTTAACAATTACCCTCTGTTTCCTGCCACTGAGCCAATTTTGTATCCAGTTTGCTACACTCCCCCAGATCCCATGGGGTTTTATATTTTTAATTAATTCCGTTTCCAGAGATACTGCAATACCGGGTCGATGCGTGGAGTGGACGGAGCAAGCCCCATTCCATCTCCCTGCTCCAAAAATCAATTTAATATATGGTCCCCAGATAAGGGACGTATCATATATTTAAACTGATAAGAACAGATCTGGCACCTTGTCAAAAGCTTAGCTAAAATTAAGTCTCTGGAAAGTCGGACAGGACTGGCTGACTGTGGGGAGATGGCCTACCTGCGCCTGCGCGGTGCGCCCCTTCTGATGGAGATAGACCGTATTCACCCACGCCATGCTTTCTGGGTATCATGGTCCGCCATTTCCATATTGAACTAACTTAGAGAATGGCCATTCTGCGCTTAAAGCCAGAAGTCATTTAAGAAGCAACTGACTGCTGCAATAGAAGATCATTTGTCTGCGTGAAAAGATTTAAAAAGGATCAAAGCGTCTCTTCTTTAAACCTGTTTCTCTATCTTGTGACCCTCTGGTGGCGCATGTGCACTATTCAATAAGAGGGAGAGCAGCATCCCACAGCATCAATCTATGCGAAATCACAAGGAATACAAACACCTCGTTTTAAAAGTCATAACGTCGCCCTGTTCAGAGTCTGTTGCCACTCCAACAAGTCAATTCTACCCAAGTATTGCAGTACATGATTGAACCGCCCTTGAGGGAAAAGGCTGCATTGATACAGAGCCTTCCGTGCTTTCCTGCTGTTTCTCCCTTCACACAGATGTTTCCAGGCTTGCTGAGAATCTGTAGCATTTTCTGTTTTCATTTCACTCCCAGAGTTTGGGGTTCTTTCCTTGTCCTTCCACCTGTGTGACTGTGCTTGTGAGTCTGTACTTTGCAAAGTGGAGAGTTGGATGCCGTTTTGAAAAGCTTGTAGCTGCAGTGGATGAAGCGTGAAGATTGAGTCAGTTGGTGGGGAAAATTAATTAGTCATTACCTAACGGTTGAATGCGTCTTCAGAAAAGTATCCACATGCAAGCGCCTTTGCTGCGCATTAATTATTAAACTCAGCTTTTGATTTGTAAACAAGGGGAAAACGCGAACGTAGTCCCCCCACTACCACAAATTTCGCAGTCGAGTATCTCGCCTTTGAAGATATCACAGGCGTCAATGTGTAAAAGGATAGCCTCATCCCGGGAAACACAACCTTCACGATCGCTGTTTCTCCCCTGCCAGGTAAGCATGTTTAATCATTTTCAAACATTATCAGCCCAAATCAACCTCTTACCACCACACAGATCCCGTTTTAAGTCGTATCGTCGCCCTGTTCAGGTTCTGCTGTCACTCTGACAAGTCAATCCTTCCCACCCAGTGCAGTTACATGCTTGAATGTTCCTCTAGAGAAAAGGTTGCAACAACACAGAACCTTCCACCCTTAATTGAATATTTCCCTTAAAAGGAAATGAACCGTCCTCCTGGAGTAAAACAGAAAAAGCTAAAAATAAAACTAAGCTGGTCTGGCAGCATCTGTGGAGAGAGAAACCGAGTTAACGTTTCGAGTCCGTATGACTCTTCTCCAGAACCCTCCTGAAATGCTGCCTGCAATATGAATACTTTCCATCTGGGGTCGCTGCTCCCTCACCTCAAGCTGACTCCTCGCTACTGTCAAGGCAAAAGACGAGAAAAATCTCAAACTGTTTCAACATTTATTAATATAGACAGAGCAGTTAATACAGAATAAAAGCAAAATACTGCTGGAAACCTGAAACAAAAACAAAAATTGCTGGAAAAACTCAGCAGGTCTGACAGCATCTGTGGAGTGGAGGAAAGAGTTAACGTTTCGAGTCCGTTTCAGTTAATACAGAAACCCTGCTTAAACCACATGGACAAAGGACAAGAAAAATCTCAATCTGGTTTTACAATGTTTTTAATATAGAGACAGAACAGTTACTACAGCAATATATTATAAAAGCAAAATAATGCAGATGCTGGAAATCTGAAACAAAAACAGAAAATGCTGGAAAAACTCAGCAGGTCTAGCAGCAAATGTCATCCCACTATTTAAAAAGAGAGGGAGAGAAAACAAGGAACTATAGACCTGTTAGCCTTATATCAGAAATAGGGAAAATTCTAGAATCTATTATAAATGATGTGATAAATGGATTCTTGGATAATCATGATCTGATTGGGCAAAAATCCACACGGATTTTCAGAAGGCTTTTGATAAAGTCCCCCACAGGAAGTTGATTAGCAAAATAAAAGCACATGGGATAAGAGGCAATGTCATGGCATGGATTAAGGATTGACTAACAGACAGAAAACAGAGAGTAGGAATAAACAGGTCATTCTCACGTTGGAAGGCTGTGTCTAATGGGGTACTGCAAGGATCAGTACTTGGGCCCCAGCTGGTCACAATATATATCAATGATTTGGATGTGGGGACCAAATGTAATATTTCCAAGTTCGCGGATGATACAAAGGTGGGTGGGAACGTGTGTTATGAGGAAGATGTAAAGCAGCTACAGGAGGATTTGGTCAGACTTAGTGAGTGGGCAAAAACATGGCAGGTGGAATATAATGCAGAAAAATGTGAGGATATCTACTTTAGTAGAAGGAACAAATGTGCAGAGTGTTTCCTAAATGGTAAGAGATAGAAAGTGTAGATGTACAAAGGGACCTGGGTGTTCTTGTCAATAAGTCACTGAAGGCTAACATGCAGGTGCAGCAAGCTATTAGGAAGGCTTATGGAATGTTAGCCTTTATCGCAAGAGGATTTGAGTACAGGAGTAGTGAAGTCTTGCTCAATTATATAGAAGCTTGGTTAGACCGCACATGGAGTGCTGTGTGCAGTTTTGGTCCCCTTACCTCAGAAAGGATATTATTGCCATAGAGGGAATGGAACAAAGGTTCACCAGACTTGTTCCAGGGATGGCGGGACTGTCTTATGAAGAGAGATTGGGCAAGCTGGGCCTGTATTCTCTAGAGTCTCGAAGAATGGGAGGTGATCTCATTGAAACCTACAAAATACTTAAAGGAATAGACAGGTTACATGCAGGTAAGATGTTTCCCCTGGCTGGGGAGTCTAGAGCCAGGGTACACAATTTCAAAATAAGGGAGAAGCCACTTAGAACCGAGATTAGGAGAAATTTCTTTACTCAGAGGCTTGTGCATCTTTGGAATTCTCTAGCTAAGAGGGCCGTGGAAGCTTAGTCATTGAACATGTTTAAGGTAGAGATTGATAGATTTCTGATTAACAATAATGTAAAGGGTTATGGAGATAGTGTTCGATCAGCCATGATCATATTGAATGGCGGAGCAGGCTCGATGGGCTGAATGGCCTTCTCCTGTTCCTATGTTACTATTATATACATCAAGTGTGGAAGAACTGGTTTAGATCTTCGGGGTTAGGTGAGCATCCTCCTATCAGCGCAAAGGTTGTTTCCACCAAACCTCAGGGACAGGTGAGTATTGAGCATGGTTAGTCCTGGGATTGGTTCAGTGCCAGTAGAAATCCCAGGAAGGTGTAGTGCTTCTCGGAGGCAGTGACGGTTTCTCCAACGGTTTGAGCAGTTGAAGTTGTTGTCCACTTCTCTTGGATTGATCACCCATTTGAAAGTGTGGAGTTGGTAGAGTTTCATTGATAAGTAAACTTTTCCTCTATTCTTCCTCTATTAGTTAGTTGATAAGTTTCTAAAATTTGCTTATAATCAATAAACTCTGATACCATTTACTAATTTGGTGTCTGAGTCTTTGCCTGGTGGTTATATCTCTGACAAACTCAAACAGTTTAAAATGGCCATTTGGGTTCCAGTATTACACTGTGCATCACTAAATTAAATCAAGTCTAAAATATCAAAACACCCCTTCTAAAACTTACAATCGTATGAACATACGTATGAACATACGAATTAGGGGCAGGAGTAGGCCACTCGGCCCCTCGAGCCTGCTCCACCATTCAATGAGATCATGGCTGATCTGATGTAACCTCAACTCCACGTTCCCGCCTACCCCCGATAGCCTTTCACCCCCTTGTTAATCAGGAATCTATCCAGCTCTCCCTTAAAAATATTCAAAGATTCTGCTTCCACCGCCTTTTGAGAAAGAGAATTCCAGAGACTCTCAACCCTCTGAGAGAAAAAATTTTCCTCATCTCCGTCTCAAATGGGTGACACCTTATTTTTAAACAGTGACTTCCTAGTTCTAGATTCTCCCACAAGAAGAAACATCCTTTCCACATCCACCCTGTCAAGTCCCCTCAGGATCTTCTATGTTTCAATCTCAGTCCCTCAGCACCGGCGTTGTTGTCACTCATTGTTTGATGTGAGTGAAAGCTGCTCCTTGTTCTGTGAGCATTCTTTGCAGTGAGCTTGTGTAGAGGTTCAGAGTCTGATTACAGATTGGCTAAAACTTGGTGAGGGAGTCCCTGTGTGGGTTCACTGATGTTCCAGGAGGACCAACAACTGTGTGAAGGCTTTATTACAGAACTCACACCAATAGGGTCTCTCCCCTGTGTGAGTGCGTTGATGGACCAGGAGATACACTGACTGTGTAAAAGCCTTGTCACACACCTCATGCCTAAATGGTTTCTCTCCAGTGTGAATCTGCTGGTGATTCAGGGGATCAGAGGAGTGGGTGAAAACCTTGTCACAAACATCACACCTGAAGAGTTTCTCCCCGTGTGAACCCTCTGATGATCCAGGAGGGTCAAGGAAAGCTTCATCACAAACCTCACACTTGAAGGGTTACTCCCCTGTGTGGATTCTCTGATGGAGCAGGGGTCTCAATGAGCCAGAGAATGATTTGTCACATACATTATACTGAAACAGTTTCTCCCCTGTGTGGATGCGGTGGTGTGTGCAGACAGCTGATGACCGCGAGAATGATTTGTCACACACCTCACATGTAAATACCTTCTCCGCTGTGTGAATGCGTTGGTGTCTGTGGAGATTCAATGAGTCAGAGAATGTTTTATCACAGCTCACACGTGAATGGTTTCTCTCCTCTGTGAATACGTTGGTGTACACGGAGATGAGATGATTGCGAAAAAGATTTGATACACACCTTGCAGGTAAATGGCTTCTCACCTGTGTGAATGTGTTGGTGCACGAGGATGACTGTGAGAATGATTTCTCGCACACGCCACATGAGAATGGTTTTTCTCTGTGTGAATGGGCCGTGATTCACCAGTCCAATGAGTGTACAAAGCCCTTGTTACACAACTCACATTCAAAACGCTTCTCCCCAGTGTGGCTGCATCGGTGATTCTCAAATGTCAATGGATATGTGAAAGCTGAATCACACACCTCACACTTGAACAGTTGCTCTTGCATGAAGCAGCCCCTATGTTACTAATTCTACAACAGATGCACCTTGTGTGTGAGGAAACCTTTTGAGCCTGTGGAGCCCTCCTCACACTTGAACAGCCTCTCACCTGTAGGAATGAGTCAGTGGTTCTTGAGGCTCAATAAATGATTGAAGCTCTCACCACACTTGGAGCCCACTCACACTTCTTCCCAGCCTCACCCTGACCGATCACCCACAGCTGAACCTTCAGAAAGGTTGGTTCTGATGGAAGGTTCCACACCACTGACCAGTTTCAGATCTGATGTTATGTCAAAGCTCCCCTGACCTGATCGATTTCCAGATGATGGTTTCACTGCCCAACCTTCTCTGTGTTGAGCAATGCTGTGAAGGGACTGGATGTATTCCCACTGTTGTGCAGTTGTCCCTTGGGTGATGGGCAGGATCTACCTGCGGTGTCTATCCTCTCTGTATTCTCTGGTGTAGTACAGTGCAATCCTTGTGTAAAACAGAAAATGGAAACATGATTTCCTCCAACTCCCTCTCCTCCTTTGCTGAAGAGGCTGACTCTTCAGTTTGTTTTTATTTGTACTTTCACAGGATGTGGGCATCGCTGACTAGGACAGCATTTGCTGCCCATCCCTAAATGCCTTCGAGATGGTGGCGGTGAGCCACTTTCTTGAATCACTGCAGGCCATGTGGTGTAGGTGCAGCCAGGGCTATGGAGAGAAATCATGGGCCCTGGTTTTTCTCCTGTTTCCAGGCCCCTTATCTCCACCACCCCCAGCCCCTTTAACCCTCCCCCTCATCCTTCAGGCACCCAGAATTGTGAACCATAGTCACACTGCGGTCAAACTGTTTCCAATAGCTTTATTAAAAACTTGTTGGCTTTTGTACGCTATGCATCTTTTTATAAAGCCCATGGAAAGCTCAGGTTTCAGTATGATAGGCATTACAACCACGGCTTTATCAGGCAATTACACACAACTTGGTCATTCATACTATGCAACCTGCTCCACTTCTTTGATCCTGGTCCTATGCAATATCCAGACAGCAACATCCAAAAGACTTGAACCTAACAAGCACCGCAAACAACAATCCTATGTGCAAGTGAGAGTATCTGAACTAACAGTGACATATTCTATTGGTCAATGATTTCTGCTTTCACTTCCAAGTTTAAAAATAGCAAAACCGTCCAGTAAATTGGCACCAACAATTCACCTGTAATAATGTGCTATTTCTATCCACACAAGAGGGCTTTGTTAATGAAAAATTACACTTTACATTGAGTGATAAATATTTTCTCATTTTAAGTTGAAACTAATGACACTCAAATGCCCAGAGTGGAGCATATAATAGGAGAGAAAACTACTGCAGAACGCTGGAAATCTGAAATATAAACAGAAAATGTTGGAAATACTCAGCAGGCCAGGCAGCACCTGTGGAGAAAGAAACAGAGTCAATGTTTCAGGTCTATGATCTGCATTGGCTCTGACGAAGGCTCACTGACCTCTTTCTGTCTGCGCAGATGCCACCAGATATGCTGAACGTTTCCAAACACCTCCCATTTCTATTGGAACAAAAATAACCTCTTTCACCAGCTCTCCGTAAAGCAATCAGATTCCTGGGAGCCCCTCATTCCCCTTCAGCAAGATCCCCAGCAGCAGCTGTCTGAGATCTGGTTTGGAACAACACTAAACATCGATTTAAATATACATTAAGATGTGAAGAAAGCGTAAACAACCTGCTGGGCAAAATCATAATCAATGCCAAAGCAATAAGTTGATAATTTTATAAATGAGTATCAATAAAAATGACAATTTAAAAACTGCCAAGCAGCAGAGCTAACAAATAAAATCTTTGTTGCCTTTTCGTTTAAGAAGATCTGGAGAGAGAGAGAAAGAGAGAGAGAGAGAGACGGAGGCGGGGGGGGGAGAGAGTGAGAGCTAGAATAAGCCCCAAGTCCTGGTCACAGGGAAGGGGGAGGGGACCAGGGCTGAGCTAAGGAGTTGGGTTTGATTAACATTGACCTTGTGTTTGTCTCTGGTGGCCCACACTCTGAGCTGGCCTTGGCAGAATTCATATTAAAGTGGCGGTCGGAAGTGGGCTGCCTTTCAGCCTGGATGTTCCTCCTCTCCTGGCCTGGTGTGTGGATAAGTTTTTGGGGAGGGAGGAAGAAGGGGAGGGGTTTGGTGTGTGTCCCCACTAAGCAGATGTGTGTGTGTCTGGTTCATTCCCAGTCTCAAGGTTCTCTCACTCACTCACACACTATGTCTCTGTCACATACACACATGCGCACACTCTCCCCCACAGATTCACTCTCTCTCCCCCACACACTCACTCTCTCCCACACCCTCGAACATATTCTCTCACTGTCTGTCACTTACAGTCTATTTCACTCACACTTGCTATCTCACTCACACTCCCTCACTCACTCCTTCACTCTCTCACTCACTCACAAAGGGGAATCCAGGGCTACAGCCACCAAAGCCTGAGGGCAGACCCTGTGGAGTGGTAAGGAAGGGAAGGAATGGGGGCCAGAGACATCCAGGACTGAGGGCGGACTGGGTGGAGAGGTCAGGAAGGGAAGGGCCTTGTGAGGATAAACTAAACATAGAAGCACTAGGCACTTTACCTGACTTGCTCTCCAGCAGCCTGCAGCCAGCTCTGAAACTCTTTCGAGTTATCAACAGTCACAGATTGCAACTCTTTCGAGTACAATCACAGTTCTTGGTTTCCGGGAGTGGGACATGAACCCACGACCCTCTGATTCAAAGGCGAGGGTGCTATGAACTGAGCCACAGCTGACACCTCCGCCAGCTCTGAAGAAGAGTGAAGAAGCTGACATCACCCAATCAGAACACTGCACAGGTCAGTGAGAAAGGGGGGACTGACCAATCTGGCAGCTCCCACTCAGCCCCTGATTGGCTGTTGTTCAGAACAAAAGCAATTATTGGCCAAATAGCGTGTCAATCAGGATGGTGTTGTGGAGTATTTTAAACCAACACCCAATACAGAGTCTTTCGTTCAAACGTCAAGCAGCCTTTATTTTTACACCGCTAGGAGACAATCTCTACTAGTAAACCAGCAAACCTCTCCAACAATATAGTTTTGAGCAGTTTATAAACTATTCTAATTGCATTACAATCACAGTGCCACCTACAGCAGAACTGATATCATTGAGAAGGACTGGAATTCAGGACATCACAACAATGACACAGGATAACCCCCATCATGAATCTAATAAAGAAATGAAGGAGGCAATTGTCACAACCAAATGGCCCCAGACAACATCCATTCACCCCTGTCACGGAAGGAGAGAAACCCTCCACACAAAGATCAGCCTTGGAGCCAGGGACAGCTCACCTTGGTAGGCTCCATTGTTTGCAGTTGTAGAAATAACATCAGCACTAATGTCTGTCCAGGACAGACTTGCAGGGTCAAAGTGGGGGCTTAGCAACAATCATCAAGCAGGATGTCCTCAGCGGATGTGTTTGTGAATTTGTTTACTGAAACAAACCATGTGACTCACACAGATAAAAGCAAAATACTGTGGATGCTGGAAATCTGAACAAAAACAAAAATACCTGGAAAAACTCAGCAGGTCTGACAGCATCTGCAGAGAGGGATACAGTTAATGTTTCGAGTCCGTATGACTCTTCATTAGAACTGAGGGAATATAGAAATGAGGTGAAATATAAGCTGGTAGAGGGGGAGGTGGGACAGGTAAAGCTGGATAGAGGGCCAGTGTTAGGTGGAGACAAAGGAGATATTGCCAAAGATGTTATAGACAAAAGGACAAAGGGGTGTTGATGGTGGTGACATTATCTAAGGAATGTGCTAATGGGGACATGAAAGGTAGCAAGCAGGACAAGCTAGTGGCAGATGACTCCAGTGGGGATGGGGTGGGGGGAAGGGATCGGAATGGGCTAAAAGGTGGAGATAAAACAATAGATCGAAATAAATTTTTAAAAGGTGGGAAAAGAAAAATATATATTTTTTTAAATTATAAATTATTGGAAAAAGGGGAATGGGAAAGGGGGTGCGGATGGAGGAGAGAGTTCATGATCTGAAATTGTTGAACTCAATATTAAGTCAGGAAAGCTGCAAAGTGCCCTACTGACTCCCACGGCTACCTCGACTACAGCTGCTCACACCATGCTTCCTGTAAGGACTCCATCCCATTCTCTCAGTTTCTTCGCCTCCATCACATCTGTTCTGATGATGCCACTTTCCAAAACAGTTCCTCTGACATGTCTTCCTTCTTCCTTAACCAAGGTTTTCCACCCACAGTGTTTGACAGGGCCCTCAACCGTGTCCGGCCCATCTCCCGTGCATCTGCCCTCACACCTTCCTCTCCCTCCACAACCATGATAGGGTCCCCCTTGTCCTCACTTATCACCCCACCAGCCTCCGCATTCAAAGGATCATCCTCCACCATTTCCGCCAACTCCAGCATGATGCCACCACCAAACACATCTTCCCTTCACCCCCCCTGGCGGCTTTCCACAGGGATCGTTCCTCTGGGACATCCTGGTCCACGCCTCCATCACCCCCTACACCTCAACCTCCTTCCACGGCACCTTCCCATGCAACCGCAGAAGGTGCAACACCTGCCCCTTTACTTCCTCCCCTCCTCATCGTCCAAGGGCCCAAACACTCCTTTCAAGTGAAGCAGTGCTTCTCTTGCACTTCCCTCAATTTAGTGTACTGCATTTGCTGCTCCCAATGCGGTCTCCTATACATTGGAGAGACCAAACGCAGACTGGGTGACTGCTTTGCGGAACACCTTCGGTCTGTCCATGACCCAGACCTCCCTGTCGTTTGCCATTTCAACACACCACCCTGCTCTCATGCCCACATGTTTGTCCTTGGCCTGCTGCAATGTTCCAGTGAAGCTCAATGCAAACTGGAGGAACAGCACCTCATCTTCCAACTAGGCACTTTACAGCCTTCCGGACTTAATATTGAGTTCAACAAGTTCAGATCATGAACTCTCTCCTCCATCCCCACTCCCTTTCCCATCCCTCTTTTTCCAATAATTTATCATTTAAAAAAAATGTTTCTTTTCCTACCTTTTTAAAATTTATTTCGATCTGTTGTTTTATCTCCACCTTTTAGCTCATTCCAATCCCTTCCTCCCACCCCACCCCCACTAGGGCCATCTACCACTAGCTTGTCCTGCATGCTACCCTTCATGTCCACATTAGCACATTCCTTAGATAATATCACCACCGTCAACCCCCCTTTGTCCTTTTGTCTATGACATCTTTGGCAATCTCTCCTTTGTCTCCACCTATCACTGGCCCTCTATCCAGCTTTACCTGTCCCACCCCCCTCTACCAGTTTATATTTCACCTCATTTCTATATTCCTTCAGTTCTGATGAAAAGTCATACGGACTCGAAGCGTTAACTGTATTCCTCTCCGCAGATGCTGTCAGACCTGCTGAGTTTTTTTCGAGGTATTTTTGTTTTTGTTCATGTGACTCACACATCTGCAATAAAGTTGCATTGTTGCTTTTGCATCTTCTAAGCTTAGAGTCTGAGAATCATTTTAACCCCACAATTGCTGAACAGCTTGAAAGCCCCACTTCTGGCCCCCCTTTTGGTACTTGGCTACCCTGCCCAAGTAAACCAATCTAAACCTATGATGTCCTGGGTCCTCTGCCCCGTTGTGGTGATCAGGCAGACAGTGCAGAGGACTCAGGATGTACCCTATATCTTATAATACTCCTGGATACTGGTTCTCGAACAACAAGTTTTGCTGTTCCTTAAGCGATGCCTTTGCTTTTTTCCTCTCCCGTTTCTTCCTACTTGCTGCACATGCTGCAATTTCCCAACCTACAGCTAAAAGTAATACTACCAAGACACGGGGGATCATTCAGATCCAAGGGCAGGTTTTCAACACTTACTCCCCAGTTCCACAGTCACTCCCACCAAGTTCTGGCCCTTAGATCCTTTTCTATATCTTTCTTCAAAATCATTAGGCCCTGTTTCAAAACGTGGTATCGTTGCACTACTCTGCCTAAACTCCCCTTAATTTCTTGTAAGTGTTCAAGTAAGTGGGAAATAGGCGGCCCCACAGAGTCTTCATATTGTTCCAGGTCCTCGCCTATCTGATCTGCAACATTTATAGTAACCAGCTCCCTCAATTTTATACAAACCAGTCTAGTATGTCCAATAGTAACAGGGACCTGGGGTTTAAAGCAGAAATTTGGCATCGTGATATTACATGTTAAGGTCTGCGTATTGATATTCGACTTCGGTGGTTGTGACGCAGGACCCCCCTTGGCCTCTGTACCCTGAGCGGGTACCGGTGTGGGATATTTCCAGCATACACCCCTCTATCCTGTTGTAGCCACACTCATCCTTTGTGGCTTGGCCCGCGGGGTGTGGGCATGTGGTTAAGCTGCCTTTCTGGTGACACCCACTCAGGGACACTCCTCTAATTGTACCATCTTTCTTGATGTCATAGATGTCCGTTGGATAATACCTAAAATAGGTTTCCCCTCAGATCAGGCCAATGTTTTCCACTTGGTACAGAGGATATGGTTGGGCATCTGATTCGACCACAGGGATAATGATTACCACCCCCACCACTGGGCTGCATAGCCTTGGACCCTAGTCACACCTTTGAAAACGCAGGCATTCACCAAACCCGGTTGCTGTGCGAGGTCATGGAGGTAGGAATTGTTGATCCAACTGGGCACCTGGCCTTGTTGAATCTAAACCAGGTTGTGTCTTAGTTGTCCTACTACCCACTGGTCATGACCGTAACTTAGGTCTCTCTTTTCTCCCGCCCCAGCCTGTTCCAGATTTCTGTCATTCAGTCAGTTAGTAATCTCAGCATGGCTTTCTATTGCCCTTATCCCCGTTAACAAGTCTGTAACTTTCCGGATGACTAACCGTACTCCTTTGTGGGCAGCTTGATTTCCTCTCTCCATTAACCCCTGTGGCACCCCCTTTAGCCGTTCCACACTACTGAATAGTTTGTATGTCTAACGCGTTCACAAATGACTTTTCTGTCATAACTCCTGTCAAAACATCATTGATTAAACTTCCCTTTGCCCTGCGGTGGAAAGCAGCATGCCCTCTAAACCTAGTTGCACCCATGGCATCGGCTGCCTTATTGATTATATCCTTTGTTAGTCTTTCATACGATTTCTTAATACCGTCAAATTCGCCACAATACCTAGGCCATTGTAACATTGTTAAGTTCAGCAATACCAGTACAATTTCATGTTTTACATTGTCAAACAGTTGCTCATTTTCTGTAAATAATGCCAGCCCGTTTAGTGGGCCCGGAGACAATTCTGGGCACTGTAACAGTGCCGTCCTCGTTGTTGATGTAATCGTTGGTATAGTCACGGTTGACGATGTGGGTGCCCTTGGTGTTGTTGGGGCGGGTGTTGTAACACGATGTACAGTAGTCCATCTACAACCCAGTCCTCGCAGCGCAAGACATATCTTCCCCCTACTTGGTCCCGTACGTGCTGCTCTCGTGTGCATCTCGCCATACTGGTAGTATTCATCATTTTACACGGCCCACATGGTGTTGGACTCGAACTTACCCATGCACCGTTACACACATAACACCCTTTATCCTGTTTTTTCACATTCGTAACTGGTTGACAAGGTGAAACCCGTTTTAGAGTCACCTTTGGTGGCCGGGGTGGGGGTGGGGGGGGGTCTCAATCTGCATTCCATTTCTTCCCGGTCTCTTGCGCTTGCCTTGAGAATTGTTCCAATTGTCAGACTCGTCAAAATTAATGCTTTCACGGTGGCCATACTGTTTGGGGATAAGCACAACTCTGGCTGTCACCAGTCGGTCAGTCGGTCCTGTAAAACAACATCAGTTAAAACTGTATTGGATAAAGAGCCGACGCACACATGATAGGCTACACGGCTTCTTCTTTGGCCATGCCGGGTCCTCAAGAACAGTAAAACATTTTAGTTGCGACCGATGTTTCCATTTCTCTTTCCCTTTCATATCCACAAAAGCGCATGTATCGCTGATCATCATTACCTCGTACGGGCTTATTCATCTAGGGGCGAATCCTACACGTTTGGTATGTACCTGCTTTTATCTAAAACCTCTCCACTACCTTGGGCATTGGTTCATTGCTGCCCTTATTCTTCCTTTCCTGATCTTGGATGTCTTGTTGTGCTCTCACCTCCTGTTTCAACTCACCTAGTTGGTCATCTAGTTGTTCATAGTTCCTGATACGGTCCTTTACTCGTTCTAGTTCCTTGCTACCAATCGATATTACTTCTGGTAGTCACATAGCACGTCCCATCATTAGCTCAAATGGAGTCAGTCAGTTGTCCGGTTGGGTGTTGTGCATAGGCGCATGAGTATACAGGGGAGGACATCTACCCATCCTTGTCCTGTTTCTGCAATACCTTTTGCCAGAGCGGTTTTTAAAATTCTATTCATTCATTCGGCCATACCTGAACTTTGTGGGCGATATGGGACATGGAACCTCTGGAGGGCTCCTAACAATGTACAGGCTTCCTTCATAACCTTCCCTGTAAAGTGAGTACCTCGGTCTGAGTCTATCTGTAAGGGAATTTCCCAGTGGGGAATTATTTCCTATGCCAGTATTTGGCCTATCGTCCTAGCGCTACAGTCTCGGGTGGGAAACGCTTCTACCTACCTGATAAATTGATTGATTGCTACTAAGCAATATTTCTTGCCCCTGTCGTTAGGCAGGGGTCCGGTAAAATCTATTTGCAGATTTTCTCATGGGCCTTTAGGTCTTGGCTGGTGGGTCATTTGAACTTTGCTTGGCTTTCCGGGATTGTACCATCTGCATGTTATGCATCAGAGAAGCATCCAGGGGAGGTGATGGTGTAGTGGCATTGTCGCTGGGCTAGTAATTTAGAGATTACAGGGTAATGTTCTGGGGATCTGGGTTCAAATCCCAACACAGTAGATGGTGGAATTTGGATTTAATAAAAAGTTGGAATTTAAAGCTTGATGATGTTGATTGCTGTAAAAACTCATCTGGTTCACTAATGCTCTTTAGGGAAGGAAATTTGCCATCCTTTCCTGGTCTGGCCTACATGTGTCTAATGGGCAGTGACACATACAACGATTTTTTTAAAAATGGCTGACAGTGTTTGGACACATCTCTCCCCTTTCCGTTCTGTTCTCCTGTTACCCCCAATTTGTTGTTAGCCTATTATACATTGCCTGGCACGCCCACTGTGGTCAGAGCTGTGATAAATTTCTCAGAGGTTTGTTTGGATACAATCTAGGACTATTACCCGTGAATCTTTCCTCCAAACTCTAACTGCTCCTTCCTTAGCCCATTGTTCTTGCTCTTCCACATTAGCTTCATCCTGTATCTTTGTAATATTCATTTCACCTGCAGCAGCAACTGGGGCTGGTGTTTCTTTCTCGGCCGCTTACCTGGCTGCCTCGCCCTCTGTTCCTCAGTTTCCACCTTTAGGTGGGCTCTTATTTTAATCTCGGCCGCCTCTGCCGGCCCTTCTGCGTGTCTCCACTGACCCTCTCACCACATTCTCGTGCCTTATGTGTCCTCCTCCTGAGGTGATGTATCCTCACCTACTCCAGGCTATCATATAATCATGTACCACCCCGAAAGGCTTCTGTAAGGGCAGTCAGCTCGGCCACCTGGGCTGAGACACTTCCTTTGGCTACCACTTCACCATCTCCTTTTACCACTGCCCAACCTGTGTGCGGCTCTCCATATATATATCAAGATCCATCCACATAAAGGGTGCAGTCGGGGTTTTCCAGGGGGTCGTCAGAGGCGGTCCCTTGTGTTTCTTCGTCTATTGTGGCCTGACACTCGTGCGTCTCCCCTTCCGCTAATATGTCTTCAGCAGGGTTTACTCACGTATTCCTCACTATCTGAACTGATCTGTCTTTCGGTATTAGGACTGCTTCCCATGCAGCTCTTCTACTGTCCGAGACGGATTTAAATTTCCCTGTAATCAGCAGGTCCACCTGTGGATGTCACGTGTGCAACACTACCTGTCCTGACATGGTTATCGGTTCACAGACCCGCACTGCACATGCCGCACAGTCTAATGCGGCTACGCAACTTGCCATACCCTGGGCTACTGAGGACTACTGGGTGGAATAATAAGCTACTGGCCTCATGTCCCCGCCATACTCCTGTAACACTGCTGCATTGTCGAAGTTTCCATCCACATTGTAGAGCACGTGGAATGGTCGGGGCATATTGGGCAATCTAAGGGCGGGGCTGGAGTCAGGGCGGCCTTCAACTCTGAGTAGGCCTTATCCTGCCCTGGCCCCCACTTTACCTGTCCTGTTGCCGGCCTTCTTCACTTTACTAATCGCTGTATTGGCTCCGCAGTTGCCGCGAAGTCTGGTACAAAACTTCTGCAGCAATTAAATAGTCCTAACACCTTCCTCACTCCTCTGATGGTTATCGATCTTGGCATGTTTTTGATGGCGATTTTTCTTTCTTGGGGAGTATCTTACAACCTGACTAATTTCATGTCCCAGGTATTTAACCTGTGGTAGTCCCAATTGTGCCTTTTTCAGATTTACTTTAAATCCTGTCTCCTCCTAGGCCTGAAAAGCACATATTAGAGAGTCCATATGTCCCTTTTCATCCTCTGACGCTATCAGTATATCATCTACATATTGTAGTCGTGCACTTTGGTGCTTTGCAAAATCCAGTCCTTCCAGGGCTTGATTCATTACATGGTGGAATATATTAGGGCTGTTATGGAATCCCTGTGGGACTCTGGTCCAAGTGTATTGTTTCCTTTCCACCGTGAATGTGAATTTTTCTTGTGACTCACCATCCAATGGCATGGACCAGAACCCGTTGGCAATGTCCAAGACTCTGAACACTCTGTGTTTGGGTTTTACTCTGTTAAATACCGTGGAGGGACTCGCCACTATGGGGTGTTCTCGTGGGATTACCTTGTTAAGGGCAGTATAGTCGACCGTCAGTCGATATGATCGACTTTACAGGCCATATAGGGGAATTAATGGTCAATATAGTTTCGCTCAACGCCCCTTGTTCTACTAGATCTGCCACTATATTCTGCATGGCTTCTCTTGCCTCTGGTTTTATTGGGTATCGTCTACAGGCTCAGTGCTCCGGCACCGGTATCTTAATCGGTTCCATCCTTACCAGTCCGCAGTCTTATTTAGATTCTGCCTAAACCCCTTCTATCCCCTCACACACATTTGCCGTCCTTCCTCCAATCCCGGCTTAGGAGTTTTACGCTGGATATTTGTGTCACATATTGGGCGCCTGGACTTTTCTCCGAGGTCCCTCCACATTATTCCCCTGTCTTTAACATCTATTAATAAGTTTAGTTCAATCAGTATATCTATTCCTAAGGTTGTCCACAAGCGTACAGGGAGGATTATACCTCCCATCTCCAATACTTGTGTCTCACTTTAATAAACCCTAACCTGTTTTCCCTCCACTCCCTGTATTAATAACGAACGTTGGGTGAGGGAAAGTTTCAAATTTGTCATGGACACCGAGTCCCCTGTATCTATTAGCGCCTCGCACTGCCGATCCCCTAACAGTGCCGCTAAATATATTTGGGGGTCTTGGTCCTCTCCGGGGGCCGCTGCTACCTATTGTTCCTGACTCAGGGTTTTGATTATCTCGATCAGTTAGTTGGTTTTTGTTCATGTCCTCCATACAGGATGTTTGTCCAATTGGAGGGACCGATTGTTGTTTGGGGCCCTGTCCTGCTTTGCCTTCCCTGGCCGACCAACAGTCCTTGGCCTCATGGCCGGGCTTGTTACAGTTCCTACACTTTCTCCTGTTGTCCTTTTTTGGCATATGGCACTCATTGCACCTGTGTCCTGGACTGTTGCAATTATAGCAAACCTCACTTTTTCCTCCTGTTTTTGCTAAGTCTGTCACTGACTCTGCTGCGGCTAGTTTAGTCTTCTGTTGATTGTCTATGTCCATAGCCCATCTAACTAAGGAGTCAAAATCCTGCATCGTGACTAGTCCCGACCTCATTACGTCCTGATGTGCTTTGCTCAGTCCATCTTTAAACATTTTTAAGAATGCTGCATCGTTCCTTGCTGGGTCTCGTACGCCTGAGTGCGCTATATAGAATGTCAACTTTCTCTCCCCACAGTTGTGTGCTGATTCCCCTTTACTCTGTGTTATTCCCATTATCATACCCCAATTCACTGGCACAGCTCCCAGTGCGGTAGTCACTGCTGTTTTAAAATGACCAAACGCTGTCTGAGACTCTTAGCCGGTCTGGATGACGGCCGCGCACCAGGTCCCGTCGCCTAGTTCCTGCCGTTTTGTCTCAGGAATTTTAGCCCGTACTAGACAGGCTGTGTCCCGATTATGTAATTGGTGGGATGTTCGCATTTCTCTCAATTTGTCCCAAAAGAGTTCATTGCTCCGGCGGGGGTGTGTCAGTTTTGGCAACGTTTCCAATAATTTGATTTTGTCGAGGGAAAACGGGACACATGTTGTTCTTAATCGGACCGGTCCCGGTTGGCCTTGGGCATCAGGGGGTCTGGACACAACTTCTACCTTAGCTGGCGCCACTCCAATGGCACCATCATATGACGGGGGCGGTTATTTTCCTTCTTTGTCTTTTTGATAATTATACACCTCACTGTTTATATCCCAATCATCTGGACCTTTGGTCCGGTATTGTGGGGATGTTGGTGGTACTGGGTAAATGTCAGCTTCAGCAGATGTGTTTCTGTACCTTTTGTTCAGGTCGCCCTGGCTACTAACAAAGTGCCTTTTCCTCCTTTTGTTTCCCTACTTTTCTCCACCATGCCCTCTGTTTCCCAGTCGGGTCATCTGGATTCCACCCCTTCTCTCTGATTCTTATCTCCTAGATATCTAGTTAACCATCCCTCTGGACCCCACTCGAGCTCTAACTTCTTTTCCGCGGCCATTGTTGGTTTGGGTTATTTGTTGTCAGCCTCATCTTCATTTCCTCCTGAAGTGAGCGCGTTACTTGCAACTAATACCGAGCATCTTGCTAGACACGTTTCACCCAAATCCTTACCGACTCATTGAGGTTTGACTTAGACCCGTAAATGCTTTTGGTCCCAGGGCGGCAGATGGAGGGCAGTTTTGGCTTTGCCCTCACGATGTGATGATTTAGAAGGTACTCATGTGGTGGCTCGGCTGTCACTCGTCCGTTTCCTCCGTCCTTAGCGGGATCCCATCCTCGTCACCAATTTGTTGCGGAATATTTTAAACCAAAACTCAACACAGGATTGGTCGTTCGATGTCAAGCAGCCTTTATAATTTATCCTTTTGGCAGCCTCCAATATTCTCCCTCCAACTGGACCGCTCCCTCTGGATTCTTACCTGCTCTTGATCTTTTCATTGAGAACTGTCAGCATGACATTAGTCGTCTCAATTTCTCTGTTCCTCTCACCCACTCTAACCTGTCTCTTTCTGAACTTGCCGCACTCCTTTTCTCTCAGGTCCCACCCTGACTTTGTCATCAAACCTGCTGACAAAGGTGGTGCTGTTGTTGTCTGGCGCACTGACCTTACCTCACAGAGGCTGAGTGCTAACTCGCAGACACTTCCTCCTACCTCCCCCTGGAGCATGACCCCACCACTGAACATCAAGCCATTGTTTCCAGGACTGTCACTGACCTCATCTCCTCTGGAGATCTTCCCTCCACAGCTTCCAGCCTCATGGTCTCCCAACCTCAGAAGGCCCGCTTCTACCTCCTACCCAAAATCCACAAACAGGACTGTCCCGGCAGACCGATCGTGTCAGCCTGTTCCTGCCCTAGAGAACTCATTTCTTCCTATCTTGACACCATTCTCTCTCCCCTTGTCCAGTCTCTTCTCACCTACATCCACAATTCCTCTGACACCCTACACCATTTCAACAATATCCAGTTCCCTGGCCTCAACCACCTCCTCTTCATCATGGACGTCCAATCCCTCTACACCTCCATTCCCCACCGGGATGGTCTAAGGGTTCTCTGCTTCTTCTTCGAACAGAGGCCCAAACAATCCCCATCCACCACCACTCTCCTCTGTCTGGCTGAACTTGTTCTCTCGGTGAACAATTTCTCCTTAAACTCGTCTCACTTCCTCCAAATAAAAAGTGTGGCTATGGGTACCCGCATGGACCCCAGTTATGCCTGTCTCTTTATGGGGTATATGGAACATTCCTTGTTCCAGTCCTACTCAGGCCCCCTCCCACAACTCTTTCTCCGGTACATCGATGACTGCTTTGGTGCCACTTCATGCTCTCGTCTGGATCTGGAAAAATTTATTAATTTTGCTTCCAATTTCCACCCCTCCATCATTTTCATGTGGCCCATCACTGACACTTCCCTTCCCTTCATTCACCTCTCTGTCTCCATTTCTGGTGATAAACTGTCCGCCAATATTCATTACAAGCCTAGTGACTCCCACAGCTAGCTCGACTACAGCTCCTCACACCCCGCTTCCTGTAAGGACTCCATCCCCTTCTCTCAGTTCCTTCGCCTCCGACGCATCTGTTCCGATGATGCCACTTTCCAAAACAGTTCCTCTGACATGTCTTCCTTCTTCCTTAACTGAGGTTTTAGACCCACGGTGGTTGACAGGGCTCTCAACAATGTCTGGCCCATCTCCTCCACATCTGCCCTCACGGTTTCCTCTCTTTCCCAGAACCATGATAGGGTCCCCCTTGTCCTCACTTATCACCCCACCAGCCTCCGCATTCAAAGGATCATCCTCCACCATTTCCACCACTCCAGCATGATGCCACCACCAAACACATCTTCCCTTCATCCCCCCCCTCACACCCCGGCAGCATTCCACAGGGATCGTTCCCTCCGGGAGACCCTAGTCCATTCCTCCATCACCCCCTACACCTCTACCCCCTCCCATGGCACCTTCCCACGCAACCGCAGAAGGTGCGACACCTGCCCCTTTACTTCCCCCCTCCTCACCGTCCAAGGGCCCAAACACTCCTTTCAAGTGAAGCAGCACTTCACTTGCACTTCCCTCAACTAAGCCTACCGCATTCGCTGCTCCCAATGCGGTTTCCTCTACATTGGAGAGACCAAACGCAGACTGGGTGACCGCTTTGCGGAACACCTTCGGTCTGTCCGCAAGCATGACGCAGAGCTCCCTGTTGCTTGCCATTTCAACACCTCACCCTGCTCTCATGCCCACATGTCTGTCCTTAGCCTGCTGCAATGTTCTAGTGAAGCTCAACGCAAACTGGAGGAACAGCACCTCATCTTCTGACTAGGCGCTTTACAGCCTTCCGGACTTAACATTGTGTTCAACAATTTCAGATCATGAACTCTCTCCTCCATCCCCACCCCCTTTCCGATCCCCCCTTTTTTTCAATAATTTATAATTTTTAAAATGTATTTTTCTTTTCCCACCCATTTTCGATATTTTAAAATTTATTTCCATCCTTTGTTTTATCTCCGCCTTTTAGCCTATTTTAATCCCTCCCCTCCACCCCACCCCCACTAGGGCTATCTGTCACTTGCTCATCCTGCTTTATACCCTTAATGTCACCATTAGCACATCCTTTAGCTAATATCAACACCATCACAGCCCTTTGTCCTTTTGTCTATGACATCTTTGGCAATTTCTTCTTTGCCTCTACCTATCTCTGACCCTCTATCCAACTCTACCTGCCCCATCCCCCTCCGCCATCTTATATTTCAACTCATTTCTTTGTTTCCTTATTTCTGATGAAGAGTCATACCGACTCAAAACGTTAACTGTATTCCTCTCCGCAGATGCTGTCAGACCTGCTGAGATTTTCCAGCTATTTTTGTTTTTGTTTCAGATTTCCAGCATCCGCAGTATTTTGCTTTTTGTCTTTGTTTTTACACCGGTGGAGAAACAATCACCAAGACACCAAGGCTCCTTAGACAGCACCTCCCAAACCCACGACCACTACTACCTAGAAGGACAAGGGCAGCAGATAGATGGGAACACCAGAACCTGGAAGTTCCCCTCCAAGTCACACACCATCCTGACTTGGAAATATATCGCCGTTCCTTCACTGTCACTGGGTCAAAATCCTGGAACTCCCTTCCTAACAACACCACATGGACTGCAGTGGTTCAAGAAAGCAGCTCACCACCACCTACTCAAGGGCAACTATGGATGGGCAATAAATGCAGGCCCAACGAGCGAAGCCCACATCCTATGAATGAATAAAAAAAATAGATCAGAAGAGGAAGACCCACAGCATCGAAGGCAGTGATAAAGTGCAGTGGTGGGGTCAGCACATGCACAAGAGAGAGGGACGCAGGAGAGAAATGGGCAAATGAAGAGCAGGGCAAAGAAGAGAGGGTCAAAGGGAGAGAGAGTGGCACTGGAGAGAGTGGCACAGGAGAAAGGGCATGGGAGAGGGGTGAAGGGGAAGGAGGAAGAGAGTGGAAGGTTTGATTGGGCCAGTACTTGGTGAGTGACTCTGTTACTGAGAAAGTGAGTCTAACTCGGGGAGTGAATCTTTGCTCAGCGAGTAACACTGACTTATGGACTGACTGTGACTTAGAGATTAATTTCAGAGTCATCAACTTGGAGGAAATAAAATAAAGGACACTTAGGCCATGGGACCATGGGGGGAGGCGGACCAGTGCTGCTGAGAGAGAGGGTGATGATGGTCAGAACGGGGGGCGGGGGGTTGGGCAGTGAAACCATCATTTGGAAATCGGTCGGGTCAGGGGAGCTGTGACATATCATCAGATCTGAAACTGGTCAGTGGTGTGGAACCTTCCATCAAGACCAACCTTTCCAAAGGTTTGGCTGTGGGTGATTGGCCAGGGTGAGGTTGGGAAGAATTGTGAGTGGGTTCCAAGTGTGGTGAGAGCTTCTATCATTCATCGAGCTTCATGAACCACGGACTCATTCCTAGAGGTAAGGAGCTGCTTAAGTGTGTGGTGTGTGAGGAGGGCTCCACAGGCTCATAAGATCTCCTAATACATAAAGTACATCTGTTGTACAGCAACATGTAAGAGAAACAATTCAAGTGTCAGGAATGTGACCAAGATTTTACAAAGTGATTGACAATCGTGCAACACCAACATGTCCACCAACATAAGCTTTCCATGCCCGAGGTGTGTGACAAATCATTCTCATGGTCATTGAACTCTGCGTATACAAATGCAGTCATACTGGGGAGAAACCATTCATGTTCGAGGTAAGCAACAAATCATTTTCACAGTCATCGACCCTCCTCAAATACAAATGCATGTACACAGGAGAGAAACCATTCATCTGCAACATTTGCGATAAAGCTTTTTCACCATCTGTGACTCCCCCGATACACCAGAGCGTTCATTGGGGCAAGAAACCCTTCAGACGTGAGGATTGTGAGATGACCTTTACCCACTCCTTTGGCCTCCGGAGGCTTCACACTGAAGAGAAGTTGTTCAACTGTGAGGTGTGCAATATGGGCTTTGTACGTTCATCAGAACTGGTGAAACACCAACGCATTCACACTAGGGAGAGGCCATTCACATGTGAGGTGTGCAATAAATCATTTTCACATTCATCGACCCTCTGTGTACACCAATGCATTCACACAGGGGAGAAACCATTCACGTGCAGTGTGTGTGACAAATCATTCTCACGTTTATCGTATCTCTGCTCAAATGGAAGTATGCACACAGTGGAGAAACTGTTCATGTGTGAGGTGTGTGACAAAGCCTTCACCCGGTCATCAAGCATCCTGGTTCAACAGACAATCCACACGAAAGAGAAATCCTTCAAGTGTGAACTTTGTGATAAAGCTTTATGCAACATCGGCAACCCTCCTGAGACACTAGAAGATTCACACATAGAAGAGGCTTTTCTAGTGCAATCTAGTGTCTTGTGAACAATCCTCACGGACTTGGAGCCGGGACAACCGCTTCTGTTACACTGAGAGTTGTCTGTGTTGTTTACCCTCCAGTGCTCGCACAGGGGAGCTATCGTTCCAAAGCACTGTCTGTTTCAGCAAAGTCTGACTCGAACCTCTCCCACCATCAGAGCAATTGTTTCGAGAAGGTCAATTTAACCTTTGAACAGATCACCAAACATCACCAAAAGAAGACATCAACATGTATAGAAGCTCCTATATAAACTCAGTATCCTTTCAGTGCAGCATCAGGTACAAGTCACTCACTGACTCTCTCTCTTTCAGTAGAAAGTCAGTCAACAGCACAAGCACCAGGGGAAGGAGCCATTCCTGGAGTAGTAATGGAGGGACTTCAATTAGCCTTAGCATCTCTGGGAGAATCAGCCAGGAATCCCGTTCCTCAAGAGTGACCCCAGCTGGGAAGTCAGGGGGAGGCCAGGATGTGTCTCGGCTGTGGCAGTCTCCATTGTCTCACAACATTCAGTGTCTGGGTCTACACATGCTGAATGGCCACTTGAACAGAGCACTAGAGGCCAATCAATGTCCACAGCCTGTACTCCAGGTCAGTACCTTGAGGACTGGAGGGAATGTGAGAGGACAACAACTTGCATTTATAGAGCGCTTTAATATAGTCAAAACCCGAAAGTGTTTCATAGAGACACAATCAGAGAAAATTAACACTGAGACTAAGAAGGAGATATTAGGAGGGGATGACCAAAAATATGGCCAAAGAGGTGGGATTTATGGAGGGTCCTAAAGGAGATGAGAGGGATAAAGATGCAGAGAGGTTTAAGAAGGGAATTCATGAGCATGGAGCCTGGATGGTTGAAGACACAGACATCAATGGTGAAGTGAAAGAAATGGGGCGGATGTATTAAAGGCCAGAATTGGAGGACTGCAGAGATCTCGGAGGGAGATGGGGCAAGAGGTAACAGAGATAGGGAGGGGGTGAGGCCATGGAGCAATGTGTACTGGAGCATGAGAATTTTAAATTGGAGGCACTGGGGGGCTGGGAACCAATGTAGGTCAGTGAGCACAGGGGTGATAGGTGTGTGAGTTAGGATAGAGACCGCAGAGTTTTAGCTGACCTGAAGTTTATGGAGGGTGGAAGATGGGAAGCTGGACAGGAGAACATTGGAATGTTCTAGTCTAGTCTAGAAGCAACAACAGCATGGATGAGGATTTTGGTGTGTGATTTAATTACCTTGGAGTCAGGTAGGCTGCAAGCTTGAAATTATTAAAATAAAGTTAGGTGTAGAAGTGCGTTTGAAATGCTAATGAGTAAAGATGGATGGAGCCTTAGCATATAAAGTGTGAAGGAAATTTACATTTTAGATAAATGAAGGAATGTGTGGATGTCAAAGGGATGTTATGATGTTTACAACTAGCCAGAGAAGCAAGGCCAAGCAGTGTGTTTATTTTTTCCAAAGATTACTGACAATTTTGGCAACATGAAAGTTTTTATGTTATTGGAAAAGGGCATTTCCAAAGGCATATGGAACAATGGAAGTACAGATTAAAGAGATAGAAACATATGAAGGAGAATGAAAGGCTAAGTTGGGGGTCCCTGTAAGGCCTAATAGGAGTGTGTGAAATGGCATTTGGAAAGCCTCCAGCCATTTTTGCAAAAGTCTGCTGTGTCCAATAACTAAAGCTGGAGACAAACTTTTGGAAATCCACAGTCAAGTGGGTACTTCGGTAACTTGCTGGCTCGCTTTTCACATTTGAAAACTATTTTGGACTGTTGCCTTAAAGGGGGTGCGTAATTGGGAGTCTGGTTAATTATAAGCTTTTGGATTTTGTTATAGTAAGTAATTATAGTCTTATGTATGTGCTTGAAATTTTTTCTTTTGTTAATAAATATTTTAATTTAATTTTTTAAATCTCTAAAGGTCTTGGTGGACTCATTACTTCTGATTTCAGCGCACACATCTTCTCATAATAAACGCAATTGCAAAACCATTGTGCTAGATTGGCCAAGTTTCCCTTGTGGATTTGGTCTGCCTGACAAACATCATCTGCCACTTCATAACAAAATTGGGGGCTCTTCCAGGATATTTGAAATTCCTTGATATGTCTAGAGTTAGTGAATCTTAAGGCTATGAGTATGAGAAGCGCATTGACCTCAGGAGATGGTGTGAGGGATTTTTAAAGTGGTGAGACTGCAAAAATAGCTTTATTCTTGGCTAAAACTTTTCTGGAAGTAGAATGATGTTTGCCAGGCAGGCCGAATGGGGAGGTGATGGCTTAGTGGTATTGCCGCTGGACTAGGAATCCAGTAACCTAGGAGTAATGCTTTGGGGGAACCAGGTTCAAATACAGCCATTACAGATGGTGGAATTTGAATTCAATATTTTTTTAAAATCTGGAATTTTAAGTCCATTAAACCTTTGCCAAATGCTGTAAAAACCCATCTGGTTCACGAATGTCCTTTAGAGAAGAAAATCTGTTGTCCTTACCTGGTCTGGCCTACATGTGACTCCAAACCCACAGCAATGCAGACTCAGAAATGGCCTAGCAAGCCACTCAGTTGTAACAAGACGCAAAAAAGGAATGAAAGTGGACGGGCCCCACCTGGCATCAACCTAGGCACCGGAAATGACAAAGGCAATCGCATCCCTGTCGACCCTGCAAAGTCCTCCTTACTAACATCTGGGGGCTAGTGCTGAAATTGGGAGAGCTGTCTGACAGACTAGTCAAGCAACAGTCTGACACAGTCATCCTCATGGAATCATACCTTACAGATAATGTCCCAGACTCCACCATCACCATCCCTGGATATGTCCTGACCCAGTAGAGGTGGCAGCGGCACTGTGGTATACAGTTGGGAGGGAGTTGCCCTGGGAGTCCTCAACATCAACTCCGGCCCCCATGAAGTCTCATGGCATCAAGTCAAACATGGTCAAGAAAACCTCCTGCTGATTACCACCTACAGTCCTCCCTCAGCTGATGAATCAGCTCCATGTTGAACATCACTTGGAGGAAGCACTGAGGTGGCAAGGGTGCAGAATGGACTATGGGTGGGGGACTTCAATGTCCATCACCAAGAGTGGCTCGGTAGCACCAGGGCTGGTCGAGTCGTAAAGGACATTGCTGCTAGACTGGGTCTGCGGCAGGAGGTGAGGGAACCAACAAGAGGGAAAAACATACTTGACCTCATTCTCACCAACCTGTCTGATGCAGATGCATCTGTCCATGACAGTATCGGTAGGAGTGACCACCACACAGTCACTGCGGAGACGAAGTCCCGCCTTCACATTAAGGATGCCCTCTATCGTGTTGTGCGACACTACCACTGTGCTAAATGGGAGAGATTTCTAACAGATCTGGCAACTCTGGGCATCTATGAGGTGTTGTGGGCCATTAGCAGCAGCAGAATTTTACTCAAACACAATCTGTAACCTCATGGTCCGGCATATCCTTCACTCTAACATTACCATCAAGCCAGGAGATCAACCCTGGTTCAATGAAGAGTGCAGGAGCGTATGCCAGAAGCAGCATCAGGCATACCTAAAAATGAGGTGTCAACGTGGTTAAGCTACAAAACAGGACTACTTGTGTACCAAACAGCATAAGCAGCAAGTGATAGACAGAGCTAAGCGATCCCACAACCAACGGAACAGATCTAAGCTCTGCAGGCCTGCCACATCCAGTCGTGAATGGTGGTGAGCAATTAAACAACTCACTGGGGAAGGAGGCTCCACAACTATCCTCATCCTCAATGATGGAGGAGCCCAGCACAGCAGTGCAAAAGATAAGGCTGAAGCATTCACAACAATCTTCAGCCAAAAATGCCAGATGATCCATCTGGGCCTCCTCCAGAGGTCCCCAGCATCACAGATGCCAATCTTCAGCCAATTTGATTCAGTCCACATGACATCAAGAAATGGATGAAGGCACCGGATTCTGCAAAGGCTATGGCCCATGACAATATTCCAGCAATAGTGCTGAAGACTTGTGCTCCAGAACATGCTGTGCTCCTAGCCAAGCTGTTCCAGTACAGCTACAACACTGGCATCTACCCGGCTATGTGAAAAACTGCCCAGGTATGTCCTGTACACAAAAAGCAGGACAAATCCAACCTGGCCAATTACCACTCCATCAGCCTACTCTCGATCAGCAACAGTGCTATCAAGCGGCACTTGCTGAGCAATAACCTGCTCACTGATGTCCAGTTTGGGTTTCGCCACTCAGCTCCTGACCTCATTACTGCCTTGGTTCAAACATGGACAAAAGAGCTGAACTCCCGAGGTGAGGTGAAAGTGACTGCCCTTAACATCAAGGCAGCATTGACCAAGCGTGGCATCAAGGAGCCCTAGCAAAACTGGAGTCAATGGGAATTAGGGGGAAAACTCTCTGCTGGTTGGAGTCATACTGAGCACAAACGAAGATGGTTGTAGTTGTTGGAGGTCAGTCATCTCAGCTCCAGGACATCACTGCAGGAGTTTCTCAGGGTAGTGTCCTAGGCCCAACCAACTGGACTAGCCATATAAATACTGTGGCTACAAGAGTAGGTCTGAGGTAGGGAATCCTGTGACAAGTAACTCACCTCCTGACTCCCCAAAGCCTGTCCACCATCTACAAGGCACAAGTCAGGAATGTGATTGAATACTCCCCACTTGCCTGGATGATTGCAGGTCCTACAACACTGAAGAAGCTTGACATTGTCCAGGACAAAGCAGCCCACTTGATTGGAACCACACCCGCAAACATTCACTCCCTCCACCACCAACGCACACTAGCAGCAGTGTATACCATCCAGAAGATGCACTGCAGGAATTCACCCAGGCTCCTTAGACAGCACCTTCCAAACCCACGACCACTACCACCTAGAAGGACAAGGGCAGCAGATAAATGGGGACACCACCACCTGGCAGTTCCCCTCCAAGTCACACACCACCCTGACTTGGAAATATATCGCCGTTGCTTCACTGTCGGTGGGTCAAAATCCTGAAACTCCCTCCCTAACAGCACTGTGGATGTACCTACACCACATGGATTGCAGAGGTTCAAGAAGGCAGTTCACCACCACCTTCTCAAGGGTAACTAGGGATGGGCAATAAATGCTGGCCTAGCCAGCGAAGCCCACATCTCGTGAATGAATATATTAAAAAAAAGATTGGGTCACAAAAAATATCTAAGGGTAAATTAAAAGAAATGGCAGATAAGTTGCAGTTGAGTTTATCAGTAGAGGAAAAGAAAGCAGACATAGTTGAAGTGAGAGTACAGCATTTGAAGTTGGAAGGGATACCTGACACCAGTGAATCACAGCTGGAGGTATTGAGATGTCAGTTACAAATGAAGAAGCTTGAACATGAACCAACAGTGGAAATGAAAAAACTAGAATTGGAAGCAGAGGAAAAGGAAAGAGAAAGGGCAGAAAAGGGGAAAGAGAGAGTATTTCAAAGAGAAATAGAAATGTGAAAACTTGACCTCCAGAGGGAGGAATTAGCAGTGGAGGAAATAGAGCAGGAGAGAGAGAGAGAGAGAGAGAGAGAGAATGCCAGCTTTAAAAAGCTGGAAGTTAAAAAAGAGAAGAAATCTCAGATGCTGAGAAAGGTTCTGGTGTGGAAACAACCACTTCCAGTCCAAAGCCCAGTGGGGAGATGTTTACATTTGTGCAAGCTCTTCCAAAGTTTGAAGGAAGGGATGTAGAGGCATTCTTCATCTCATTTGAAAAGATAGCTAAGCAGATGAAATGGCCACAAATAAATCTGAACATTGCTATTACAGTCTAGGTTAGTGGGTAGAGCTCATGAGGTTTATACTTCACTGCCAGAAGGAGTGCCGGTGGATTATGATGCAGTTAAAAAAAGGTATTTTGAGTGCATATGATTTGGTTCCTGAGGCATACAGGCAGAAATTTAGGAATATAAGGAAACTGCCTAGGCAAAGTTATATAGAGTTTAAGAGAGTAAAACAAAGTAATTTTGACCGGTGGATGTGGGCATTAAAGGTAGAGACAAGATATGCAGCTCTTATAGAAGTAATCCTTTTGGAAGAATTTAAAGATTCAATTCCTTTGGTAGTGAGAACTCATGTGGAGGAACAGTGGGTTCAAACTGTAAGGCAAGCAGCAGAGATAGCTAATGATTATGAGTAATTCATAGATCTAAACCATTTTCTCGTTGCCCTTTTAAATCCAAGGATAGAAAATTGGAAGATGAAAGAAAGGTAAGTATTCAGAGAAGAGAAGAAGTAGTTGGAAATTCTCAGGAAGTTTTTTCTCAGGCTAAAAAGGAAGGGGCTGAGGGTAGAAGCGACACAAAAATGGAGGTGTTTTCATTGTAATAAGGTAAGTCAATGTGTTGGAGGTTACAGGGAAAATCTGTTGCAGTAACTGGAACGCAGAAAAGTTCTAAAAGTAAAAGTACTGTGGGTTCTGAGGTCCAGGCACAGGAAAAAACAGTGGTTTGGGGACAGGTAAAGCAGGAAGAATCAGTGATAGGTAAAGAAGTGGGAATGTGTTCACAGTTTACCCAAGGGAGTTCTGAAGAGCATGTTGCAGAAATGTTCAAAGATTTTATACGTGAAAGGAAATTCTTTCCACATGTACAGGGTGGAGCAGGAAAAGATACGAAAATTTTAAGAGACACAGGGGCTGGTCTCTTAGCAAGGCATTTGACAAGGTCCCACATGGCAGATTGGTCAGTAAAAGCCCATGGGATTCAGGGTAATGTGGCAAATTGGATAAAAGGTTGGCTTTGTAACAGGAAACAAAGGGTAATGGTCGATGGATGCCCTTGCGAATGGAAAGTTGTCTCAAGTGGTGTTCCACAGGGCTCAGTGTTGGGACCCTTGCTGTTTGTGTTATATATTAACGATTTGGACGTGAACGTGGAGGGTACGATTGGGAAATTTTCAGATGACACAAAGATTGGCCGAGTAGTGGATAGTGTAGAGGATAGCCATAATCTCCAAAACGATATAGATGGGTTGGTGGAGTGGGCGGTAAAGTGGCAGATGGATTTTAACATAGAGAAGTGTGAGGTCACACATTTAGGGAGGTCAAACAGTTACAGGGATTACACAATAAATGGGAATATGCTAAGAGGAGTAGATGAAGTGAGAGATCTTGGCATACAAATACACAGGTCCCTAAAGGCAGCAGTTCAAGTAGACAAGGTTGTAAAGAAGGCATATGGAATGCTCTCCTTCACTGGCAGAGCTGTAGAATATAAAAGTAAGGTTATAATGTTGGAATTGTGTAAAACACTGGTGAGGCCACAACTGGAGTATTGTGTGCAGTTCCGGTCACCACATTACAGGAAGGACGTAATAGCTCTGGAGAGAGTGCAGAGGAGGTTTACAAGAATGTTGCCAGGGTTAGAAAAGTGTAGCTATGAGGAGAGATTGGATAGGTTGGGGTTATTTTCCTTAGTACAAAGAAGGCTGAGAGGTGACTTGATTGAGGTGTACAAAATTATGAGGGGAATAGATAGAGTGGACAGGATAAAATTGTTTCCCTTGGTGGAGAATTCTAGAACCAGGGGACATAGATTCAAGATAAGTGGCAGAAGGTGTAGGGGGACATGAAGAAGAACTTTTTTATGCAGAGGGTAGTGGGTGTCTGGAATTCGCTGCCCAAGTTGGTGGTAGAGGCAGAAACCCTAAACCTTTTTAAAAAGTACCTGGATCTGCAGGGCTATGGGCCAGGTGCAAGAAGGTGGGATTAGAAAGGGCACCTGGGTGTCCTCGGGCTGGCATGGACAAGATGGGCCGAATGGCCTCTTTCTGTGCTGTAACTTTTCTATGGTTCTATGGTCAATCCTTAATGTTGTGGAATAGTGATATTTGTTGTTCAGAGGGAGAATTGCAGGAAAAAGTGATAATAAGTGGGGTTCATGAAGATGCTAAACCTAGTTCATTGTGGAAGGTAAATTTAAAGAGTAAGTGCATGCATCTTCTCTTAATAAATACAAATTGCAAAACCATTGTGATAGTGTGGCCAGGTTTTCCTTGTGGATTTGTTCCACCTGGCAGACATCATCTGCCGCATCATAACAGTACCAGATACACTCAAATTTTCACCCCTTGGACTTGAGAAGCTGGGTGATAGACCAGGAAGGAAGGGAGCAAAGGTAATTTTGGGAACCAGGCTGTGGAAGGTGGATATGAAGGAGTGGTTGAACCAGATTGATGGCTACAGAAACATTGTAGTGAATGGAAGGCCAAAGGACAGAGAGTTGGGAATTAGAAAGAGCTGGCCAACTCACCTGGGGGAAAAGTGTCTTCTGGGAATGGAAACTGATTGGTCAATGCACCCACAGGGCCACTGGGTCTCCGTAAACATTGGTGGGTTTGTATGATGCAAAAGAGTTCCATCCTGTGTCATTAATGTTTGGTGTCATTTCTGACCATCGGAATTGGGGGCCAGACTAAAGCACAGGGATTTTAAAGAAACTTCTGTCTGTAGTATTCTGAGAGAGTTTCCCCTGATGTGAGTGTGTGTGTTAGTAAAGTGAGCCAGCTCTCAGGAGTGGGTATGGGGTAGAATCAGACCCTGCTTCAGTTGGTGCTGTGAATTATAGACAGATCCTCTTCAGGTGACAGGTGTTTGGCTAATACAATGGGGAATGTTTGTACTCTCCTGTCTGGGAGGACTACTATCCTGAGTATGGTGAGGGAGTGGGGGTGAGTCTCGACAAACCTGAGTTCCCTCAACCCATCATACCTCGATGTAATAACGGCGTAATACGTTCACCTTACACTCTTCCAAGATTCATGTTCTGGAAAAGATCTTATCATTTTCAAATGTTTTTTTTACTTTGCTTGATTCAAAATTTGATGGAGGTTGAATATTGTATTGTTGTTTGTCTGCTGTTTTAGCAATCTTCTGTACAGATTTATAACTCACAAAAATTCACTTTTTTTAGTTGAACCCAATATACCTGATTTGTCAGCATGATGTGTTCCTATTCAGTGAAACACTCAGGAGCCTACAGTAAGAGTCATGTGCTCAATATATTGGTCAATGTCACTGTGAGCTGGTATACTTTCTCCAGCAATGGGTTTATAATTTCCACTTCACAGGAAGCATAATGTTTCCCTACGAAAGAAAGACTTACATTGACATATCAATTTCACAGGCTCGATTCATGCCAAAGCACGTTACAGCAAATGGAATGCTTTTTGAAGTGTAGTCACTGTTATAATGAAGGAAACCTGACAGCCAATTTGCACACAGCAAGCTCCCACAAACAGTAATGTAATAACGATCAGATAATCTGTTTTTGTAATGTTGATTGTGGGATTGACCAGGACATCAGGGATAACTCCCCTGCTCTTCTACAAAGCAATGTCATGAGATCTTTCACATTCACCTGAGACGGCAGATGGGACCTTGGTTTAACTGATCTGAAAGACGGTTCCTCTGACAGTGCAGCGCTCCACCAGTACTGCACTGCAGTGTCAGCCTCTGCTCAAGTCACTGGAATGAGATTTGAACCCACAACCTTCTGACTCAGAGACGAGAGTGCTAACTAAGAAACAGCTGACAATAACTTATGATCTGTTGTATTAGATTCAGTTTCTAAGGGATTAAGTCGCAGGGTTGTGTACAGAATGCTTTTCCCCCTGTAAACTGGCAGCCTGAAAGTTTGATTTGATTTAACGTGGTAACTAGTTAGAGCTGCAGGCGTCAGTGTTGTCTTTGTGTCTGGGTTTCTGAAGCTGTGAAAGTTGGTAAAGTCCCTGGTGTCAGCTGGAATGGACATCTTGAGGGATTGTCTTCAATTGGTACTGCTGATTAACCATTCTGCTTTCATTCGCTCATGAAAGTTCTATTGTTTAGGCACAGTTCTAACAGTCTGTCAGGAATAAAACTCGAGGAATAGCCCACTCTTCCCAGGAAAGCTCAGTGTTAGTTTTAGTGAGGTTTTTGAGATTGTTTTCAAATCCCTCCATGGCCTCCCCCCTCCCTATCTCTGTAATCGCTTCCACTCCCCAGTACTGCACTGGAGTGTCAGCCATGACTTTTTGTGCTCAAGTCCTGGAGTGGAACTTGAATTCACAACCCTCTGACTCAGAGAACAAGGTTGTGGGTTCAAGTCCAACTCCAGGTGGATTATTCCATGAACATGGATTAAGGTTGTTGTCAGGGCCACACAAATAATTCCTCAGGCTCTGGGCTCCCTGTACAAACCCCATCCACCATTTATTGAAACACAAACATGTCGTAAAACGAGTGAAGAAATTATCCTGTAGATGTTTACACACTGCATTGATCATGAAGCCAATCAGATCACAATGTACCACCCTGAAATAAAACTGCTTCAATTGGTCATACAACTTATTAAAAATCTTTGCTTTAGTAAAGCTCCTTGAGAAATATGCAGCAACCACAAGTGCACAGGTTGTGGGCCAGAGTTAACACTGTTTGTGTTAGTTTTATCAGTGTAATTCTGCTGAAATTAACCGTGTCAGGAATTTTAAATATAAGTTTCATTAAACATTTGCGATCTTTAGCGCTGGTTTATTAAACATCACCCAGGAATCTAGTACCAACCACGGAAATGACCATCGTCCCAGGTGGAAATGAGAGTGGCAAGTTTCTGCCGATTGCTGGAGGAGAAAGATAGGGGAGATAGATATAGGGGAAGAAAGATAGGAGAGAGAGAGAGGGAGGATTGAGGAGGAAGGAGCAGTTGGAAAGAGGACGAGGACGAAAGAGGGAGGAGAGGTGTGTAGGAGAGGGAGGAGAGATGTGAATTGGGGGAATGGAGGAGGCAGAGAGGAGAGTAAATTATTCCTTCTCTCCTCTGCCCCTCCCTCCTGTACATGTGCTGATCCCACCACTGCACGTCATCACTGTCTTGGATGCTGTGGGTCTTCCTCTTCTGATCTGCTGTCAAACACATCCGGGGTTACACATCCCACACGGATATTGTCAGTTTGAAAGCCTCTGAGGATAAAGAATGCTATTCCCACACTAGAAATCTCTTGTCAAACATTTACCAGGGAAACTGAGACAGCAGCTGCAATAAGTGAGGTTTTATTCAGATGGGACAATGACAAGTTTAAATCCCAACCTGATCTGCTGCTCAAAGTCGCTGGTCAGTTTCCCAAGCTTCAGGGAACTCATGTTGCTCCAGAAATATTTGAAGCAATTTGGATTTTAAACAATGTTCCAGGTAGTGTGTGAAATGGTTACTGCCCTCAAACATTTATTGACATATGATGACATCAGTGGTCACATTAATATAGAAAACCAGAGCATATAAAGGGATTTATCCAAACATCCCCCTTTTCATAAAAAGAAAAAAAACATTGCATGCACTGTCATTTACAAGTTACTCCACATACACAGTCCATGAAGAAAATTATGAACACAAAACTGTTTGTTCTTTCTAGTCTGCTCGAATTTTGTCTCTCCCTACACACATTGCACACACAATCTTTAAATTGTTCAGGTCTTCTTATGGTACGTGTGTGAGTTGTTGGCTGTTCATCCGGTGTCTGCTGGTTCCTGATGTGACGTTGTCTCTCTGGGGAATGTTGTTGCCGTGGCGAGTGTTGTTGCTGTGGTAATTGTTGCTGCTGATCCATTGCATTTGTTGGGGAACGATTGACCTCTGGGACTGATGGTCATTCAGTTCCTTGCTCAGTTGGTGAAATCAGATCTGCCTCATCAGCTATCTGCTGTGAAGGAGCAGCTTCTCCGGTTGCACGTAGATGTCTGTGGTTGTGACGATAGATCTGGTCATTCACTTTCACCGTGTACGATCGAGGTGACAACTTCTCTACACAGGTCCCAAGTTGCCAAGTAAGCTGACTTTTGTTGAGTGCCTTGAATGTTTTCACTCTGACCGGCGCTCCAACTCTCAGCTCTGGTAACAATTTGGCAGCTTCATCAAAGTGAAATTTGTCTTTCTGTTGTTTCACTTTGATCTTGTCACTCACTCCCTGTTACTACTTCTGGCCTCAGTAGTTTTTTAGCTGTTGGAAGAGTAGTCTGGGTGCAGCGTAACATTAGTCACTGGACTGGACTAGTTTCCATGCTTTCATTAGGTGTGTTTCTCCACTCTAAGATTGCCTTTTACACATCTATGCTGGGTCTAGTCGATTTTTTGATGATCCCTTTGGCAATTTTCATCACTGCCTCAGCCTTTCCACCTGACTGGGGATAGTGTGGAGATGATGTGTGGTGCTGAATTTCCCAATCATTCATCAAGTGTCTGAATTCTTCACTCGTGAATTGAGGGCCATTGTCACTCATCACAATATCAGGAATGTCATGACGACTGACGTGTGCTTTCAGGCGTTCTACAATCTCACTGGTAGTCGCTGACGTCAGCTGGTCTAATTCCCAGTAGTCTGAATAATAGTAGACTGTGACGAGATAATCAGTTCCAGTGAGAGTGAAGAAGTCTACTCCAAGCTTCATCCATGGTCTGGGATGTAATGAGTCATGAGCAGCTCATTATCTTGCTGAGCGTGATGCTCACTACAAACACTGCAATGGCTGATGTGGTCCTTAATCTCATTGCTCATGTTTGGCCAGTAGAGCACTTCTCTTGCCTTCCTCAGACTTTTCTCATCTCTTTAGGGATAATGACCCTAGTCCCTTTGTAGAAGATGCCATCTTGGGCGATCACTTCATCTCTGTCTGCCCAATACACTCTTACAGCAATAGGTGTGTCCTTTATGGTTTCAGGCCATCCTTTCATCACAACTTCCTGTAACATTTGAAGAGTTGTATCTCATTGAGTAGTTTTCTTGATCTGAGCAAGACGCTTGTCTGTCAGATTCAGCGTCTCTGCTGGGTTGATGACTTCCAGAGCATGTCGTGCTGTTGCTTCTTGTTGAATCTGGAAGATTTCACACTCTGTACTAGCATCATCAAATTCCTTCAAAGAGAATGCAGCTCTCGGCAGCATGTCAGTGATGTACTTCTACTTCCCTTGCTTGTACTTCACTTCCAAATGATACCTCTGCAAATGAAGTAACAGCCTTTGCAAACACTTTAGAGCGGAGAGAATCAGGTTGAAAAAGATGCTTTGAAGTAGTTTGTGGTCAGGCTGCACCATCACTTTCTCTCTTCCTAACAGGTACTGGTTGAAATGCTCACAAGCAAACACGATAATCAGGCTCTCTTTCTCAATCTGTGCATAGCGTCATTCAGTTTGTGTTAATGCTCTGGATACAAACACAACTGGTTGTCCACTCTGACAAGAAATTGGGTAAGAACTTGGTTAGGTAGTTCCTGTGTGGGTTCACTGATGTTCCAGGAGGTCCAACAAAACTGTATGAATGTTTTATTACAGAACTCACACCAATTGGGTTTCTTCCCTGTCAGGAGATTGAAGGCCTTGTCACAAATACCACACCTGCAGAGCTTCTCCTTTTTGTGTATCCTTTGTGTCCCAGAAGGGTCGAAGACATGACAAAAACTTTATCACAAACCTGACACTTGAAGGGTTAATCCCCTGTGTGGTTCCTCTGATGGAACAGGAAATTCCATGACTGCGAGAATGATCTGTCGCACACTTCACACAGAGTCACACAGTGCAGAAGAGGCCCTTCGGTCCATCGAGTCTGCACCGACACGTGAGAAACACCTGATCTACCTACCTAATCCCACTTGCCGGAACTTGGCCCATAGCCTTGAATGTTATGACGTGCCAAGTGCTCATCCAGGTACTTTTTAAAGTATGTGAGGCAACCTGCCTCCACCACCCTCCCAGGCAGTGCATTCCAGACTGTCACCACCCTCTGGGTAAAAAAGTTTTTCCTCCACATCCCCCCTAAACCTCCTGCCCCTCACCTTGAACTTATGTCCCCGTGAATGGTTTCTCCCCTGTGTGAATGCAATGGTGTGCATGGAGGCTTGATGACACTGAAAAGGATTTGTTGCACACCACGCACGTGAATGATTTCTCCCGTGTAAATCCTCTGCTGGAGCAGGAGTCTCGATGAATCAGAGAATGATTTGTCACACACCTTACACTTGAACAGTTTCTCTCCTGTGTGAGTGCGTTGGTGTTTGCAGAGGTTCGATAAGTCAGCGAATAATTTATTACACAGTTCACAGGTGAACGGTTTCTCCCCTATATGAAGGCGTTGGTGTGTGTGGAGAGCCAAAGCTAACAAAGATGATTTGCTGCACACTCACATGTGAATGGTTTCTCTCCTGTGTGAAGGCGTTTGTTCTGCAGAGGCGTGAAGACCGCGAGAATGATTTGTTACACACCTCACAGGTGAATGGTTTTTCCCCTGTGTGAATGGGCCAGTGATTCACGAGGCTCGATAATTGTATAAAGCCCTTGTTACACACCTCTCATTTGAAAGGCTGCTCCCCAGTGTGAATGTGGGTGTGATTCATGGGCGCCGATAACTGTGTGAAAGCTCGGTCACACACCACTCACTTGAATGGTTTCTCTTCCATGATGCTTGTGTTAATGGTGATACAACAGATGCGCCTTGTGGGTTTGGAGATCGTATGAACCTGTGGAGTCCTCCTCACACACCTCATACTTGAACAGCCTCTCACCTGTAGGAATGAGTCAGTGGTTCATGAGGCTCGATGAATGATTGAAGCTCTCACCACACTTGGAGCCACTCACACTTCTTCCCAGCCTCACCCTGACTGATCACCCACAGCCGAACCTTTGGAAAGGCTGGGTCTGATGGAAGGTTCCTCACCACTGACCAGTTTCAGATTTGATGATACGTCAAAACTCCCCTGGCCCAACTGATTTCCAGGTGATTGTTTCACTGCCCAACCTTCTCTATGTTGAGCAATGCTGTGAAGAGACTGGATGTCTCCCCACAGTTGTGCAGTTGTTCCATGGGTGATGGTCAGGATCTATCTGCGGTGTCTATCCTCGCTGTATTTTCTGGTGTAGTATGGTGCAATCCTTCTGTCAAACAAGAAAAGGAAACATGATTTCCTCCAACTCCCTCTCCTCCTTTGCTGAAGGGGCTGACTCCTCAGTTAGAGACTGTTCCACAGTGAGTGCCAGTCTGCTATTCCCCTGTGTGGGGGATCAGATGCAAATCCTTTCTTTTTCCTCACTTGACTGTCACACACCCTCTGTTTCCAGCAGGGACACTGGAGGGACTGGAGAGACAGGAACAGACAATGTGGCTACTTTCTTTCCTCCACCCAGGCCCCCATCTTCCCAGGCACCATGAGGACAATGGAATAGACAGTTGGGCGGAGTGTAAAATGGGCTATCAATTCACTATGAGTTCAAGTTGTGCTGGTGAAGACCAGTTTATACCCTTAGAGTGTGTTTAATATAAAAACGCTCAGGATAAATGTTAATTCAATGGCGATTTTTATATTTCTTTCCTTTACCAAAATTATTTGAAGGAAACACACTTGGCAGGAGGTGCTAGAAGCTGAGGAAAATATTGCTTCAGTGTACCTGACTGAAGGGTTCTGGTTTATCCTGGGAGAATAGATACACTGCACTCGCTCAGACTGCACATCCCAAATTCAGCTATCAGCCACAGCACAGGGAAAAACTATCAAATCCAAGCCCAGGCTCTTGGGAAAGGCCGAGGCCTTCAGGGAAAATCTTTAAAGAAGGCATTAAAAGACATTTCAACAAATGTGTCTCCAGGTTTGGCAGCCGAATTGCTATGGAGGTTACGGGGCGAGGGAGGGGCAAGGCCCTGGAGGGATTTGAAAACAAGTATGAGAATTTTGAAATCGAGGCATTGATTGACTAGGGGCCAATGTAGATCAGTGAGCATAGAGGGGGGATTGGGTCTTGGTGTCAGTTAGGACATGGGCAGCAAGAGTATTGGAGGAACTCAAGTTTACAGTGTAAGATGTGAGAGCAGCCAGGAGAACATTGGAATAGTTGAGTCTAGAGCCTACAAAGGTCTGGATGAGGGCTTCAGCAGCAGATGAGGAAGACCCCACAGGACGTCATTGGTCTCTCCTGTGAGTGGAGCTTGCACCTCTTCCTATGCATCATGTCCCGATTCCTGACCAACATAGGGAAATGACAGTGAGAGCCACGTATGGTAACGAAGAACCCTTCATAGAATAGTACGGCACAAAATGAGTGTGGCAGGTTTGCTCTGTCTTTCAGATGAGATCTCAAACGAGGCCCCTTCTGCTCTCTCTCTCTCAGGAGGGTGTAGTCTTGGAGGGGTTTGAACAGACAGGGAATATTCAGATCCCAACACACACATACTTCAACAATAGGAAATCAGTAAGAACCCTCTGACACTCTGCACCTCCCAGATAATTACACCTCACCTTCTCAAATTCAATAATGGCCCATCAACAAAACAGCCTGTAAATCAGAAGGGAAATGCTTCCAATAAACACACTCAATATCCAACACACAGCTCCTGTCAAACAGTTCAGCACAAAGCACCAAGTAAACAGCTCTCTCAGCTGGATCTTCTCACACAGCATAAGGGGCATTTCCACACCTGATTCCCCGCAGGATAGTCAGACTGCCAGAATATTAGTGTGGATATTATGTGATGTCATTATTATAAATTCTGTTCCTTCACTCACCATCTCCTCACTTGGTTTTCAGTCCCTACAGAAAGTGAACCAGTTGTGGAAGAGGAAGAGGAGAGAATGGGCAGAGTGGGTGGGCTCTCTGATTGACGTCTCTCACAGCCAATCCAAATATTTCTGGAACAACATGAGTTTCCTGAAGCTTGGGAAACTGACCGGTGAAACGCAGATCAGGTAGGGATTTAAACTTGTCATTGTCCCATCTGAATAAAACCTCGCTTATTGCAGCTGCTGTCTCAGTTCTCCCGGTAAATGTTTGACAGACATTTCTAGTGTGGGAATAGCATTCTTCATTCTCGGAGGCTTTCAAACTAACAACATCAGTGTGAAATGTGTAGCCTCGGATATGTTTGACAGCAGCCCAAAAGAGGAAGACCCACAGCATCCAAGGCAGCGATGACTCGCAGTGATGGGATCAGCACATACGCAGGAGGGGGGTGATTGATCCAGTGCTCAGGGAGTGACATTGTTACCTGTATCGTGACTCCATGATTTAGGGATAGAGGTGGGGTTCACTGTGTCAGTAGGTGCCTCACGAGTTGATTTCTGACAGCCCTGTCCTATCCAGGGGTTGCCTCCTGAGGTTTATCTCCCTGCTGCTTCAATTTCTGAGGCTCAACATTCACCTCATCCGGTTTCTCGCCCGGGATGTCCTGGTCCATTCACCTCTCCCGGGATGTCCCAGTACTAGACTGTTGGTGTCTGGGTGTAATTTGAAGAGCCGCCTCAAACAAGTGCAATCGGCAGAATCTCATCACTCTCATTATTCCCATCTGGGGCCGTGGTCACTTCTGTGGTTGGTATCAGCTTCCTGGGTGATGTTTAATAAATCAGCTTTAAAGATTGTGTAAATTGAAATCACACTTTATACAACTTTCATTTAAAAGTCCTGACATGGTCAATTTCAGCCGGGTTATGTGAATAAAACTGACATCAATTAGCATGAACTCTCGGCCACAACCTGTGCACTTGTGGTTGTTGCACATTTGTCAAGGAGTTTTCTTGAATGAATTTCTTTTCCATTGTATGTGACCATTGAAGCAATTTTATTTATGGGTGGTACATTGTGATCTGATTGGATCATGATCAATGCAGTGTGTAAGCATCTACAGGATAATTTCTTCATTCATTTACGACATGCTTGTGTTTCAATAAATGGTCGGTGGGGTTTGTACAGGGACCCCAGAGCCTGAGGAATTATTCGTGTGGCCCTGACAACAACTTTAATCCATGTTCATGGAATAATCCATCTGAAGTTGGACTTGAACCCACAACCTTGTTCTCTGAGTCAGAGGGTTGTGGGTTCAAGTCCCACTCCAGGACTTGGGCTCAAAAAAAAGTAATGGCCGACACTCCAGTGCAGTTGGTAAAGGCTGAGTTATTCAAAATCCCAGAGGGGAAACTTTAAACAACTGTCATAACCTATATTTTCAATTGGTATGTTTGAGATGCAGCTCTGAATTCAGAAATGAAACCACCAAGCCTCAGGAGGTTTTTTATATAAATTAAATTAAACATTTATTAATTTAATAAGAAATTAAACACAGACATGTGTCTCCAAGTTACTACCATGATAATTTTTAAACAATCCCCAAAGTAATCACTGCCAGGTAGATCTTCACCAAGGCAACAAGTCTTTAAACAGGCATCAGACAAAGCATAATTGATCTTATGAATTCAAACTGAGGTTCCTTTCAATTTGTTTCCTTTGCAGACAGTTGTCAGCTTACAGGCTGGTTAGATCGTATATGCCTCTGACTTACACACACAAAACTCTTTCCTGTATATACCTAGCCTTCCCTTTAAACGTAAATTCTCATTGTATCACCAGATCTTTTGAACTTCAGCTCTCCTAACAATAAAACCCCTTTCTTGGCACCAATTTTATTAGTAATATAAACACATTGCTTGGTGTCTCCTAGCTAGGTGCAAGATGTTACTCCCTTATTTTGAATGGTTTATTCAACAAATGCAAATGCACTCTTTACCTTTTAATTTACGTTTCTCGAATTAACATCTCAAAACTACTATACATCAAAGCACCCAGATTAGCTGGGTGATTAGATTAGTTTTAACCCAATTAAGACACACACACACACCCACAGACACAGGCCTTACTACAAGTATAATTTTAAAATAATTTCCAATAACATTATATACATTAATGACACAGTACAGAGGGATTAGAGAGATTACATGGATAGGGAGGAGAGAAATCAAACTTACAGGCTGCCAGTTTATAGGGGGAAAGCATTCTGTAACCCCTTAGAAACTGAATCTAATACAACAGAAATATTATGGGTTATTATCAGTCATGGCTTAGTTAGCACTCTTATCTCTGAGTCAGAAGGTTGTGGGTTCAAGTCTCACTCCAGAGACTTGAACACTGAGACTGACACGCCAGTGCAGTACTGAGGGAGTGCTGCACTGTCAGTGGTATCATCTTTCAAATAGGTTTCAGATGAAACCAATGTCTCGCAGCCCTCTCAGGTGACAGTAAAGTCACTGGAGAAGAGCAGGTGATGTGTCCTGGCCAATATGGATACTGCAACTAATGTCACAAAAACAGATTATCTTGTCATCATCATATTGCTGTTTCTGAATGCTTGCTGTGCACAAATTGGCTGTTAGTTTCCTACATTACAACAGTGAGTACACTTCAAAAGCACTTCGTTGGCTGTAAAGTGCTTTTGGATACCCTAAATTCATGAAAGTTGATGTAGAAATGCAAGCATTTCTCTCTTAGGTAAATGTTACGCTTCCTGTGAATTGGAAATTATAAACTCATTGATGGAGAAAGCATACCCGCCCACAGTGACATTGACCAATATATTGTGTACAGGACTCTTACTGTAGGCTCCTGAGTGCTTCAGTGAATAGGAACATGCATGCTGATAAATCAGGTAGTTTGAGTGAAGCTAACTAAACAAATGAATTTATTGTGAGTTATAAACATATACAGAAGATTGATACAACAGCAGACAAACAACACAATATTCAGCTCACACTAAATTTTGAATCAACCAAAATAACAAAGCATTTGAAAGTGACTCAAGATCTTTCCCAGAACATGAAATGAATCTTGGAAGAATGTAAGGTGAACATATCACACCGTTATTACATTGAGGTATGATGGGCTGAAGGAACTTGGGCCTGTAGAGACTCACCCCCACTCCCTCACCATACTCAGGATAGTAGTCCTCCCAGACAAGAGAGTACAAACAGTACCCACGGTATTAGTCAAACACCTGTCACCTGAAGAGGATCTGTCTATAATTCATATCATCAACTAAAGCAGGGTCCGGTTCTACCCATACCCACTCCTGAGAGCTGGCTCACTTTACTAACACACACACGCTCACATCAGGGGAAACTCCCTCAGAATACTAAAGACAGAAATTTCTTTAAAACCCTGTGCTTTAATCTGGCTCAAAGTTCTGATGGTGAGAAGTGACACCTAACTTTTGTGGCAAAGGATGGAGCTCGATTCCATCATACAAACACATGCAGAATTCAAGAGACCGAGAGAGGTTTGCAAATCTGGTACAGAGTGGACGACGACACTGCAGTCATCTGCAAACTATAGATCATGTGTATCTTTGGTGGTCAGTTTAGTTTTGGCACGGAGGTAACAAAGGTAAATGAGTTTCCCACCTCGAGAGTATTTAATGCTGACACAACAGTGGGCAGTTGATCTTTGATGAGGTGAATAGTCACTATCAGGTAGATTGTAAATAGAATGGGGGCTATCACACAGCCTTGCTTGACACCAGGCTGGACGTTGAAAGCTTCTGTTTCAGATCTCCCACTCAAGACAGCTGCAGTCATATCATCTTGAAGCAATTGCAGGATTGTGATGAAGTCTCTTGGACATCCAAATCATTGGAGCACAATCCACAGAGCCTCACGATTTACTGAGTCAAATACTTTGGTCACATCAATGAATGTAATGAAGAGTTCCTGGTGTTGTTCTCGACATTTTTCTTGGATTTCTCTGGGAACAAAGACCATATTGGAGGTTCCTCCGGAAGGTCTAAAGCCAAGTCAAGTCAAACTACTCGATCCATGTGGGGGACTGATGCCTGCTGGACAGATCATCGACTTGTTCAATCGGTGATGAACATCCACCCAGCACCAAGACATCACAAGCCCCAAAAGTTCAAGAGGAAGAGGATCAATCTTTCAACCCTAAAACAGCCTGACTGAAGAGAGGAATTCCAGGTGCAACTCACGACCAATCTGGAAAATCTTCACAGATCCAACTCAATTCCTGAACAGTGGGATCAAATAAAGTCAGCTGTACTGAACTCCTGTGTCCAGGCCATTGGGTTCGTGCATCATCGTCACCACGATGAACAAGACGTGCAAATACGTGACCCCCTCTCCCTCAGAATGAAAACAATCGGCCTTCATTGCCTGGCAGAACCCAAGGTCACAACTCAAGAAGGCAGGATTTCAACATCTCAAGGCTGGTGCTCAAAGACAAATCCAGAAGATAAGGAAAATGTGGGAAGAGAAAGCCTGAGAAGTCCAACAATATACTGATCATCATGACATACAAATCTTTTTTTGAACTCACCAGTGTCATCCAAAGCCCAAGGTCAAATGGGCAAAATCCTCTTTGTTCACAGGATGGTGTTTCTCTTCTTAAGGATGACAATACCATCTGTTAACATCTGAAAGAACATTGTGAACAACTCCTCAACCATGAATCTACAGTGGCAGCTGATACCCTCCAGTCTATCCTCCAGTGCCTGTGGTTGAATCCACGGGTGAATCACCATTGATGGGAGAGCTGCAACAAACAATCAAGCAGATGAAAAACAACAAAGCCTGTGGCCCTGATGGCATTTCAGCTGAGGTCTTCAAAGCTGGTGGACTTTTGCTCACATGAAGACTTCATGCACTCATCCTATGGGATTGGGAGCAAAATGAACTCCCCTGATTTCAAAAATGTGACAATTGTAACTATTTTCAAGGAGGGAGATAAATCATGGTGCGGAAACTATTGTCCAAAGCAGGGAAAATCCTGACATGCATTCTGCTGAATCGCCTACTTCCTTTGGCTAAGGAAATCCTCCCAGAGACACAGTGACATCTGTACATAAGCAGGAGCTTCTATACATATTGATGTCTTCATTTTGTGATGTTTGGTAATCTGGTCAAAGGTTGGCCGTCTTGAAACAATTGTACTGATGGTGGGAGAGGGTCGAGACAGACACTGCTGAGACAGACTTGCTTTGGAATGAAAGCTCCCCTGTGTGATCATACACCCAGCACCAAGACATCATAAGCCCCAAAAGTCCAAGAGGAAGAAGATCAATCTTTCAGCCCTAAAACAGCTCGACCGAAGAGAGCAATTCCAGGTGCAGCTCATGACCAATCTGAAAAATCTTCACATATCCAACTCAATTCCTGAACAGTGAGATCAAATAAAGTCAGCTGTACTAAACTCCTGTGCCCAGACCATTGGGTTCAAGCATCATCGTCACCATGACTGGCTCGACGAACAAGACGTGCAAATATGTGACCCCCCTCTCCCCAAGAATGAAAACAATCGGCCTTCATTGCCTGTGGAGGGTAAAGAACACAGACAACTCTCAGTGTAATGGAAGCAGGTGACCCGGCTCCATGTCTGTGGAGACGTCGGTGTATGGTGAGAGAGGAGGAGTAGGTGAAACAATCCTGAGACATCACACTGGAAGGGTTTGTCACTCATGTGGGTTTACTGATATTCCAGGAGGTCTGACAACTGCGTGAAGGCTTTATTCCAGAACTCACACCGATAGGCTTTCTCCCCTATATGAGTTTATTGATGGACCAGGAGATATCCCGACTTGTGTGAAAGCCTTGTGTTGTGGTACGGCAGATGGTAAATGCCAAGCTGCTCAAATCCCAGAGGGAAACTTGTAACAGCTGCCACAACTGTTTTGCAATGTGTATTTTGTTCCGAGCTGCATGCTTTGAATTCAGTAGTAATAAGTCCACCAAGACTTAGAGGTTTTTGACAAAACTAAATTAAACATATGGCCGGCACAGACATGATGGGCTGAATGGCCTCTTTCTGCACTGTAACTTTTCCATGGTTCTATTTATTAATAAAATATTTTAAGCATATACATTGGTTTACAAATTACTCCTATAATAACTCCTAACTCCCCTAATTAATCTGATTCCCAGTTACAACCCTGTTAAGGCAACAGTAAAACAAAATAGATTTCAACAGACCCAGTGTTGAATGCACACAATATCTTGAACAGGGATATTCAAAGTGCGTTTTCTCAGCTTCGTTTCCTATAATGCACAGAGGCTGGAGGCTTTAAATACTTTTGTTAGATCTTAGAATCCTTCTCTTTACACATAACCTCATCTCCTTTATACATATTTCTCCCTTTTAATGTAAATGCCATTGTTCCAATATGTCTTTGCAATTTTACTTTTCTCATAATATAAATCTTTCATAGTACTCATATCATCAGTAACCTTTGGGAAAAATAAACACACTGTTTGACTTAGCTTGTTATGGCTAGGTGCAACATCTTACCATCTCTTTGAAATTCAAACTAATCTAATTTATCTAAAAATGCAAATGTTCCTCACACCTCACATTCTAAAACCTCAGCCATGTTTAGGTATTTAGCATTTCAAACCCAGCTTCTCTTTTGATAACTCAAAAGCTCCAGACCAGCTGCATACAAATCAATTAAATGCCCCCCACCCCCAACACACACACACACACACACACATCTACACAGAGAAACTAATCCAACCCCCACTATTAACTTACCTTTACAATAATATGGAAATTAATATATTTTCATGACACCCCCTCCTTACCGGAAAATGAACAATCATAATTTAAAAAGATGGCTTCATTTTCTTAACCCATCTGATGTTACCTCCTTTACTTATCTATATACTCACACTATTGCATTATCGGATGCATGCATTAACATGACAATATATATCTACAAATCCTTTGTATCAACAGAAATCATTCTAGCCCAGTGTTCAGGTTTTTAAATGTCCAATTTTCCCTTTCAGTTTAAAACTCTTGACAATGCATCTGCAATTAGATTTTCTCATCCAGCCACAAGTATAATCTGTAGGTTAAATGGTTGCAGTGATAAACTCCATCTGAATAGCCTTGCACTTCTGTCTTGAAATTTGACCAGGAACGTTAAAGGATTGTGGTCCGTATAAACAACTGTTTCTGACGAATTGTTTGCAACGTAAATCTTAAAATGCTGCAATGCTAACACTAGACCCAGAGTCTCCTTTCCAATCATTGAATATCTTCTCTGTTGTACATTCAACTTCCATGAAAAATACCCTATTGGCTTCTCAATTTCAGTGTCATCTTCTTGTAACAATACAGTCCCAATGCCTATGTTGCTTGTGTCAACAGATAACTTAAATTGCTTGGCGTAATTGAGTACTGCCAAAATTGGTGCCATGGTCAACAGCATTGAAAGCTGGCAGATGCTGCCAGACCTGCTGAGTCTTTCCAGGTATTTTACTTTTGTTTTGGATTTCCAGCATCCGCAGTTTTTTTGCTTTTTATCACAGTTTTGAAACTGTCAAGTGCCTTCTAACAATCCTGTGTACATTGAAACTTCTTGTTCTTTTTTAATAGTTCAGTCAATGGAGCAACCACACTGCTAAAATTGGGTACAAATTTCTGGTAAAACCCACTCATGCCCAGAAATCTCAAAACTTCTCATTTTGTTGTAGGCACTGGGAAATCCATGATAGCCTCGACTTTCACATCTCTCGGAGCCACCTTACCATGTCCAATGGTATGGACTAGACATGTAACCTGCGCTTTTGCAAATTCACTTTTAGCCAAGTTCATCACTAAATAATCTCCTTGTAATCAATTAAATAATTATTCCAGATGTTGTAAATGCTCCTCCTACGTTTGACTGAAAACTATCAAGTCGCCAATGTAAACAGCACAATTGCTGAGTCCTGCAATTACGTTGTTTGCTGGTCTTTGAAATGTTGCAGGTGCATTTTTCATACCAAATGGCATGACTTTAAACTGATACAGTCCATCTGGTGTCACAAAAGCCTCTACCTCATTTGCTGTCTCCAATAACGGTACTTGCCATCTCTTTTTAGCAAGTCAATCGTTGTGATAAATTTTGATAGTCCCACTTTCTCAATGCAATCTTCCAACCCTTATATAGGATATTAATCCACTTTTGTTGCTGCATTCACCTTCTGATAGTCCACACAGTCTTTGTGTTCTATCCGGTTTCGGTCCAAACACAACAGGTGAACACCAATTACTGCAACTAGACTCAATTATATCATTTTGAAGCATATATCCAATTTCTTTCTGTACTTGTGATAACTTTGTCAGATTTAAACAATAAGGATGTTGCCTTATCGAAGATGGAGCTTCTACATACACATCATATAGAGCTAAATTTGTCCTCCCCAGCTTATTCCCACAAATAGCTTTGTGTGACTGCAATAACTTCTCCAAATCACTTTGACACTTGTCTGGAAGGTAACTCAATATTACATTTAAATTTTCAAACACACTCTTACTATCCAATTTGATTAGAAGAAAATCAATTTCAGAACCCTTCGTTTCTACCTGTTCTCTTTATCTACCACCAATAATACCTCCTTTTGGTCTTCTTCCCTGTCAAAGTACCAGTTAAGCATATTTACATGACACCATCTGCTCCTTTCTTCTACTTGGTGCATTTATTAAATAATTTACTTCACTCAGCTTCTTTTGAATCCTGTAAAGCCCACTAACCCTTGCCTTTAAATTGTCACCCAGTACTGGTAACAGAACTAGCACCTTCCCCCCAGCAACAAAACTATGAGCTGTAGTTTTCCTGTCTGCCTTCACTTTCATCACTTGCTGTGATATCTTTAAATATTCCCTAGCTAACTCACATAGTCTGTCCAATCTTTCTCTGAAGTTTGATACATAATCCAAGAGAGTTGTTTCTGAATTTTGACCCACCAATTTCTCATGAATCAATTTCAATTGTCCTCTTACCTCATGACCATAGACTAGATTGAAAGGACTAAAACTTATCGATGCATTAGGAGCTTCCCTGATAGCTAATACCAAGAACGGAATTCCCCTACCCCAACCCTATGGATAGTCCTGGCTATACGTCCTCATCATAGTTTTTGAAGTTTGATGCCATCTTTCCAAAGCTCTTTGTGACTCATGATAGTAAGCTGTTGACACAAACTATTTTATCCCCAAACTGTTCATTACTTCCTTTAACAGCTGTGACATGAAATTTGAACCCTGATCTGATTGTATTTCTTTTGGTAAAACATATCTTTAAAACATTTAGTCAACTTCTCCACAATTCTTTTTGTTGTAATATTTCTCAAAGGTATCGCTTCAGGAAATCTTGTAGACACATCCACTATGGTCAGCGAGTACTGATTTCCACTTTTAGTATTAGGGAGGGGTCCTACACAATCAATCATGACCCTAGTAAAAAGTTCCTCAAATACTGGAATTGGAATTAAAGGTGCCGGCTTTATCACGGCTTGTGATATCCCTATCACCTGACATGTTCTACAGAATTTGACTACATCTCTATGCAATCCAGGCCAATAAAAATGCTTTTGTATTTTCGCCTGTGTCATTCTAATTCTTAAATGTGCCCCCATTCGAATTTCATGAGCTATTCTCAGGGTCTCATTTCTATATCCAAATGGTATAACAATCTGATGCACTTTCCTCCAGATTTCATTTGCTGAAACATGATAAGGCCGCCATTTTCTCATTAGAACCTTATCCTTAAGGTAATAACATTCTGGAATACATTCCGCCCCTGTTTCTGAGTAAGCTGTCTGATATAACTGTCCTATTTGCGTATCTTTCTTCTGTAACTCTACCAACTGCCTCCATTCTTTCTTCCTGAACAACCTTAGCAAAAACAGTGTCAGCTAATTGGAATTTCACATCTTCACCCTGCCGTTTAACTTCCTGTTCTTCCTGTTTCAACCTGTGAGCCTGTGATCTTGTTATCACACAATCTGGAAACAATCCAGGATGAGCTCTCTGCAACACATCTGTAGAAAACACCTCTACAGGCTGCTCAACTACCATAGGCATCATCCACATCTGTGACCCAGCTATATCGTTACCTAAAATTAATTGAACCCCTATAATGGGCAATTTTTCCACTATTCCAACAATCACCTCACCTGTTTTCCACTTACACTTTAACTTTACCTTCCACAATGGAATAGCTTTAGCATCTCCATGAACCCCACTTATTATCACCTGTTCCTACAATACTCCCTCCGAACAACAAATATCACTATGCCACAATATTAAGGATTGACGAGCCCCTGTGTCTCCTAAAATCTTAACATCTTTACCTACTCCACCCTGAACATATGCAAAGACTTCCCCATCACATACAAAATCTTTAAACATTTCTGCAATCTGTTCCTCAGAACTCCCTTGAGCAAATTGTGAACATATTCCCGGCTCTGAAGAAGCGTCATACAGGCTTGAAATGTTCACTCGGTTTCCCTCTCCACAGATACTGCTAGGCCTGCTGAGTTTTTCCAGCCTTTTCTGTTTTTGTTCCCACTTCTTTACCTATCACTGATTCTTCCTGTTTTACCTGTACACAAACCACTGGTTTTTCCTGTGCCTGAATCTCAAGACCCACAACACTTTTACTTCTAGAACTTTTCTGCACCTCAATAATCCTAACAGATTTTCCCTGTAATTTCCAACACACTGACTTCATGTGTCCAACTTTATTGCAATGAAAATACCTCAATTTTCGAATGTCATTTCTACCCTCAGCACCTTTTTTATTCTGAGAAAAAACTTGCTGGGAGTTTCCACCTACTTCTTCTCTTTCCTGACTACCCATCTTCCTTTCTCCTTCCCACTTTCTATCCATCTCTGATTTAAAAGGGTGATGAGAAAAGGTTTAGATCTATGAACTAACTCATAATCATCAGGTTTCTCTGCTGCTTGTCTTGCTGTTTCAACCCTCCAATCCTCCACATGAGTTCTTACTACCAAATGAATTGAATCTTTAAATTATTCCGAAAGGATTACTTCTCCAAGAGCTGCATATGTCATCTCTATCTTTAATGCGTGTATCCACCGGTCAAAATTACTTCGTTTTACTGTCTCAAGCTCAATATAAGTTTGCCCAGGCTGTTTTCTCATATTCCTAAATTTCTGCCTGTATGCCTTAGGAAATATCTCATATGCACTCAAAATAGCCTTTCTTACCACATCATAGTTCACCGACATTTCTTCAAACAGTGAAGCATAAACCTCATGCGCTCTACCCACCAACCTAGATTGTAACAACAATGTCAAGTTTTCCTGTGGCCATTTCATCTGTTTAGCTCCCTTCTCAAATGACAAAAAGAATGCTTCAACATCTCTTTCTTCAAACTTTGGAAGAGCTTGCACAAATTTTAACATCTCCCCACTGAGTTCTGCTCTGGAAATAAGTCGTTCCTCACCATCTGGTGTTTCTTTTTTAACTGCCAGCATTTTAAGCTGGAATTCTCTATCTCTCTCTTTTTCTCTTTCCTCCTTTTCTAACCTCGCCATTTCTAATTCCATTTCCTGTTTTCTTTCTCTCTCCTGTCTTTCTGCCTGTTTCCTTTGGAATGCCCTTCCTCTTTCCTTTTCGTTTTATTTCTCTGCCCTTTCTTTTTCTGCTGCCTCTGGTTCCAATTTTTTCATTTGCAACTGAGTTTGTTCCCATTCCAATGATCTACCCCTTGGAGGACTCAGTCTCTAGGTTATTCCTTCCAATTTCAAGTGCTGTGCTATACCTTCAATTGGGTCTGATTTCCTTAACCCTGCAGGTAATCCTAATTCCATTAATTTAGCTTCATTTGCCTTTTATAAACCAACCAAAGTTATAACTTCAACTCTCAGACAAGTCTTAGCAACTGTCAAAGCCATACTGCAGTCTCACCACTTTTAAAAAATAACCTTACACCAACTCCTGAGTTCAAAGTGCTTCTCGTACTTGTAATCAATCCCAAACCAATTAAGGAATTTCAAATAGATCCCGCAAAGTTCCCCCAATTTTGTTATGGCACAGTGGATGGTAAACACCAAGCTGCTCAAATCTCAGAGGGAAAATTGAAACAGCTGCCACAACTGTTTTGCAATGTGTATTTTATTACAACATGCATGCTTTGAATTCAGTAGTAATAAGTCCACCGAGACTTAGAGCTTTGTTACAAAACTAAATTAAACATTTATTAATAGAAGATTTTAAGCACATACATAGTTCTACAAATTACTACTCCTATAATAACTCCTAACGCCCCGAATTAATCTGACTCCCAGTTACACCTCTACTAAGGCAACAGTAAAACAAAATAGATTTCAACACACCCAAGCAAAGCACACAATACCCTGGATAGGGATGTTCAAAGTGAGTTTTCTTAGTTTCGGTTCCTGTAGACAGCAACTTGATACACAGAGGCTGGAGGCTTTTCATACTTGCTTTAGATCGTCGAATGCCTTCTGTTGACACATAACCTCATCTCCTTTATACATGTTTCTCCCTTTTAATGTAAATTCCTTTGTTCCAATATGTCTTTGCAACTTTACTTTCCTCATAATATAAATCTTTCATAGTACTCATATTATCAGTACCTTTGGGAAAAATAAATACACTGTTTGGCTTAGTTTTTTATGGCTAGGTGTAACATTTTACCATCTCTTTGAAATTCATACTAAACTAATTTATCTAAAAAATGCAAAGGTTCCTCACCTCTCACATTTTAAAACTTCAGCCATCTTTACATATTTAACATTTCAAACCTAACTTCCCTTTTGATAACTCAAAAGCTCCAGACCGGCTGCCTCTAATTCAATTAAATCCACCCCCCCCCCAACCCACACACACATCCATACAGAGAAACTAATCCAAACCCCACTATTAACCTACCTTTACAATAAATCACAATAACATTATGAAATTATTATATTTTCATGGCACTTGTCTCAAACTCAGACCTGAATGGGTTCTCACTAGTGTGGATCCACTGATGCTTCAGGAGATCGGAGGATTGGGCACAAACATTGCACCTCAATGGTGCACTCTGCTGGTGTCCAGGGATGGTCAAAGTTATCAAGAAAGCTATACCACATAACACAATTGGTGGGTTACCCCTTTATGCGAATAGGCTGGTGTGTACTGAGGTTTGCTGACTGTGTGAAGGCTTGGTCACACACCTCGCACCTGAAGCATTTCTCCCCTGTTTGGATCCTCTGGTGTCCCATGTAGGTTTGCTGATGTTCCAGGTGGCGTGCAGGCTTAACAATTCACACTGATAGGGTTTCTCTCCTGTGTGAGTGCATGGATGGGCCAGAAGGACTGCTCACTGTGTGAAAGCCTTATCACACACTTAACACCTGAAGGTTTTCTCCTGTGTCAATCCTCCAATGGACTAAGAGGCTCATTAACTGCGAGAATGATTTGTCGCACATCTCACATGTGAATGGTTTCTCTTGTGTGAATGCGTTGGTGGTTACGGAGGGACGTTAAATGCGAGAATGACTTATGGCACACCTTGCATATGAACGGTTTCTCCCCTGTATGAATGCGGTGGTGAGTGCGGAGGTTCGATAACTGCGTGAAAGATTTGTCACACACCTTGCATGTGAATGGTTTCTCCCCAGTGTGAATGCGCTGGTGGTTGCGGAGACTCACTAACTGCGAGAATGATTTGTCACACACCTTGCATGTGAATGGTTTCTCCCCTGTGTGAATGCGTTGGTGTGCGTGGAGGTTTGTTGAGATTAAGAATGATTTATTGCACACCTCGCACATGAATGTTTTCTCCCCAGTATGTTTGTGTTGGTGTGTGAGGAATTGCAATGAATTTGAGAATGTCTTGTTGCATAACCTGCATGTGAATGGTTCCTCCCCTGTGTGGCTGCGTTGGTGTTTGCGGAGGTGTGATGACTGTGAGAATGATTTGTTGCATACCTTACAAGTGAATGGTTTCTCTCCTGTGTGACTGCGTTGGTGTATGCGGAGGTTTGATGACTGTGAGAATGATTTGTGGCATACCTTGCATGTGAATGGTTTCTCCCCTGTGTGACTGCGTTGGTGCATGCGGAGGCTTGATGACTGCGAGAATGACTTGTCGCACACCTCACAAGTGAATGGTTTCTCCCCTGTGTGAATGCGTTGGTGTACGCGAAGGCTCGCTAACTGCGAGAATGACTTGTTGCACACCTCGCATGTAAATGGTTTCTCCCCTGTGTGAATGCGTTTGTGCAAATGGATGGAAGATGAGTTCAAGAATGATTTGTTGCACACCTCGCATGTGAATGGTTTCTCTCCTGTATGACTGCATTGGTGTACCCGGAGGCTTGCAAACTGCGAGAATGACTTGTCACACACCTCACATGTGAATGGTTTCTCCCCTGTGTGACTGCGTTGGTGAACGCGCAAGTTCGTTAACTGTGAGAATGACTTGTCGCACACCCTGCATCTGAATGGTTTCTCCCCTGTGTGACTGCGTTGGTGGACGCGGAGGTTCCCTAACTGAGAGAATGACTTGTCGCACACCTCACATGTGAATGGTTTCTCCCCTGTGTGAATGCGTTGGTGTTGATGGAGGGATGATGAGTGCAAGAATGATTTGTTGCACACCTCACACGTGAATGGCTTCTCCCCTGTGTGACTGCGTTGGTGCACGCGGAGGTGCGCTAAGTGCGAGAATGACTTGGCGCACACCTCGCATGTGAATGGTTTCTCCCCTGTGTGAATGCGTTGGTGGTGACAGAGGGTTGATGAGTTTAAGAATGATTTGGTGCACACATCACACGTGAATGGTCTCTCCCCAGTGTGTATGTTCTGGTGCATGAGGAATTGCGATGAACTCGGGAATGACTTGTTGCATAATCTACATGGGAATGGTTTCTCCCCTGTGTGAATGTGCTGGTGTACACGGAGGGTCGATGACTGTGAGAATGATTTGTTGCACACCTCGCACGTGAATGGTTTCTCCCCTGTGTGAATGTGTTGGTGAACACGGAGGTTCGCTAACTGTGAAAATGACTTGTCGCACACCTCACACGTGAATGGCTTCTCTCCGGTGTGAATGCGTTGATGTTTGCGGAGGGTCGATGCCTCGAAGAATGATTTGTTGCACACCTCACACATGAACAGTTTCTCCCTGGTCTGAATGCATTGATGTATGCGGAGGGATGATGATCTTGAGGATGGTTTGTCATACGCTTTGCACGTAAAAGGTATCTGTCCTGTGTTATTACTCTGTTGCCTCAGGACATCAGATGACTGTGTAAAAGCCATCTCACAAACATCACCAGTTTGTCTCCAGTGTGATTCTCCTGGTGTCTCAGGTTGTTCAAAGGCGCCAAAAACTCTTTATCTCAAACCTCACACTTGAAGCGTTTCTCTTCCATATAGCTCCCCTTGTGTTCACAGTGGTGACAACAGTTCTACCTTGCGCATCAGCAGATCGTGCGAGTCTATGGAACTCTCCTCTCACACCTGACAATTGAACAGTCTCTCACCTGTAGGAATGAGTTAGTGGTTCATGAAGCTTGATGAATGATTGAAGTTCTCACCATACTTGGAGGCCACTCACACTTCTTCCCAGTCTCACCCTGACTGATCACCCGCAGCTGAAAGGTTCAGAAAGGTTGGTTCTGATGGAAGGCTCCACACCACTGATCAGTTTCAGATCTGATGATATGTCAAAACTCCCTTGGCCTGACCGATTTCCTGATGATAGTTTCATTGCCCAACCTTCTCTGTGTTGAGCAATGCTGTGAAGGGGCTGGATGTCTTCCCGCAGTTGTGCTTTTGTTCCTTGGGTGATGGTCAGGATCTATCTGTGATGTCTATCCTCTCTGTATTCTCTGGTGTAGTACGGTGCAATCCTTCTGTAAAACAGGAAAAGGAAACATGATTTCCTCCAACTCCCTCTCCCCCTTTGCCGAAGGGACGGTTTCCTCAGTTAGAGACTGTTCCACAGTGAGTGCCAGTCTGCTATTCCCCTGTGTGGGGGATCAAATGCAAATCCTTTCTTTTTCCTTATTTGACTGTCACACACTCTCTGTTTCCAGCAGGGACACTGGATAGTGACCAGCAGCAGACGACATGGCTACTTTCTTTCCTTCACTCAGCCTCCCATCTTCCCAGGCACCGTGAGGACAATGGAAAAGACAGTCAGGCGGAGTGTAAAACTGGTCATCAATTCACTATGAGCTCGAGTCGTGCTGGCGAAGACCAGTTTTACCTTTAGAGTATATGTTTAATATAAAAAAACACTCAGGAGAAATGTTAATTCAATGGTGATTTTGAAATTTCTCCCCTTGTTTTACACAATTATTTGTAGAAAACACACCGGGCAGGAAGTGCTAAGGAAAGTCTTGCTTCAGTGTAGCTGATTGAAGGGTTCTGGTTTATCCTGGGAAATTAGATACACTGCACTCGCTCAGACTGCACATCCCAAATTCAGCTATCAGCCACAGCACAGGGCAAAATTATCAAATCCAAACCCAAGCTTTTGGGGAAGGCCAAGGCCTTCAGGTAAAATCTTTTCAGAAGGTATTAAAAGACATTTCAATAAATGTTTCTCTGCACCTCCTAGATAATTACACCTCACATTCAGTAATGACCCATCAACAAAACTCAGCCTGTAAATCAGAAGGGAAATGCTTTCAATAAACACACTCAATATCCAACACACAGCTCCAGTCAAACAGTTCAGCACAAAGCACCGAGTAAACAGCTCTCTCAGCTGGATCTTCTCACACAGCATAAGGGGCATTTCCACAGCTGATTCCCCACAGGATAGTCAGGCTGCCTGAACATTAGTGTGGATATTATGTGATGTAATTATTATAAATTCTGTTCCTTCACTCACCGTCTCCTCACTTGGTTTTGAGTCCCTACAGGAAGTGAAGCAGCTGTGGAAGAGGAAGAGGAGAGAATGGGCAGAGTGGGTGGGCTCTCTGATTGACGTCTCTCACAGCCAATCCAAATATTTCTGGAGTAACACTAGTCTCCTGAAGCTTGGGAAAGTGACCGGTGAAATGGAGGCGACTTTGAGCAGCAGATCAGGAGGGGATTTAAACTTGTCATTGTCCCATCTAAATAAAACCTCACTTATTGCAGCTGCTGTCTCAGTTCCCCCGGTAAATGTTTGACAGAGATTTTTAGTGTGGGAATAGCATTCTTCATCCTCTGAGTCCTTCAAACTGACATCATCAGTGTGGGATGTGCATCCTCAGATGTGTTTGACAGCAGATCAGAAGAGGAAGACCCACAGCATCTAAGGCAGTGATGACGCGCAGTGGTGGAATCAGCACATGTACAGGAGGGAGGGGCACAGGAGAGAGAGAGAGGTTGACATGAGAAAGAGAGGGGGACACGGGAGAGGGAGGGGGACACGGGAGAGGGAGGGGAGCACAGGAGAGAGGAGGACACAGGAGAGGGACGGGGACACGGGAGAGGGAGGGGGACACAGGAGAGAGAAGGGGACATGGGAGAGAGAGGGTCACGGGACAGAAAGGGGGACACGGGAGAGAGAGGGGACACGGAAGAGAGAGGGGGACACAGGAGGGGGGTCACGGGACAGAGAGGGGACATGGGAGAGAGAGGGACATAGGAGAGAGGGGGGGAATGGGAGAGGGGGTCATGGAACAGAGAGGGGGACACATGGGGAGTGAGAGAGGGGGACACAGGAGGGGGGACACGGGAGAGAGAGGGACACAGGAGAGAGAGGGAGAGACACGGGAGAGGGGAACACAGGAAAGAGAGGGGGACACGGGAGAGAGAGAAAGGGACACAGCAGAAAGAGCAGGGATCATGGGAGAGGGGGACATGGGAAAGGGGGACACGAGAGTGAGAGGAGGACACGGGACAGAGGGGACAGGGGAGTGAGAGTTGGACATGGGAGAGAGAGAGGGGGAACACGGGAGGTAGAGGGGGACATGGGAGAGAGAGAGGCACATGAGGCAGAGGGGCATGGGAAGGAGGAACAGAGAAAAGAGTGGGAGGGGAGATTGAAACAGTGTTTCAGGAGTGACTCTCAGCGAGGGAGTTTGACTCGGGGAGTGAATTTGGGAGGAAGTCTGTGCTCAGAGAGCAACACTGTGACTTGGGGAGAGTGATTTGGAGATTGATTCCAGGGTGACGATCTCTGAGGAAATAAGGGACAGTTAGACCATGGAGGAAGGCGGGCCAGTGTTGGTGAGAGCGAGGGTGCTGGTGGAAACTGGGGGTGGGTCAGGTCGGGTCGGGTCAGGGGGTGAGTGGAGGACCGGTGCTCTCTGACAATAGGAAGTGCCACCCAAAATCCAACCTTTCTGATGAAAGGTCATCTCGAGCTGAAATATTTTCTCCCCACAGATGCTGCCTGACCTGCTGAGTATTTCCAGAATTTTTTGTTTTTATTCTAGTTTTAAAAGCACAGAAACAGACCATTTAGCCCATCTGCTTTCTCCCAGGGCTTGTGTCCAGTCGGTGGGGCTGTTATCGCTTGACCCACTTTTGCCTCTTCAGTTGTAGCCAGAGAATCTCCTGCAATGGTTAATTTTCCCACCCCCATCGCTCTGGAGTCCGACCAAGGGTCTGTCCTCGGCCCCCACCTCATTTCTCATCCACACGCTGCCCCTGTGTAAAACCATCTGATGACCTGATGTCAGATTCACAGAGGGTCTCTTACAATCTGTCCCATTTTACCTGGAGTCTGAAAGAAATGCCCCTCACCACCAGACAAAACAGAAATCTAGTAGTAAAGGAATGGCAAGCAGACAGCTTCAAGGAGAGAAATGATTTGAGGACCGGGCCATGGAGCGGAGCACCTTAGATCTACAATCTTAACTGCGGCAGGGGCTAAATGGAGGTCAGGCCCTTCAGCACCAGTAAGGGAGATGGATTCAAAACTGGGAGAGTCAAACTTTTATACTTTTACTCCACAGTCTGGAGAAAACAGTCTCTCACCAGTCACAGAAAACCAATACAAAATAAAAACAGAATTACCTGGAAAAACTCAGCAAGTCTGGCAGCATCGGCGGAGAAGAAATCAGTCAACGTTTCGAGCCCTCATGGCTCTTCGGCAGAACTGAAGCATAGTTTCAACATGGGAGAAATATAAATTGGTTTAAGGTGGGTGGGGGGGAAGAGACACATTGAGGGTGTGGTGTGAGCAGATAATCAAAAGATGTCAGAGACAAAAGGGTCAAAGAGGTGTTGAAGGTGGTGGTCTTTGTCTGAGAAAAGTGCTAAAACCAATAAAACCAGAAAACCAATGTCGAATGTAGTCCCATGTTATCCATTTAACCAAGTTGATGGGGGGGTGAAGGGAGGAGGGAGGGGGTTAAACAGCTGCGATCCTGGTCCCCGCCGCCCGGGGCTGGGATTTACAGGTGCGCACCTCCAATTCCAGCCCCGCCCACGTGACAGCCGCACGGGCTCGCGCTTTCTCAGATTCGAATTCCCGAACGCTGGGCGCCAACCGCCGCTGCGCACGACAGTACTACAACGCCCATCAGCCACCGCGGGCTGAACCTCCTCTGATTTGATACCGGCTCTCAGTTTGTTGGCGCGGGATCACATGCAGCATGGGTAATGTAGTTCCAAACATGTAAGAGTCTATCTCCACGACTCCTGCACGGAATTGGGTGGAGCAGTGAACGATTAAAATCCCGTCCCTATTCTGAATGGCTGAGTTGCGATTGACGTTATTGTGGGCGGGATTTCAATGTATTCCTGTTCCTGATTGGGTGTGGGAGATGTCAATCAGAGAGCCCACCCACTCTTTCCTCTTCTACAGATGGTTCATTTCCTGCAGGATCCAGAAACCAGGTGAGGAGACGGTGAGTAAAGGAGCAGAGTTTATACAGATTGTATCCCATAATATCCATACTAATGTTCAGGACTGAATATCCAGTGAGTGAAGGAGCAAAGTTTATACAGATTGTATCCCATAATATTCACATTAATGTCTAGGACTGAATATCCAGTGAGTGAAGGAACAGAGTTTATACAGATTGTATCCCATAATATTCACACTAATGTTCAGGACTGAATATCCAGTGAGTGAAGGAGCAAAGTTTATACAGATTGTATCCCATAATATCCACACTGATAGACAGTGACTGCTAGTTGAGTGTTTATATCTTAATAACATACCCTAAGGGTAAAACTGGCCTTTGTCAGCATGAGATGAGCTCATAGTGAATTGATAGCCCATTTTGCACTCAGCTCAACTGTCTCTTCCATTGCTCTCAGGGCACTTGGGAAGATAGTGGAGCTCGGCGGAGAAGAGTAAGTAGCCACTTTGTCAGGAGAAAATCATGCATCTTTTCCTGTTTTACAGAAGGATTGCACTGTACTATGCCAGAGAATACAGTGAGGATAGACAGTGCAGATTGATCCTGACCACCACCCAAGGAACAACTACACAATTTTTTTTTAATTCATTCACGAGATGTGGGCTTCACTGGCTGGGCCACCATTTATTGCCCATCCCTCGTTGCCCTTGAGAAGTTGGTGTGAGCTGCCTTCTTGAACTGCTGCATTCCATGTGGTGTAGGTACACCCACAGTGCTATTAGGAAGGCAGTTCCAGGATTTTGATCCAGCGATAGCGAAGGAACGGCGACATATTTCCAAGTCAGAATGTTGAGTGACTTGGAGGAGAACTTGCAGGTGACGGTGTTCCCATCTATCTGCTGCCCTTGTCCTTGTGGTGGAGGGAGTGAATGTTTGTGGTGCCATTCAAGCGGGCTGCTTTGTCCTGGATGGTGTCAGCTTCTTGAGTGTTATGGGAGCTGCACTCATCCAGGCAAGTGAGGAGTATTCCATCACATTCCTGATTTATGCTTTGCAGATGGTGGACAGGCTTTGGGGAATCAGGAGGTGAGTTGCTCGTCACACGATGCCTAGCCTGTGACCTGCTCTTGTCGCCACAGTATTTATATGGCTAGTCCAGTTCAGTTTCTGTTCAATGGTAACTCCCAGGATGTTGATAGTGGGAGATTCAGCGATGGTAATGCCATTGAGCATCAAGGGGTGATAGTTGACTTCTCTCTTGTTGCACATGGTCATTGCCTGATGCTTGTATGGCGCGAATGTTACTTTCCACTTGTCAGCCCAAGCCTGGATATTGTCCAGGTCTTGCTGCATTTGGGCATGGACTGCTTCAGTATCTGAGGAGTCGTGAATGGTGCTGAACATTGTGCAATCATCAGTGAACATCCCCACTTCTGATCTTATGATGGAAGGAAGGTCATTGATGAAGCAGCTGAACATGTTTGGGCCAAGGACATGACCCTGAGGAACTCCAGCAGTGATCTCTTGGAGCTGAGATGACTGATCTCTAACAACCACAACCATCTTTCCTTGTACTAGGTATGACTCCAACCAGCGGAGACTTTTCCCCCTAATTCCTATTGACTCCTGTTTTGCTAGGGCTCCTAGGTGCCAGATTCAGTCGAATGCGACATTGATGTCAAGGGCAATCATCCTCACTTCACTTTGAGAGTTCAACTCTTTTGTCTGTGTTTGAAGCAAGGCTGTAATGAGGTCAGGAGCTGAATAGCCCTGGCGGAACCCAAACTGTGTGTCAGTGAGTGGACTATTGCTAAACAAGTGCCACTTAATAGCACTGTTGATTACCCCTTCCATTACTTTACTGATGAAGTGTGCGAAGACATGCAGTCCCTTCGCAGCATTGCTCAACACAGAAAGTGTTGGCCAGTGAAACCATCATCTGGAAATTTGTCGGGTCAGGGGAGTTTTGATATATCATCAGATGTGAAACTGGTCAGTGGTGTGGAATCTTCCATCAGAATCAACCTTTCTGCAGGTTCGGCTGTGGGTGATCAGTCAGGGTGAGGCTGGGAAAAAGTGTGAGTGGATCCAAGTGCGGTGAGAGCTTCAATCATTCATCGAGCCTCATGAACCATAGAAAAGTTACAGCACAGAAGGAGGCCATTCGGCCCATCTTGTCCATGCCAGCCTGAGGACACCCAGGTGCCCTTTCTAATCCCACCTTCCTGCACCCGGCCAATAACCCTGCAGCTTACAACACTTTAGTTGCAGATCCAGGTACTTTTTAAAAGAGTTTAAAGTTTCTGCCTCTACCACCAACTTGGGCAGTGAACTCCAGACACCCACTACCCTCTGCATAAAAAAGTTCTTCCTCATGTCCCCCCTACACCTTCTACCACTTATCTTGAATCTATGTCCCCTGGTTCTAGAATTCTCCATCAAGGGAAACAATTTTATCCTGTCCACTCTATCTATTTCCCTCATAATTTTGTACACCTCAATCAAATCACCTCTCAGCCTTCTTTGTTGTAAGGAAAATAACCCCAACCTATCCAATCTCCCAGTGACTCATTCCTACAGGTGAGAGGCTGTTGAAGTGTGAGGTGTGTAAGGAGGGCTCCACAAGTTGATAAGATCTCCCAACACAAAGAGAGCCACACGGAAGAGAAAGTATTCAAGTGTGAGATTTGCGATCGAGCCTTCACATGGTCATTGACACTTGTGAATCACCGACGTATTCACACTGGGGAGAAGCCATTCACATGCAAGGTGTGTGACAAATCATTCTCAATTTCATCAAACCTCTGAGCACATGAGCGCATTCACACAGAGAGGAAGCTATTCAAGTGTGACGTGTGAGATTAAGTCGATTAGGATTATATTCGCTAGAGTTCAGAAGAATGAGGGGAGAAACCTATAAAATTCTAACAGAACTAGACAGGGTAGATGCAGGAAGGATGTTCCCGATTGGTGGGGGGGTGGGGGGGAGTCCAGAGCCAGAGCTCACAGTCTGAAGATATGGGGTAGACCATTTAGGACTGAGAGGAGGAGTAATTTCTTCACCCAGAGAGTGGTGAACCTCAGAAAGTAGTTGAGACCAAAACATTGTATGTTTTCAAGAAGGAGTTAGATATAGCTCTTGAGGCGAAAGGGATCAAAGGGTATGGGGAGAAAGCGGGAGCAGGGTATTGAGTTGGATGATCAACCGTGATCATGATGAATAGCGGAGCAGGCTCAAAGGGCCGAATAGCTTACTCCTGCTCCTAGTTTCTATGTGTAACAAGGGCTTTGCACAATCCTTGGCACTGGTGGTTCACGAGCGCATCCACACAAGGGAAAAACCATTCACATGCGAGGCGTGTGACAAATCGTTTTCACAGTCATGGAACCTCCATGTACACCAACACATTCACACCAGAGAGAAACTAGTTATGTGTGATGTGTGCGAGAAATCGTTCTCTTTGTCATCATAGCTCCGTGACACCAACACATTCACACCGGGGAGAAACCATTTCCCTGTGATGTGTGCGACAAGCTTTCTCGAAGTCATGTAAGCTGCGTGGCCATCAACATGTTCACACGGGACAGAAACCATTCACGTGCGAGGTGTGTGACAAATCATTCTCATCATCGACCCTCCACATTCACACGCATTCACACAGGGGAGAAACCATTCAAGTGTGAGGTTTGCGATAAAGCTTTTGCAATATCGACAAGCCTCCTGATACACCAGAGGATTCACACAAGGGAGAAACCCTTTAGATGTGAGATTTGTGAGAAGGCTTTCACCCACTCCTAACTCCTGCTGCACCAGCACATTCACACTAGGGAGAAACCCCCATGTGCGAGATGTGAGATAAATCATTCTCGCAGTCATCGAACCTTTGTGTACACCAATGCACTCCCACAAGGCTGAAACCATTCAGGTCAAGGTGTGTGATAAATCTTTCTCGCAGTCAGCGAACCTCTGCACACACACCAACGCATTCACACAGGAGGGAAATTGTTCACACGTGAGGTGTGTAACAAATCCTTCTCGGTGTCATTGAGCCTCCATGTAGACTAATGCGTTCACATGGGAAAAACAGTTCAGGTGTGAGGCATGTGACAAATCATTCTCACAGATATTGATGCTCCGCATGCACCAGTGCACCCATACAGGTGAGAAACCATTCACGTTTGATGTGTGCGCCCAATCATTCTCGAGGTGATCAAAACTCCTGCTCCACCAGAGGATCCACACAGCCCTTCAATGTGAGGTTTGTGAAAAAGTTTTTGTGACATCTTTGACCCTCCTGGGCCACCACAGGATTCACACAGGGGAAACTCTTTGGGTGTGCTGTTTGTGACAAGGCTTTCACTCACTCCTTCAATCTCCTGAAGCACCATTGGATTCACACTGGTGAGGAACCATTCAGGTCTGAGGTTTTTGATAAGGCTTTCACACAGTCAGTGTATCTCCTGGACCATCAACACACACACACACACACACACACGAGAAACCCTAACAGTGTGAGGTCTGTAATAAAGCCTTCACACAGTTGTTGGACCTCCTGGAACATTGGTGAACACACACGGGAGACAAACCCTTCCAGTGTGATATGTGCCAGGATTGTTTCACCTACTCCTCTCTCGCCATACACCAACATGGACTTGGAGCCAGGTCACCTGCTTCTGTTGCACTGAGACTTGTCTGTGTTGTTTACCCTCCAGTGCTCACACAGGGGAGCTGTTGTTCCAAAGCACTGTCTGTCTCAGCAGTGTCTGTCTCAAACCTCTCCCATCATCAGCACAATTGTTTCAAGAAGGCAAACTTATCCGTTGACCAGATCGCCAAACATCACCAAACTAAGACATCAATATGTATAGAAGCTTGTGCTTGTGCACAGATGCCACTGTGTCTCTGGGAGGATTTCCTCACCACAGGAAGTAGGTGCGATTCAGGACAATGTGTGTCAGGATTCTCCCTGCTATGGACAAGAGGGAATTACCTCAATAGTTTCCGCACCATGATTTATCTCCCTTGAAGGTAGTTACAATTGTCACATTCCTGAATTTGGATGGAGCTCTTTTCCTCTCAAATCCGCAGGGCGAGTTCATGGAATCTTGATGTGAGCAGAAGTCCACCAGCTTTGAAGACCTCAGCTGGAATACCATCGGGGCCACAGGCTTTGCTATTTTTCATCTGTTTGATTGTTTGTTGAAGCTCTCCCATCAATGGTGACTCACCCATGGATTATACCACAGGCACTGGGCAATAGACTGGAGGGTATCAGCTACCACTGTGGACTCATGGTTGAGGAGTTGTTCAAAATCTTCTTTCCACCATTAACAATGGAATTATCATCCTCAAGAAGAGAAACACCATCCTGTGAACAAAGGGGATTTTGTCCATTTGACCTCAGTCTGTAGATGGCTCTGATGATGTAAAAAAATCTTCGCATGTCTCAGGCTTTCTCTTCCAACATGTCTTTCATATTCTGGGTTTGTCTTTGAGCACCAGCCTTGAGATGTTGAAATGCTGCCTTCTTGAGTTGTGACCTCAGGTTGTTCTGCCAGGCAATGAAGGCAGATTGTTTTCATTCCGGGGTGGGGGGGTCACATATTTGAATGTTATGTTCGTCGAGCCAGTCCTGGTGATGGTGATGCTCGAACTCAATGGTCTGGGCACAGGAGTTTAGTATAGCTGACTTTATTTGATCCCACTGTTCAGGAAGTGAGTTGGATGTGTGAAGATTTTGCAGATTGGTCGTGAGCTGCACCTGGAATTCCTCTCTTCGGTCGGGCTGTTTTAGGGCTGAGACATTGATCTTCTTCCTCTTGGACTTTTGGGGTCTGTGATGTCTTGGTGCTGGATGGATGTTTATCACTGATTGAACAAGTTGATGATCTGTCCAGCAGGCATCAGTCCCCCACATGGATCGAGTGATACAGACATCACTTTGAACTTCGAGTTGGCTTTAGACCTTCCAGAGGAACCTCCAACATGATCTTTGTTGCCAGACAAATCCAAAAAAATTTGTTAGCAACACCAGGAACTCTTCATTATGTTTATTGATGTGACCAATGCATTTTACTCAGTAAATCACGAGGCTCTGTGCTTCAGAGATTAGGATGTTCAAGAAACTTAATCACAAATGCTTCATGATGATATGACTACAACTGTCTTGAGTGGGAGCTCTGAAACAGAAACCTTCAAAATCCAGACTGGTGTCAAGCAAGGCTGTGAGATAGCCCCCATTCTATTTACAGTCTACCTGACAATGACTATTCACCTCATCAAAGATCAACTGCCCTCTGGTGTCAGTATTAAATACCATTAAGATGGGAAACTCATTTACCTCGGTCACCTCCGTGCCAAAAACTAAACTGACCACCACAGATACACATGATCTACAGTTTGCAGATGACTGCTGTGTTGATGCCCATTCTGCAACAGATTTACAAACCACTCTCTATCTCTTCAATCCCATGTGATGGAAACGAGCTCCATCCTGTGCTACTAAAGTTCGGTGTTATTTCTGACCATCGGAATTGTGAGCCAGATGAAAACACAAGATTGTAAAGAAACTTCTGTCGTATTCTGAGAGAGTTTCCCCTGATGTGTGCGTGTTAGTAAAGTGAGCCAGTTCTCATGAGTGGGTATGGGGTAGAATCAGATCCTGCTTTAGTTGGTGATGTGAATTATAGACAGATCCTGTTCAGGTGACGGGTGTTTGACTAATACCATGGGTAATGTTTGTTCTGTCCTGTCTGGGAGGACTACTATCCTGAGTATGGTGAGGGAGTTGGGGTAAGTTTCTATAGACCTGAGTTTTAATCAGTTTTAACCACAGTTCTAACAGTATGTCAGGAATAAAACTCAAGAAATAACCCACTCTTCCCAAGGCTCCTTCGATAGCACCTTGTAAACCCACAGATAGATAGGAACACCAGAACCTGGAAGTTCCCCTATAAGTCACTCACTATCCTGACTTGGAAATATATCACTGTTCCTTCACTGTCGCTGGGTCAAAATCATGGAACTCCCTCCCTAACAGCACTGTGGGTATACCCACACCACATGGACTGCAGGGGTTCAAGAAGGCAGCTCATCACCACCTTCTCAAGGGCAACTAGGGATGGGCAATAAATGCTGGCCCAGCCGGCGATGCTCACATCCCATGAATGAATAAAAAAAAACTTTTCTCTCTCCTAAAGAGGTAATGGTTGAAATGCTCTCAAGCAAACACGATAACCAGGCTCTTTCTCAATCTGTGCAACGCGCCATTCTATTTATGTTAATGCTCTGGATACAAACACAAATGGTTGTCCTTGCTGCATGGGGGTTGCTCCAAGTCCTGTTTCACTGGTATCTCACTGCAGAGTGACTTCATCAATGACATCATCGTACCTCAGCACTGGCGTTGTCGTCACTAGTTGTTTGATGTGAGTGAAAGCTGCTTCTTGTTCTGTGCCCCAATATCACTGAACATCCTTTGCAGTGAGATTGTGTAGAGATTCACACTCTGACAACAAATTGGGCAAAACTTGGTTAAAGAGATCCTGTGTGGGTTCACTGATGTTCCAGGAGCTCCAACAACTGTGTGAAGGCTTTATTACAGAACTCACACAACAATAGAGTTTCTCCCTTCTGTGAGTGTGTTGATGGACCAGGAGACATGTTGACTGTGTGAAAACCTCGTCACACACCAAACACCTGAATGGTTTCACTCCAGTATGAATCTGCTGTTGCTTCAGACCAACGGACTGGTTGAAAGTTGTCGCACAAACATTTAACCTGAAGAGTTTCACCCGTGTGAATCCTCTGGTGTCTCAGGAGGGTTGACAACACTATAAAAGCTTATCGCAAACCGCACACTTCACGGGTTACTCGCCTGTATGGATTCTCTGATGGAGCAGGAGGTTCAAGGACCTCAAAAAACGATTTGTTGCACACATTGCAATTGAATAGTTTCTCCCTGGTGTGAATGCGTTGGTATCTGCAGAGGTTCCCTGACTCTGAGAATGTTTTGTCTCACACCTCACATGAACGATATCTCCCCTGTGTGATTGCGTTGGGTGTACATGGAGGTATGATGACTGTGAGAATGATTTGTCACATACCTCACACCTGAATGGTTTCTCCTCTGTGTGAATGCATCGGTGTACGCGGAGGTCCAATGACTTTGAGAATGAACCGTCGCATACCCTCACATGTGAAAAATTTCTCCTGTGTGAATCCTCTGATGCTCCAGGAGAGGCAATGACTGACAGAATGATTTCTCACACACCTCACACCTGAATGGTTCCACTCCTATTTGAGTGCATTGGTGTTTATGGAGGTTCCCTGATGCTGAGAATGATTTCTCACACACGTGAATGGTTTCTCCTCAGTGTGAATGCATTCGTGTACGTGGAGGTTTAGTGGCTCCGAGAATAATTTTTCGCACACCTCACACGCGAATGGCTTCTCCCCAGTGTGAATGAACCAGTGACTCACCAGGCCTGATCATTATAAAAAGCCTTTGTTACACACCTCACATACGAACGGCTTCTCCGCACTATCACTGTGTCAGTGATTCTCGAATGTCGATGGATGTGTGAAAGCTCGATTACACACCTCACACTTGAATGGTTTCTCTTCCATGTAGCTGTCCTTGTGTTACTGGTGGGACAACAGATGCACCTTGTGTGTTAGGAGACCTTATGAGTCTGTGGAGTCCTCCTCACACACTTTGAACAGCCTCTCACCTGTAGGGATGAGTCAGTGGTTCACGAGATTTGATAAATGATTGAAGCTCTCACCACACTTGGAGCCCACTCACACTTCTTCCCAGCCCACAGCTGAACCTTCGGAAAAGTTGGTTCTGATGGAAGGTTCCACACCACTGACCTGTTTCAGATCTGATATGTCAAAGCTCCCATGACCCGACCTATTTCCAGATGATGGTTTTAATGTATTGAGCAATGTTGTGAAGGGAATGGATGTCTTCCCACAGTTGTGCAGTTGTTCCTTGGGTGATGGTCAGGATCTATCTGCAGTGTCTATCCTCTCTGTATTCTCTGGTGTAGTACGGTGCAATCCTTCAGTAAAACAGGAAAAGGAAACATGATTTCTTCCAACTCAATCTGCTCCTTTGTTGAAGGGGCTGACTCTTCAGTCTTTTATTTATACTTTCACAGGATGTGGGCATCTCTGGCTAGGCCAACATTTATTGCCCATCCCTAATTGCCCATATAAAGCTGGTGGTTAGATGCCTTCTTGAACCGCTGCAGTCCATGTAGCCTAGATGCACCCACAGTTCTGTTAAGGAGGGAGTTCCAGGATTGTGACCCAGCGACAGTGAAGGAACATCAGTTCCAAGCCAGGATGGTGTGTGGCTAGGAGGGGAACTTGCAGGCAGTGCTGTTCCGATACATCTGCTGTCCTTGTCCTTCTAGGTGGTAGAGGTCGTGGCTTTGGAAGGTACTGCCAAAGCAGTCCTGGTGAGTTGTTGCAGTGTATCTTGTAGCTGGTACACACTGCTGCCACTGTGCAGTGCAGGAGGGAATTAATTAGGTGGTGGATGGGGTGCCATTCAAGCGGGCTGCTTTGTACTGGATGGTGTCGAGCTTCTTGAGTGTTGTGAGAGCTGCACTCATCCAGGCAAGTGTGAAGTATTCCATCACACTCCCGACTTGTGCCTTGTAGATGGGGGGCAGGCTTTGGGTAGTCAAGAGGTGAGTTATTCGTCACAGGATTCCTAGCATCTGACCTGCCGCAGTATTTATATGGCTAGTCCAGTTCAGTTTCTGGTCAATGGTAACCTTCAGGATGTTGATAGTGGGGGATTCAGTGATGGTAATGCCATTGAATGTTAAGGGGAGCTAGTTAGATTCTCTCTTGTTGGAGATGATCATTGCCTGACACTTGTCTGGTGCAAATATTACATTCCACTATCAGCCCAAACCGGAATGTTGTCCAGATCTTGCTGCATGTGGATACAGACTGCTTCAGTATCTGAGGATTCACAAATGTTGCTGAACATTGTGCAATCATCAGCGAACATCCCCACTTCTGACCTTATGATGAAGGGAAGGTCATTGATGAAGCAGCTGAAGATGGTTGGGCCTAGGTCACCATGCTAAAGAACTCCTACAGTGATCTCCTGGGAGTGAGATGATTGACTCCAAACAGTGGAGAGCTTTCCCCCTGATTCCTGTTAACTCCAATTTTGCTAGAGCTCCTTGATGCCACACTCGTTCAAATGCTGCCTTGATGTCAAGGGCAGTCATTCTCACCTCACCTGCAGTCACCAGTTCAGATCCTGGCACAACATGTCCCAGATAGAGTGCACAGAGATGGGATCTGTAAACTTTGAGTCCACTGGATTAATCCACTAAATTAACAACTTCAAAGGCTACAAAGCACTGATGGAGTCTGGCGCATCCACGACAGTGTGTGAGAGAGAGAGAGAGAGAGAAAGAGATTTTTAACAAGAGAATGAAAAATTAGGAAGTTGGAATCTCGTATATAAAGAGAGGAGAGAGACAAAGATAGTGACAGAGATGGGGAGAGAGAGAGAGAATGCAGAAGAGAGAGAGAGATAATAGATGCAGGAAGAAGTGATAGAGAATAAGGAAGTGAGAGAGCTAGAGACAGAGAGAGGGAGAGATAGAGAGATAATAAGGAGAGAGAGACACACACACACAATCAGAAAAAGAGAAATAATACGAGGTACAGAGATGAGAGGTCTCAATCTAATTTTAAGGAATATTCATTCTTCTGGAGTTGCCCACCAGAAGAATTAGTTTCTCTTCATCTATTCCATTTATTCCTTCAAACATCTTAAATATTTTAAAATATGGTCCCTTAACCTGCTATAGTGAAGGGGATACAAGGCTGGCCTGTGTATCAGTCCTCATAATTTAAATCTTCTAGCAGCTCATCCAGTTTCAATAATTTACCATCTCTAAGTTTAGTAATATCCCCTCCTTCATTTTTATATGTCTTGACATATAAAGTCCATCTTGTTAGCCTAACTGGTAAAAACTGAAGTAAAGTCATTATCCAATGTTTCTGTCAGAATACTGTCATTACTTGTGAGTGTTTTTTTGTGGATAAGTTCAGTGACTCTGTCTCGATTCTGATTTACCTTTTGTTATTTATGAGTCTGTTGGCTACTCTACTTTTTTTTATATTCCTTCCGAATTTAAATGTTAAGTTTTTCTTTATTATAAGTTGTCAGTCGTGTCTTGGGTAGCTTTCTCATCTGAGTCAGAAGGCTGTGCATTCAAGTCTCACGCAAGAGACTTGAGCACTGAGGCTGACACTCCAATGCAGTACTGAGGGAGTGCTGCACTGTCAGAGGTACCATCTTCAGATCAGTTAAACCAAGTGAATGTAAACGATCCCATGACAATAAGTCGGAGCAGAGCAGGGGAGTTATTGCTGACGTCCTGGTCAATACGGATCTTGCAACCAACATCACAAAAACAAATGATCTGGTCATTATCACATTGCTGGAACTGGAAATTATAAACCCATTGATGGAGAAAGTATACCAGCTTACAGTGGCATAGAGCAATATATTGTGTACCGGACTCTTATTGTAAGAGCCTGAGTGTTTCAGTGAATAGGAACACACCATCCTGACAGAACAGGTAGTTTGGGTTAAGTTAAAAAAAGTGAATTTATTAAGAGTTATAAATCTATACAAAAGATTGATAAAACAACATACAAACAACACAATAATCACCATACACCAAACTTTGAATCAACCAAAATAAAGCATTTGAAAATGACTCAAGATCTTTCCCAGAATATGAAATGAATCTTGGAAGAGTGTAAGATGACTATATCACATCGTTATTACATCGAGGTATGATGGGCTGAGGGAACTCAGGTCTGTAGAGACTCACCCCCACTCCCTCACCATACTCAGGATATTAGTCCTCTCAGACAGGAGAGTACAAACATTCCCCATGATATTCGTCAAACACCTGTCATCTGAAGAGGATCTGTCTATAATTCACATCACCAACTAAAGCAGGGTCTGATTTTACCCCATACCCACTCCTGAGAGCTGGCTCACTTTACTAATTCCCAGCTCTCTGCCCTTTGGCCCACCATTCACCATAATGCTTCTGTAGCCGTCAATCTGGTTTAACCACTCCCACCTTCTACACCCTTTTCCCCAAAATTACCTTTATTCTCTTCCCAATTGGTCGATCTCCCTGCTTCTCAAGTCCTAGGGGTGAAGGTACACAACTGGTTTAGCCATCCATCCCCAGATCTGACTGGACCACATCAAGCACTAGTGGTCCTGCTTTCCTCTGCCAAAACGGCTCATTACTCCAGGACCATCCTGAAGAGAAAAGATAACCCACAACTTCTCCTCCCCAAAACCAACTGTGTCCTTGTGGAAGTTATATTCCAGCAATACAGAGCGCTGTTTAGACCCTATCTGGAGAACTGTGTTCAGTTCTAGGCACCGCACCTCAGGAAGGATATATTGGCCTTGGAGGGAGTGCAGTGTAGATTCACCAGAATGTTCCTGGGCTAAAAGGGTTAAATTATGAGGATAGATTGCACAGACTGAGCTTGCATTTCCTTGAATGTAGAAAATTAAGGGGTAATCTACTTGAGGTGCTTAAGATGATTAAACAAGTTGATAGAGTAGTTAGAGAGAAACTATTCCCTCATGGGAGAGTCCAGAGCAAGGGGGCATAGCATTAAAATTTGAGCCTGGCTGTTCAGGGGTGATGTCAGCAAACACTTCTTCATAAAAAGGGGACGGGAAATCTGGAACTCTCTCCCCACAAAAAACTGTTCAGGCTGGGGGGTCAATTGAAAAGTTCAAAACTGTGATTGAAAGGTTTATTGTTAGGCAAGGGGATTAAGGGTTACAGAGCCCAGGCAGGTGGACAGAGTTCAGATAGGGATCAGCCATGATCTAGATGAATGGTGTAACAGGCTCAAGGGATCACTCCAGCTCCTACATTCCTTAAATTCCTCTTGATTGCCCTTCCACTCTCATCCCCAACAACAATTGGTCAGTGTCATCCTCTTCAACATCCAACTGAGCTTCCGACCCCATACCCTCTCCATCGCTAAAATCACCCACTTCCCCCTCAGTAACATCGCCCATTTACAACACCCCCACCTCCACATTAATCCATCTGCTGCTGAAATCCTAATCCATGCTGTTGTTGCTTCTGGACTAGACTAGACCATTCCAATGCTCTCCTGTCCAGCTTCCCATCTTCCACCCTCCATAAACTTCAGGTCAGCCGAAACTCTGCCGTCTCTCTCCTAATTCACACACCTATCACCCCCTGTGCTCGCTGACCCTCACTGGTTCCCAGTCCCACAGTGCCTCCAATTTAAAATTCTCACTGTAAGTGATTTCTAAGTTGGTTTAATTGTATAAATGTGGAGTGTGATCTCTACTTTTGTTTGTACGAGACTTAATCAACTGGCAAACTAGGAATCTTCGGATAGTAAATTTTAGAAAGTTTATGAAAGAAACAATGTTGTTAACAAAGTGAGGAGAATGATTGTAGCTTTAGCTAGTTGCACAGTCTGTTCAAGTGTAAGTCACGTTCACCCTCTCAGCTCTCTGATCTCAATCTCAAACCCACTTGTGGACATTGACAGGTGGTTCACACTCTGGAGTCTCCACAATCTGACTCACAAGAAAACCTCACGGAACCCCTCTTTTTAACGCCTGTATGACCATCAGCCCATTTCAGAGTCAGTCCTATGAGTGACTCTCCCTGTTGCTGGGTAAACTTGATTACCTTTTTTTTAACATCTGTCCACTAGAAGCCATCTGGCCTCAGTATCTCAGACAGGAATACAATGGGATAAAAACAAAAAACTGCGGATGCTGGAAATCCAAAACAAAAACAGAAATACCTGGAAAAACTCAGCAGGTCTGGCAGCATCGGCGGAGAAGAGCAAAGTTGACGTTTCGAGTCCTCATGACCCTTCAACAGAACTAAGTAGAAATAGGAAAGGAGTGAAATATAAGCTGGTTTCGACTAGGCACTTTACAGCTTTCCGGACTGAATATTGAGTTCAACAACTTTAGATCTTGAACTCCCTCCTCCATCCCCACCCCCTTTCCGTTTCTTCCCCCTCCCTTTTGTTTTTTTCCAATAATTTATATAGATTTTTCTTTTCCCAGCTATTTCCATTATTTTTAAATGTATTCCACCCATGGTTTATTTCACCCCACCCCTACTAGAGCTACCTTGCTTGTCCTGCTCTCCAATCTTAATTAGCACATTCTTTTAGATAATATCACCACCCTATCACTGCTTGCTTGTCCCAACAAACCCCCCATCTTCTCTCCCCCCCACTTAAACCAGCTTATATTTCATCCCTTTCCTATTTCTACTTAGTTCTGTTGAAGGGTCATGAGGACTCGAAACGTCAACTTTGCTCTTCTCCGCCGATGCTGCCAGACCTGCTGAGTTTTTCCAGGAATACAATGGGGTTGCTTCACACTGTTCCTTTATCTGATTTTGAACAACTTTCTATTCATTCGGACAGACTCTACAAAGCCGTGATGTGCTGTCCCAGGGACCTTATCAGGATTTCAACAAGATTCCCTTGTTTGAGCAGTTTCGCCTGAAACTGCACTTTCTCACACAGACACATATACATTGATTATACATTAACATGTAAATGAAAATGCAGTCTTTCTGATATGACTTCTGATTACACCAGTTCATAAATTATAACTGAATGAAGGTTCACTAATTACTTTTACAATCATCCGTTCCATGACTGGCTGCGACTGAATACAGTAATTTGTTGAATAGTTAATATGGGATATAAAATCGCTTCCTCTGCCACATGTTAGTGTTAAAATGGCTTCCTTGTCCTGGTTACTAAAGTGAATATAGTATAAAAATTCTCAAGCTGGACTAAAATCTAACGACTCCCGGCCAACCTACACACATCACACTGGGTTTGTCTCTAATGTGGGTTCACTGATGCTCTAGGAGGCCCGACAACTGTGTGAAGGCTTCATTACAGAACTCACACCGATAGGGTTTCTCCCCCGTGTGAGTGTGTTGATCATTCAGGAGATACACTGACTGTGTGAAAGCCTTGTCACACACATCACACCTGAATGGTTTCTCACCACCTTGGACCCTCTGATGCATCAGATATCAGAGGAGTGGGTGAAAGGCTTGTCACAAACATTGCACCTGAAGAGTTACTCTCCTGTGTGAATCCTTTGGTGACCCAGGAAGGTTGAAGATGTAAGGGAAACTTCATCACAGGCCTCACACCTGAAGCTTTACTCACCTTTATGGATCCTCTGATGGAGCAGGAGTTGGGAAGACCTCGAGAAGGATTTGTCACACATCTCACACACGAACAGTTTCTCATTTGTGTGAACTCTCTGATGTCTCAGGAGGCTCGAAGATGTCCTGAAAGCTTTACTGCAAACCAGACACTTGAAGAGTTTCTCCCCTGTGTGGATCTTGTGATGGAGCAGGAGGTTTGATGACCTTGAAAAACATTTGTCACACACCTCGCATGTGAATGGTTTCTCCCCTGTGTGAATGCGTTGGTGTACGCGGAGGTGCGATGACTGTGAAAATGATTTGTCACACACCTCGCAGGTAAATGGTTTCTCCCCTGTATGAATTCTCTGATGGAGGAGGAGTTTCGATAACTCCGAGAATGACTTATCACAAACCTTGCACGTGAAGGGTTTTTCCCCTGTGTGAATGCGTTGGTGAGTGTGGAGGTTCGATGACTGCGAGAATGATTTGTCACACACCTCACACGTGAACGGTTTCTCCCCGGTGTGAATACGTTGGTGTACACGGAGTGCCGCGGAATCTAAGAATGATTTGTTGCACACATCACACATGAATGGCTTAGCCCCTGTGTGGCCTGTCTGATGGACCAGAAGCCTTGAGAAATTTATGAAGGCTTTATCACACAGCTCACACTTGAACAACTTCTCCCCAGTGTGAATGTGCCGGTGTCGTACGAGCGTTGATGACTGCGAAAATGATCTGTCACACATCTCGCACCTGAATGGTTTCTCCCCTGTATGAATGCGTTGGTGTCTACGGAAGGTCGATAAGTCAGAGAATGATTTATCACACACGTCGCAGGTGAATGGTTTCTCCCCTGTGTGAATGCGTCGGTGTCTGCAGAGGGCGGATGAGTCCGAGAAGGATTTGTCACACACCTTACATGTGAATGGTTTCTCCCCTGTGTGAATCCTCTGGTGTGTCAGGAGACTGAAGGATTGAGCGAAAGCCATCTCACAAAACTCACACCTGAATGGTTTCTCCCCTGTGTGAATCATCTGGTGTCTCAGGAGACTCGTCGATGTCATGAAACTTTTATCACACATTTCACACTTGAAAGGTTTTTCTTCCATGTAGCTATTCGTGTGTTAACAGTGGTTGTAAAAGATGCACCTTGTTTGTTAGGAGGTGTTACTATCCTGTGGAGCCCCCCTCACACTTGAACAGCCTCTCACCATTGAAATGAGTCAGTGGTTCATGAGGCCCAACCTCCTCTGTGTTGAGCAATGCTGTGAAGGGACTGGGTGTCTTCCCACAGTTGTGCGGTTGTTCCTTGGAAGATGGTCAGGATCTATCTGTGGTGTCTATCCTCTCTGTATTCTCTGGTGTATGGTGCAATCCTTCTGTAAAACAGGAAAAGGGAACATGATTTCCTCGAACTCCCTCTCCTGCTTTGCTGAAGGGGCTGACTCCTCAGTTAGAGACTGTTCCACAGTGACTTATCAGTCTGCTGTTCCCCTGTGTGGGGCATCAGATGCAAGTCCTTTCTTTTTCCTCACTTGACTGTCACACACCCTCTACTTCTAGCAGGGACACTGGATAGTGACCAGGAGCAGACAACGTGGCTACTTTCTTTCCTCCACCCAGTCCCCATCTTCCCAGGTGCCATGAGGACAATGGAAAAGACAGTCGGGTGGAGTGTAAAACAAATCAATTCACTATGAGCTTGAGTCATGCTGGAAGACCAGTTTTCCCCTTGGAGTATGTGTTTAATATATAAAAAAATACTCAGGAGAAATGTTACATCAATGGAGATTTTAAAATTTCTCCCCATGTGCTTATATGAAGAAAACTGTTGGAAGAAAACATCCTGGACAGAAAGTGCTAGAAGCTAAGGAAAATATTGCTTCAGTGGAGCTGATTGAAGGGTTCTGGTTTATCCTGGGAAATTAGATACAGACTGCACATCCCAAATTCAGCTATCAGCCACAGCACTGGGTAAAACTATCAAATCCAAGCCCAGGCTTTTGGGGAAGGCCAAGGCCTTCGGGTAAAATCTTTAAAGAAAGCATTAAAAGGCATTTTAATAAATGTGTCTCTGCATCTCCCAGATAATTACACCTCACCTTCTCATATCCAGTAATGACCCATCAACAAAACTCAGCCTGTAACTCAGAAGGGAAATGCTTCCAATAAATATACTCAATACCCAATACACAGCTCCAGTCAAACAGTTCAGCACAAAGCCTGGCCTGGCACGTCTTGCAGCACGGATGTCCAGTCCAGCCTGGCTCGCAGCATGGAGGCCTGGCCCGGCAGCCCAGAAGCCCGGCCCAGCCCGGTTCATGGCAGGTTATGACAGTTGTTTCTCTCTGGGATTTTTAAACAGCTTTACCAAACTGCTGTGTCATAACATGGATTAACAATCCAGAGGTTGAGAGTTCAAATCCAACCACAGAAAGTTACATACATAGAATTACAGTGCAGAAACAGGCCATTCAGCTCAACTGATCCATGATGGTGTTTATGCTTCACACAAGCCTCCTCTCACTCCTCTTCTATCTCGCCCTATTTGAATCAACGACTCCATGTTGTGAAACTGAATTTAATAAATTTTGGAATTTGGTGAATACAATCAAAATAAAAATATGAAAACTTTCAGGTTGTCCTAAAAACCCAAATATTGTCCTTCAGGGAAGGGAACCTGATACAACTTCCTGGTCTGGCAGTCCCACACAACATGGTTGACTCTGAATGGCCTTCTGAAGTCACCAAGCAAACAATGATAAACAATCACTACAAAGTCCAATGATGAGAGGAAAATCAGATATCTCTGGACAATCCGGGCATTATGTCAGAATAAGATTAAGGTGATCTCAGCCCAGTGATATATGTAAAGTCTCTCTTACCAAGGTCTGAGGACAAGTACCCAAGTGAGGAGAGCTGCCCCACAGACTGGTCAAGTAGCAGTGATACTCACTGAATCGTATCAATCTGGAGACATCCCAGACTCCTCCATCACCATCCCTGGGTATGTCCCATCCCACTGGCAGGTGGGGAAGTCTCAATATTGACTCCATGGAGTCTCATGGCTTCAGGTCAAACAAGTTCCAGGAAAACTCCTACTCCCCTCCCACTGATGAATGAGTATTTCACCATGTTAATCATCACTAGGGAAGTAGACTAACGGCAGATCCCAAAACTGGGTGTGCATGAGGTGCAGTGAGCCATCAGCAACAGCTGGATTGTATTCCACCACAATCTCACAGACCCCACTCGATGATTATCAAAACACTAGATAGGCTTTGCAGGAGCAGCATTGGGTATAGTTTAGAGTCCAGGCTAAACACTAAGAGCTGCAGATAATAACGAGCTAAACAGCAGCCCCCCGCCCCCAAGCCGACAGAGGACGACAAAGCTCTGTCGTCCTATCACATCTTGTCGAGAATTGTGAACAACCAGTCAATTAACAGGACGAGGTGGCTCCATTCTCAACCATGGTGGAGTCCAGCTCATGAGTGCAAGACCCAATGTTAAAAGTATCTTCACCTCCTCCTGAGATGCTGGGAGAACTCCCCTCCAGACCACTCAAATCCTCCCCACCGTCGAGAAGGCTCAAGTAAGGAGTGTGATGGAATATTCACCACTCACATGGATGGGAACATCTACCACACTGAAGCGTCCCAACAGGATCAGGAACACAGCCGGTTCCCTAATCAGAGCCGCTACCATTAGACCCAATACCCACTCGCTCCACCACCAGGACACTGTCCAGAGACCAGAAGTCACAAGAACCTTCCTTCACTCACTGGATATTCAACCCTGAACATTAGTGTGGATATTATGGGATAAAATCTGCTCCTTCACTCACCGTCTCCTTACTTGGTTTTCAGTTTTTACAGGAAGTG